>NC_064616.1:631273723-631611639 GCF_023898315.1 Schistocerca nitens | reverse complement strand
ATTTACTGCATTTTTATATTTTCTCCTTTCATCAATTAAATTCAATATATCTTCTGTTACCCAAGGGTTTCTATTAGCCCTCGTCTTTTTACCTAATTGATCGTCTGCTGGTTTCACTACTTTATCCCTCAGAGCTACCCATTTTTCTTTTACTGTATTTCTTTCCCCCATTCCTTATGCTCTCCCTGAAGCTCTCTACAACCTCTGGTTCTTTCAGTTTATCCAGGTCCCATCTCCTTAAATTCCCACCTTTTTGCAGTTTCTTCAGTTTCAATCTGAAGTTCATAACCAAGAGATTGTGGTCAGAATCCATATCTGCCCCTGGAAATGTCTTACAATTTAAAACCTGGTTCCTAAATCTCTGTCTTACCATTATATAATCTATCTGATACCTTTTAGTATCTCCAGGATTCTTCCAGGTATACAACCTTCTTTTATGATTCTTGAACCAAGTGTAGGAACATAATTTACATAAAAGATGACTAACAACTGCAAATGAGTAGTCATTCAGTAAACTGGAATAACTGCACTACGTAAACACATCCTCAGTGAAGTTATTTTGGCTATTGCCATAAGAGAACTGGACAGGAAATCTGGGGAGGTGTAGTTTGTCTGCAAACTGAAAATCAAGTAGTGCTCATAACAGGGGAAGTCACCTTTCCCAGAAGAACAATACAGATGGCATACAGGATGATAAAGAATCAGTTTCCCTTTCTAGACATGTAGAACAGTGTGCAGAGATTGACATAGATTCTGTCCATCTGCGTTACTTCCGTTTGTACTATTAGTAACTCATATGTGCCTTACATCTAGCATTAATGCACTTTGTGGAATTAAACATTCCTCCTCCCCCAGGCATGTCTGCACACTGCGTTGCCATTGATTCATAAGGCATGTTTTGGAGGGTCCACACAACTTATGAAACACCCTGTAATTGCTTCTTGTGATGCCGTGGTGTACATAGAATGGGGAATCACCTGCTGTACCTTCAGTTTGCAGATCTATTAAGGACCTATGACCTACAGTCCCCCATGCTTCTACACCACATATCTTCCTCCTCCACTCTGTTACACCCCTAGTACACAATTTCTCTCTCAGTATGGCCCTCTTGCACTTAGATGTGGTACACACATTTAATATTTATTTTTAATTCACTTCATTTAAGAATAAACATAGTTTTAATAACCTGTGATTCTTCCACTCCCTGCAATGTGTAAACTATTAGTCCTAGAGAAAAAAATGAACAGAACTTTTTTGTGGCAAATTTTATGTAGTTTAATTTTGTACTGAGAAACATTGTCGCTAAAAGCTGCTGTGTTGGAGTTATTTGAGCAAAACCTAAAAAATGTGACCTGTAAACACCCCATCCCCCAACAATCACACCCTCCAGTCAGGATTTTACGTATGTTGTTCATGACACTCTTTCATAGCACTGTGCAAAAATTTGTGACTACACATATGTGTTCATACAAAGATTCGTGACATGAGAGTGCAAGTTGAAAGCTAGAAAACCGCCCAACTCTGTGTGACTTGTATATTACAGATAAGACATTTTTGTTGAGGGTTTTAATTTCAATGAACTTGTATTTGGGCTGTTTATCCTCATGTTTGGATGCCCGTATGCATGATCTTGAGGAACAAGTTTGAGTGTGTGTATGCTGCCACACCGAGCCCCTCTCTGTTACATCTGTCATGGCTCAGAAAATATAGCCATCAAAACATACACAGTTAGTACGGATATTTGGCTTCAGCTATTTCTCTGACAAGGATATGACATCGAAAGCTGAAGTAATGAAGGATGGAATGGAAATCTGCCAAGCTCAATTTGCAGCATAACGTTATCATGAGTCCCATCTGCAATAAGTCAGCAGGTAGGAAGGACAGGTGTCCTGGAAACAGGTATGTCTTGGTAACTTTTTGAATGAGAGGGGGATTGGAAGAGATGGGTGCACAAAGCTGAAACAGTCACATGGAAGGCCGGAGAAAGGGGAGACCTACCAGGGAAGTATCAGATCAGATGTGCTTGCTGTAGCAGACAGCATGATAGTTGAAGGTGTGTTAGTTGCATGAAGAGAAAGATCTGTTGATACAATGGCTAAAGCATGGTGATAAAGTGAACAGTGTGTAAAGTATAAGAAAGAACTTAAATCAATAGCAGTTATGAACCTTCCTGGCAGATTAAAACTTTATGCCAGACTGGGGCTCGAACTTGGGATCTTTACCTTTTGCAGGTAAGTGCTCTACAAGTTGAGCTATATAAGCACTACTCATGACCTCTTCACTCCTGCCAGTATCATATCTTTCATCTTGTGGACTTCACAGAAGTTCTCCTGCAAAATACATTGCAGGACTAGAACTTCTTTCTTTGAGGCTGTAAATGACAGTGTTTCATATGATTTGTCCCGCGTCCAGCCATCCTGGTTCAGGTTTTCCGTGATTTCCCTAAATCGCTCCAGGCAAATGCCGGGATGGTTCCATAATCCGATGAGACCGATGACCTCGCTGTCTGGTCTCCTTCCCCAAAACAACCCAACCCAACCCTCATATGATTTTTTTTGGTGTGATCTGGGCGATGTACCCCTTGTTGGTTAGCAGACACCCATTTCTGATTACAGCCTAATTTGGTACCTCACATCTCTCCCTGAAACCATTCTGGAGGGTTCACAAACAGAGGAGAATGATTGTGAGGGGGTGAGATAGGGAGTGGGGAAATATTGTTTTGCTAGTAGACTGCATGGTCAGCCTAGTTGTGTTTCATTGTCCACTATTTATGGTCTCGAAGCTTCTTTTATTTTTTATTTACATCATCATCTTTCTGAAGCTACCCACTTATTACTTATTAGAGAGTTAGCTGGCAGTTGAGTTACACCAATAATGCCATTTATAACTGTCCTTTTTCCATGTGGGAATTCGATTTGCCTTGTATGCAGTATGTGATGTGGCACCAAATCACAAAGATTCCATTATGTGTTATGGCACCTCTCCTGAGATGGGAAGGGAGTTCACCTTGTACTTTTTGACTTAATATGGGAAACAGGACAATTCTATAACTGATAACAGGAAGCTATTCTAACTGATAATAGGAAGCTATTCTAACTGATAAGAGGAAGCTATTTCGATTCTCCTGAAATGTGGGATGAATTCCTCATGCTCAAGTTACAATTGTTATGTAACTCTCATTAGCTGTCTGTAAAAAATACTGGAATGGATGGTAGATATAGTCAGTTACACACTACTGGGTCATTATACGCGCAAGTACAGTGTCACTCAAGGTATTGTTCCAAGTGTGACAATATTTACAATAGCTATATACTGTATTAGATACACTGAATAGGCCCCTAATTTGTGCTCTACATTTTTGAACATTTTTTCAGTTTTAGCAGCCTGTAGAGGAAACCTAAGATGTCATATTTTAACATAATGCATTTTATATTCTGATTACAGAGTTGGAGTAAATTTAATTATGAGTGGCCGTCATCTAGGTCTCCCCCCCCCCCCCCCACACACACACACACCACCCCGCACCCCCTCTCCCCACGGCAAGGAGAGTTTGGCATGAATTTTACGATTTTGTGTGTTGTCTGGATTCCAGCCCAAGCTTTTAGGTTGGGGTGATTAGTGTGTTCGTAGAGTGGTTGGATCACCTATGATCGATTAGTGATCAGCCAGCCAAGTGTTTCTGCAGTAATACTTCAGTTTTTCTTTATTGACAGCTGACATTAGCTTTATCATAAGTTTTCAGAACTGATACAGTTATCATCACTGTCATGAGCACTATTGTCATAATTTTGGCATCATCATCATTGTCATCATTTTTATTTTTATAATGTTTCAACTGTTTTTGCTGATGTTCTTAATGTGCACATAAATCACCCCAAATTTTTTTTTCAGGTGGAGTTGAATGAGGAGGAGACAATACTGATCATAAGACGTCTTCACAAGGTTTTACGGCCCTTTCTTCTGCGACGTTTGAAGAAAGAAGTAGAGTCTCAGTTACCAGATAAAGTGGAGTACATTGTTAAATGTGATATGTCCGGCTTGCAGCGTGTGTTGTACAGGTATAATATCTTTTAACATGTTATGTTCATTAATGAGAAAGAGATTAATGATGTTGGAGTGATTAAGGTTTTTTTGTGGTATAGGCACATGCAGAGCAAAGGTGTCTTATTGACTGATGGTTCAGAAAAAGGAAAGCAAGGAAAGGGAGGAGCTAAGGCCCTGATGAACACTATTGTCCAGCTGCGAAAACTTTGCAACCATCCTTTCATGTTCCAGCATATTGAAGAAAAATACTGTGACCATGTAGGAAGTCAGACAGGTGTTGTGACAGGGTATGTAATTCAGTGAACTCACTATGATTGTATGTTTGTGGACAAGGAGAACAATTCTCAGTCTGGCAATGAAAACCAATGATTTCCCCTCCTCCCGCCATGACCTGTTCATTGGATTCCAGATTTTTGCAGCAACAAATTTGTGATGATTTAGAAGAACCTTTGTGAATTTTTGGCACTGTTTCCGGATAAAGGAACTTTTCTCCAAGCATCTCCCCCCCCCCTCTCTCTCCCTCCCCCCTCCCCCTCCCCCTCTCCCTCTCCCTCCCTCCCTTTCCATGCGTGCGTGCGTGTGTGTGTGTGTGTGTGTGTGTGTGTGTGTGTGTGTTTTTCTCAAGAGGTGCATAGTATTTGTGTTTGATTCAGAAGAGTTGCATAGTATTCCCCAGTTATTGTGTAACCTTTTGCAGGGTTTGCATCCAAGTAATTACTAGCCAAAACATTTCCAACAGAACAATCAAGATTGCAAAGCAAGTAGTACACGGGACTTCAATAAAAGAAGAGTGAGGTTCAAACCTTCATTCAGCTATCCTGATTTACGTCTTCTATGGTTGCCCTAAATCAGTTCCTTTGCAAAAGACACTGCTGCTTTTGTTTTCCATCCTTCCACAGTTTGCACTTAGATCCCATCTGCAATGATCTCATATTCAATAGAACATTAAATTGTAATCTCTCACAATATCCTACAAACCCTAGATGGAGGACAATAGGCAGGTTCCATATTCCTAAATTTCCAGAAAATGTTGACATGGTGCATCACTACATACTGTTGACAAAGATCTGATCATACATATTGATATGTATGATCAGATATGATAATATGTATGATCAGATCTTTGGGCCACTCACATACCTGAGAACTTAGTTAAGTTCCCAGGTATGTGAGTGGCTCAAAGAAAGTGTTTAGGCATAACATTCCAAAGCAATATGAAACTGAATGGACACATCAGTAGTAGTGAAGGCAGACACTGGACTTCATTTTATTGAGAGAATTTTGGGAAAGTGTAGCTGATCTATAGAGGAGACAGCTTTTAGAACACTGGGGCGGCCCTTCTTGAGTGTTGCTTGAGTGTTTGGAATCCCCATCAGGTCAGATTAAAAGAACATGCTGGTAGATTTATTAACAGTAAGTTCAGTCAGCACACAAGTGTTACGGAAATGCTTCATGAATTTCAATATCAATAGGTATCCCTGGCAGAAAGACGGTGCTCTTTTCATGAGGCACTATTGCAGAAATTTAGAGAACCGACTTTTGAGGCTGACTGGAACGATTCTACTGCTGCAATGTACATTTCACATAAGGACTATGAAGACAAGATGAGAGAAATTAGAGCTCATATGAAGGGTTATAGACAGTCGTTTTTTCCTTGCTCTGTTTGCAAGTGGAACAGGAAAGGAAATGACGAATAGTGGTATGTGGTACCCTCTGCTATGCCCCCCACGAGCTTGTGGAGTATGTATGCAAATGTAGATGAAATAATCTTTGTGGTTTCATACAGAGTCACCACCATCCAGCCACTTCTTTGCTTGCTGTCTCATTTCTGGTGTGAAGTTACGGGTCCATATCTCATCCCACAAGCAATATTCACACTGAATGAATTGGATTATTTATAAAATAGTCCAAACACTGCTGTGAATTTTTTTGTTCATTTGATTTATCTCATCATTCAACAAACCTGCTCCTCTCATAGATACTTTTTCATGTAAAATTTTTTGTACTATGTCTTATGGCGTGCTTATGGGATCAGTTGTTTCATATACTTTTAATCACTGTTCGTCTAACACCATATTGTGCACATTCGTGAATGTTTTCATCTGTGGTTTCAGTTTTGGGACATTCTTCACCTACAGAGTGTAATAAAACTACATATACACAATTTTAGAGTGTTTATAGGAGATAAACAGAAACATTTTTTTATGTGACAAAAATTACCCAGGTGTGTTGTTTCCCCAGTAGGGATGCCTGAAGGTTTTGATACTAGTGATGTTCAGAGAATATTGTTTTAGGGATGTTGCTGAAAATGCTGTCCATTTACATCAATGCACAACAAGCATCTGTGTGCTATTGATTGTGTAACATGCCCAAAACAACTGCATGTATCACGAATAATGGCTGCAGCTGCAACCAAATGGGCTGAACAATCACACACTGTGAGGTTTATTAATTCCCAGTCAGTGTGGTCTAAGGAATCATGTTTCATGAAGATGGCACTCAAATCTTTGAAATGTGAAGGAATTTGATAACCACCTCTTCAGAACTCGTTCTACGTACAGGTGCCTTGCTGTTAGATTGTTACATTGTGCCTCGCCATAAATAAGATGCATCAGCTAACTTGGTTAGAGTGTAATAAGAAATCAAGAACCTGTAAAAATCAGTAGAAAATTTGATGTAAACACAACATAAACAATAATAATGAAATTGTTTGATCGGAGACATGGACACTGCAAACAGTAATGAGAACTTGCCCTTCGTAGTAGTAAGATGTAATTATGTTGCAAATCAGATTACAACATCAGTGTGTTGCATATGAAGCTGTTCAAACAGCTCTGTATCTTGGCCTAGGGGAAGTCAAGCATCAAACTCATCAAGGACCCCTAGCTGGGAAACTGCACCTGTGACAGTTTTATCACATAACAAATATGTTTCTTTTTATCTCCTCTAATAACTCCATGTATATAACCTTAAAAAAACACATTTGAATGTGTTTGCCATTTCCTAAGTACTGAAAATGAATGAGCACTGACTCCTTATAAATCTTAATCAACTTTGTACGAATTTCAGCTGGTGATAAACTGTCTGAAACTACAAAATTTTTTGATAGCATTGTGTTCCATTTTATCTGCTTTAACAAAATATAAACAGCATGAGTACTTTAAAAAGCAGTATAAACAAAACTGACTTGCAGATCAAGTTGTCTCTGGACTTAACATTGTTGTGTGACATGTACCGCCTTAACAGAACTAAATTTCATTAATGGCAAAGCCATTTTGTGCCAGGCTAAGAAGTTTTCTCCTTGCCCTATATGCACTTAATGAACTGTGATGTAAAATCATCCATCTGTTCAAACATGTTCATGCATAATGTGTGCATATTAAAGATTGATGCTTGGAACTCTGTATTATCATTTATTGTTTACTTTAAAAGGCCAGATTTATATCGAGCTTCTGGGAAGTTTGAGTTGCTGGATCGTATCCTACCAAAATTGAAGGCTACAAATCACCGTGTATTGCTGTTCTGCCAAATGACTCAACTAATGACTATTATGGAGGATTATCTGAGCTGGCGTGGTTTCACATATCTGCGTTTAGATGGAACAACAAAAGCTGAAGATCGTGGTGAATTGCTCAGAAAGTTCAATAGTCCAGATTCAGAATTTTTCCTGTTTTTGTTGAGCACCAGAGCTGGTGGTTTGGGTTTGAACCTTCAGGCTGCAGATACTGTAATTATATTTGACTCTGACTGGAATCCTCACCAGGTATGGACAAAAATTTTAATATTTTTATTCAGAAAGTTGATTTTTTGCAAACTATTATGTTTCTGTTAGTTGAAGCTTGTTTGTTGCACTGAGATTGCCTAAATTTTGTGGATGGAAATCCCAGTCCGATACAGATTTGACATTGGTCTTAATGTATAAATCTTTATTTATGAATAGCTTTTTTTTCTCATTTTTTGTTGGGAAGTTTTTATTTGCATCAATTTGGCCCTCTCCTGCTCAGACCTAGTGGTCCAGTGGTAAAGCATAATATGCCTGGAAACTGAGAGGTCATGGGACTGAATCTCTCTCTCTCTCTCTCTCTCTCTCTCTCTCTCTCTCTCTCACACACACACACACACACACACACACACACACACACACACACACACTTAAAACTCACTGCTAGCTCTCTCTTGTCAACCTCATGAGTTAACCCCATTTCCATAGTGGAGTCACATTTGTTATGGCACTTAGCGATGCCGAGTGATATGAGTGCGAATGGTAGACCTGCATACAAAATATGGTTCTGTTCGAGAAGATGCACAGGAACTAAAGCACAAATCAAACGTGGGAGGAATAGCAAACATCACTGTAAAATACATATGTTGTGAATACTCAACTTTTATATCGAAGATCTTCATGTAGTGCAGTACAGAGTCCTTTGTCTACTGATAGCATTGACATGCACAGTTATAAGTCTCTGTACAGTAGTTCTGTTGCCTGAATGAAGTCAAAGTTCTTGCTCTGGGTTGACATCTCTGAGATGAGATAAACACTGAATAACGAGTATGTCACTGTACTGCTAAGTGGCTCCACTGGCGTCGTCATAGACTAGACTGTCTGGGCTCCGAAGAGTAACAGGGGAGTAACTGCAAATGCTGCTGCAGACAGTGCCTCTATATGTGGTCAAGTCTTGTGTGCTGGTGGTGCTGCCACACAGGGTTCGTAGGCCTGGCACAGCTTGGGGTTAGACGGTGCCCATTGCAGAGCAACCAGTATGAGACGGTCACTACACTTGTGCTGCCAGAGTCTCCAACAGTGACTGGCCACTGTGTGGTATCATTGTGCGGTGATACTATATTACCTGTGTCACCTCTATTCTTCCTTACACCAAGTGATCATAACACTACAGGAGAGACTGTGGAATTTTGATTCATAGGGAGAGAGGTAGTAGTGGATATGAAGTTACAAATCTAGTCTGTCACACTTAGGTGGATAACACCACATAAAAATTGTATCCATAGAAGCTAGAGTCACTGAGTCGACTCCTGTTGCAGTACACAGTTCTATTCTGCCATGTCGTCATTGTTGTGGTCTTCAGTCTGAAGACTGGTTTCTCGCAGCTCTCTGCATTACTCTATGATCTTCAGTCATCTTCATTTCCAAATAACTACTATAACCTACATCCAGTTGACCTTGCTTGCTGCATTCATTTCGTGGTCTCGTTCTACAATAGGTTATTTGACTGTTTTCTGGAAATCGTCTTAAATTATTAATTATGTAATTTTATGCTCCTAACAGGCTTTTTCTCCTCTTGAATTTCAGTATTCTTTTATAAAAATGGAAATGAAATTCAAATAATTTGAATGCCCGCTGAAAAGCTCCATTCAAGTCATGATGCCCGTGACATCACTGGCTAGCTCGCTGCTCCTACTGTCATAATGCCAATTCATAGTGATGCCTTGTTTAGAAATTTTTGTTTTAGAAAATGAGCTACAAATGGTGTGTAGTACCATACTGTACATATATGTTTACAAAAACTCCTGAGAAGTTGCTTTTCAGTGTTCCAGGGAATGAGAAGATGCGTAAAATGTGGTTGCGCTGTACCGGCAAATTGTCACCACATTGATGCACAAGTGCACTGACTTAATTATTTGTGTTGCACTGTGAAGTTAACATTAACTTATCTTCAAAATATGCTCTCCCATAGTTACAGTGAAGGATAGCGTCATTCAATGAAATTAAACTCCTAGTGAAAATTGTAGTTTTACCTAACTCCACCTCAGTTATTCGGTAGCTCAGTTGTTACAGGGGTAAACTTGAATTTTATAAGACAATGTCCATAGATCGCTGGCTCGAATCTAACCTGAAAGAACATTTTAACTTATTTGTAAAATGTCTCGGCAGTCCTCTCATATGAAAACCAAATCAGTTACAGAACTTCACCAGCCGATCAGAAACAGAATATTATTGTGTTTTCCTTGCTGTTTACATGTGCTTACATTTGCCATTGCTTCACATGTCACATTCAAAAAGATATTTTGTAGTTAATGTAACCACACACTTTTTGCTTAATTAGAAACAATGCCTTTATCTACGTACTGTCTAGCCAGGATCTGTAAATGCTTGCAGTTTCGTCATCTTACATAAGGAGGAAGTAACTCTGCTTCAGACGCTAACCTTAATGAACACTCACAAACATCGCAGCCCTCCACATTGTACACACTTCATATCTCTCCCTATAACCTCATCATCCTACACCTCATTGTACTTTGGATGTATGGTAATATCTTCACCACTAGCAATGATTTAAAAAAAAAAAGTGAATTGTTTGTTCGCAGAGTAAATGTATTTATCCTCTGTTGTCTTTTTCTCAGACTAAGACTAGTGTGAAGCTATATATATGTCCTACAATCGAAACAACCGCTACAATCAGTTCTTGCTAACACTATTTTCATATTTCATGTGAAACTTTTAAAAATATATCATTCTTGCAGGATTCAAACACATGATCTCTTTCACTGCAGATGAATGTGCTATCCGATGCGCCACAGAATGCCTGACAGGAGTAGTATCTCTGCTGACTGTGATCTACAGAGGAAATCGGCACTAAGTTTTGCCAAGAATAATTTTGTTGTGCTTTGGTCCGTAGCTCATGACTGATAGTTGACAATACAGTTATAATATACGGACCAGTTTGTGAAAGTTCTACAATAATTTAGTTTTGAGTGAGTTTAATGCTGTTGCAGGGAGCATGGAAAAGAATGTCCATTGTTGCACATACCGATGCTCTCAGTGGGTAGAGCATAACACATTAACCTTCGCATGGCTTCCACTATCAGTGTCCAGAAAATTCCTTTCTATTGTTACTAAAAAGTTGTAATAGTGTTTTCCATCACTAAATAGCTAAACTGTTTGCAGTAAAAGTATGTAAAAACCTCGTAACTTCGGCTAACGTACCTATAACACAAGTGTAGCTTTGTCTTGCTCCTAGCCTGTGCTGTCACCAGAGCAACAGCTAATAACACATTGTTTTTGATCATGTGGCCAGATTATGATATTTAATTATTTTTATGCTTTAATTAAATGACAGATATTTTGTGAGGATATTGAAGTCAAGGCTACTTAAATGGTTTAATCAATCAGAATAACAACAATCTGAACCATATTTTTAACATAGGAAAACAGCCTGTTCTCACCCCCAACCCCACTCCCACCCTGACACACTTCCCTTCATTACCAAATTGACAATTCCTTCCTGCCTCAGGATGTGTCCTAACAACTGTTCGCTTTTAGTCAAGTTGTACCATAAATTTCTTTTGTCTTTTCTTTTTTCTAATTCAGTTTAGCACTTCTTCATTAGTTTCTTTATTATGGGACCTGCAGAATATATTATGTCACAGTAGAACATTATACAAAGAATCAGTAGACAGTATACCACTTGATTATGACCTTATTTCAGCTTTATTGGCTTCTTGTCCATCTACAATGTCAGAACATAACATGTACTTTTCAAGGCAAAAAGCCAAAATGAACTTATAATCAAGCAGCATACTGTCCACTAATTCTCAGACCCTCCATTGGTTATTTGATCTACTCATCTAATCCTCAGAATTATTTAGGAATAAAGGAGATGACACACCAAAAGGCAGAAGTGCTGCGGCGTTGACAAGTACACAAACAGAAGGTACAGAGCTTTGCTTTGCTAGCTTTCAGAATGAAATTCCTTCCTCAAGCTTGTAGGAGAAACGACCCCCCTTCCCCTCCCACACACACACACACACACACACACACACACACACACACACACACACGCATGCACTGGTTTCCCTACATTGTGCTCATCTCTATCCTGGCCCATGGTGAATGTGCTGGGGTGAGGTGGGGGGTGTAGGGTGGGATGGGGTGAAAGATGTAGAGAGGGGGTAGCATCAGTAGGCTCGTGGGAGAGTGGGGAACTGTCTGTGGGTTAGCTAGGGGTGCAGGTAGAGGGGGCAGGTGCAGACAAGTAGGCATGCAGTTTCACAGACTGGGGCGTCAGATGGCAGCACACAGCTAGCTGACATGTATTGGGTGGTGGTACTGGGACAGGGGATGGTGTGTGTGTGTGTGTGTGTGTGTGTGTGTGTGTGTGTGTGTGTGTGTGTGTGTGTGTCTACACACCAATGGATGGGGGGACAGCAAGTTATCTTAAGTTGAGGTCAGGGAGGTTACAGGAGTGAAGGATGTGCTGTAAGGATAGCTCCCATCTGCGGAGCTCAGAATAGCTGGTGGTGGTGGGGTGAATCCAGGTGACATGGGTTGTGAAGCAGCCATTGAAATCTCACATGTTGTGCCACTGGGTTGTCCACCTTGTTTTTGGCATTAGTTTGGTAGTGTCCATGCATTCTGGTTGTTAGCTGGTTGGTTGTCATAGCAATGTAAAATGCTGTGCAGTGGTTACAGCAGAGCTGGTATATAACATGGCTTCTTTCACAGGTAGCCTGGTCTCTGGCCTGTCCCAGAACTCTCACCCTATACGTATCAGCTAGTTGTGTGCTGTCATCTCACACCCTAGTCTGTGAAATCGCATGCCCAGCCGTCTGCCACCTGCCCCCTCTACCTGCACCTCTAGCTAGCCCACAGAGGCCCCCCCCACCCACCCACCCACCCACGAGCCGATAGATGCTTTCCCAAACCTCTCTGCTTCCTGCCTCTCTCCATTCATGATGCCCACCCTGCACCTCCATCTCACCTCAGTACACTCATTATGGGCCAGGAAAGAGCTGGCAGTTGACTGAGCACAATGTAGGGAAACAGGAATGTGTGTGTGTGTGTGTGTGTGTGTGTGTGTGTGTGTGTGTGTGTGTGTTTCTCCTACAAGCTTGAGAAATGAATTCCATTGCAAAAGCTAGCAAAGCAAAGCTCTGTACCTTTTGTTTGTGTACCTGTTGACGACACAGCCCTTCTCCCTTTTGGTGAGTCATCCTAGGTAATTCGTTATTGTCAGTGAGAACTTTCCATGTATTATAATCCTCAGAATTCTTCTGTAGCATCACAGTTCAAAAGCATCTATTCTCTTCTCATCTGAAATTTTGATAGTCCAAGTTTCACTTCTGTACAAAGCTATGCTCCAGACAAATGCATTCAGGAAAGACTTCCTAACACTTGAATTTATATTTCATATTAACAAATTCCTCTTTTTCAGAAATTATTTTCTTTCTATTGTCAGTCTGCATTTTGTATCCTAAACAGGATGACCATAATAAATTATTTTGGTGCTCAAATAACAAAACTAGTCTATCAGTTTTAGTGTCTCATTTCCTAATCAAATTCTCACATCATCACACAGTTTAATTTGACTACGTTCCATTACCCTTTTTTTTTTTTCCACTTCTGTTGATTGTCATCTTACAACCTCATTCTTGCAACTTCAATGCTTTCTCTTGACAGACTTACAAAGAATATTATAAACCTCAAATTTTTTATTTGTCCACCCTGCATTTTAATTCCCCCTTTCAACTTTCTCAATTTTTGCTTTATTACTTGCTCAGTGCACATATTGAATAACATTGGGCATAGGCTATAACCCTGTGTCACTTTCTTCTTGAATACTGCTTCTCAGACTTGTTCTTTCACTATTATAACTGCAGTTTGGAGTCTGTACAAGTTGTTAATAACCGTCTGCTCCCTGTGTTTTAGTCCTGTTGCCTAGAGAATTTCAAAGAGTGTGTGCCAGCCAACATTGTCGGAAGCTTGTTCAACCTATCTTCTAAGACATGGCGAGCAAACCACAGCTTGTGAGCCACATGTGGCGCTTTGGCCCTTCGAATGTGGCTCTTCCAAAAAATACCATGTGCAGGTTTGCACATACAGTGTGAATGAAACTTCATGGTCTATGCACAGAAGTAGGTTTTTGGCTTGAACAAGTCTGTTTGAAAAAAGTGACATTAGATGGGGATGTAGGTGACTCACACCACTTCCACTTGATGCCATCATAACCACTTTTTCTTCTTGTGACAGTGTCTTTGAAAGTGGGGGATGGATAATGTTTCTAAGTAAGGTGCGTGAGATAATTTTTAATGTGCTGAATTTCATGCAGTACTTATCAGTGGACGGTGTATCTAGTCTGTTGAAGAGTGTGGAAATGTTTCTCGTGAAGTGTGGAAAAAAGTGAGAGATCAAGCAAAAGAAGATAATTATATTAATAATGAATCATTTGAAAAGTGGTTGAATAATAACTATGAATTGGAAACAATTGAAACAGAGAATGATAGGGACAAAGATATGTGAGACTGTACAATACCTTGTAGATATGACTGGTTTTATTATTTCTGTTTTTACATACTTACCTGGTGTTTGTGTCTTTATCTGTAGATGAGTGCTCTGAAGTGAAGATGCGTTGAATTTTAACACCTCGAATAGTATCCCTGACTCTGTCAACTGAAAAAAACTTGTGTTTGCTGTTCTTTCCTTATTCAAGTCTACATATTCATGCAAACAATCATTTTCAAATATGAAACTTACCAAGAATAAATTGAGGAATTGGCTTATTTCTGAGGACCTGGAGCCTTACCTAAAGTTACCCAAACGTTCCAATGAGATAAAAGGCCATTGTTCACATTAGTTTTTGTGAGTCAGTGTCAGGATTTAATTTTATGGCTACCTTACTAAATTTATCAATAAATAATATTGTGAGTAAGTGTGATATCAAGTTTTATTCAACATAGCTACAGTTTAACTAAGAGTTAAAACTTTTAGTTAAGTTCACTATGTTAATTTTAGGGAGTTTCATGGAGTGAAAGAAGATGTAGTGTTGAATATTGGGGAAGGTATGGCGAGATTGCTTGGACATATAGAGAGGATTAATGAAAGGAGGTAGACAAAACAAGTATACAAGATGAGTGTGGATGGGACAGTTGGAAAGAGTCGATCTCAGCAAAATTACTTCAATTGGATTGAGAATTTTTTTTTGCAGAAGCTAGCTTACAAGTATCCTTAATTAGTTAGTAACAATGTATGTACCTATATGGTTTAAATTAAAGAAAATGACTCTAAGAAGAAATCTCCATCATTGCACTGATAAGTCTTAGGGTCGTATTGTCTTGCATGTTCCTACACTTATCCCAAACCCAAACTGATCTTCCCTGTTGTTGGATTCTACTGGTTTTTGCTTTCTTCTGTAAATAATTTGTGTCAGTTTTTGCAAGCATGACTTATTAAATGAATCTTTCAGTAATAAGAGGGACATTTCACAAATAATGCACACAATTTTTTTTACTTAAATGTTTTTTTTTTTTTTTTTCCTCTCTCTCCCCAGTATCTCTTTACAGTCCTTCAATATAGTCTCCCTGCTTCTCTGTGACTGAACTCTAACATCTTGAAAGCTCTATTATTCCATCCAGGACACCACTTCTTTTCATCTGTCTAATGGCTCAGGAACAGTGTTAGAAAGCTCTTCCAGATAAAGAGAGTGATGTCCATGCATAGGTTTTTTCAACTTTGGGAACAAGTCGAAGTCTGGCGGACACATGTCCTTAGGGAGGATGATGCAACACTTCCTATCTGTATTCGTGCAGTTTTTGGGCTACAACATTGCCAATGTGCAGATGAGCATTGTCATGGAGAATGAGTGGCCCAGCCTCAAGCAACTGAGGTCGAGTTTTGCGTATTTCTCTGTGCATATTTTGCATGAAGTTATGATAACACATTGCTGTGACACTTGTTCCACATGGAACTCTATATGTCATGATGATTCCTTGGTGATCAAAGCAAAAGTCATCATTTGCTTGAGCTTTGATTGAGCATGTCAAAATTCTGTTGTATGTGGAGAATCTGAAGCTCTCCACTCATTCAGCTGTGATTTCAACTCTGTTTCAAAGTCTCTAATCCATGTTTCATCAATAGTGACAATTTGACACAAGAATCCTTGACCTTCACAATCGAATCATTGTCTGAGCAAGGTTGCAATGCACAAGCATCTCTGTTTCTCTTCAGCAGTCAAACAGTGTGGGACCCACCTCACAGTAATTTTTCTCTTCCTCAAATTATTTTTCAGAATACGGAAAACTGATGTTGGGAATACGGAATACTGATGTTTGGGGAATTCCTGTGGCTTCAGAGAGTTCCTCACAAGTCACACTGCAATCTTCTTCTTGAGCATCTACCACAAGGTTCATACTTGTTCATCTGTTGACGTTTCTGGCCTTCTGGGTCTTGGATTCCCATCTATGCTCATATGACCACCATGAAAATGATTAACGCAACACGAAACTGTACTACAGTCCACTGTAAACTCACCACAAACTTCACTTAATTAACTGTGGATTTATTGGGTTCTTGCCCCATGATGTTTTGATCCTGATGCACAACCTCTGGTCTTCAATAGTCACAGTACCTGAGATCCCTGCAGGGTCCATTTCTACCTCTCAACAATTTTTATGTTAGAGTACACGGTGGGAAAAAAAAGTGTGTTGCTTCCTCGAGTTCCCAACTACATTTGATGTAATATTCATTGTTGTTGCATCAAACAATCCACAGTGTTACCAAGCTGTGCATTATTTACAAAATGTTCCACGTATTCATACCTGTCAGTGCCTGTCTTCTTTGGAATTGTAATTATTACATTCTTCTTGAAGTGTGAAGGTATTTTACCTGTCATATAGCTCGCCTATCCAATGGAATAGTTTTCTTATGGCTGGCTCTCCAAAAGATCTCAATAATTCTGAAGGAATTTCATGTAATTCAGGAGCCTTGTTTCAACTTAGGTCCTCTGTCAAGTTCTTCCCCCATGTCATATATCCCAGTTCATCTTCACCCATTTCTTCTTCTGTTTCCATGATGCTGTCTTCACATCTGTTTCCTTTGTGTAGACCTACCATGTATCCTTTCCACCATACAGCCTTCCCTTCTTTGCTGTGTACTGTCTAGCATTCTGAGTTCTTGCTATTCATAAAGGTACTTCTCTTTCCTCCAAATATCTCTTCAGTTTTACTGTAAGTGGCATCTATCTTTCCCATAGTCATGCATCCTTCAACAGCTCTTCATTTCTTTTTTAGCCATTTCTGGTTTGTCATTTTGCATTTTCTGCCAATTACATTTATTAGACTTACGTTTTCCCTTTTGACTGCATCAATTGTTCCATTTTTATGTTTTCTCGTTTTGTCTGTTATATTCACTATCTAGTGCATTATGCATTTGTCTTTTTGCCTGTTTATTCCTCTGCTGCCTTCACTATGCCATCTCACAGGGCTATCCATTCTTCCTCTATTGTGTTTCTTACTCTTGTTTCAGTAAATCATAGCCAAATGCTCCCTCTGAAACTCTCAACAACCTCCGCTTCTTTTTTCTTATCCAGGTCCCATCTCCTTGCTTTCATATTTTTCTGCAGTTCATAACATCTGCCCCTGGAAATGATTCGCAATTTAAAATCTGGTTTTGAAATCTCTGTCGTACCATTCTGTAATCTGTTTGAAACCTTCCTGTGTCTCCAGGCCCTTCCATGTCTACAATCATCTTTCATGGTTTTATGTAAAATTTTAATTTTCTTAAGAGCAGCTGGAATTACACGGAACCTCTAAATACCAGGGCTCGAATTATCAGGGCTCTACTGTATCGAAATCCATAGCTTTTGGATCGTTACCATATTTTTCCTGATGATATCCTACTGAGTTGCAAATGGGGACAATTTTACCTCTGGAGTATTTTACCCAAGAGGATGATGAGCATACAGTAGAGCTGCATGCCATCAGCTAAAATAATGGCTGTAGTTTCCTGCTTGTTTTGAGCCGTTCGCAGTACTAACATAGCGAGGCCATATAGGCTAATGTTACAAGACCAAGTCAACATCCAGACTGTTGCCCCCGAAATTACTGAAAAGGCTACTACCCGTCATCAGGAAGGTCAATAAGTCAATTTGGCCTCTCCATAGATAACCCTCCGTTCTGGTAGTGCCTATGGTTCAGCTATCTGTATCATTAAGGTCTGAAGATTTTTTTTTTTTTTTTTTTTTTTTTTGGGGGGGGGGGGGATTAATGCACCTGACTCATTATGTATCCTGCTGTGAGAAGTGACATATGAATTGGCTGGTACAAAATCAGTTTAAATAGTGTGGGAAGGGGTTATTAACAAATTTTAGGGTTGTCATTAGGACAGAAGTTTTTGGCAGCAGGGCAACCTTACAATATGTTAAAGTATCACTGTAAAGATAAGTAGCATGTGTGGCATCAAGTAGTTTTGGCCGTGGTACTGTCTCTGGTTCAGAAGCTGAGTGTTTTGAGGTGTGACACTTGACTTTGGTCTATAGTAGTAGACTGCAGATTACAGCTTCAGATGTTGCTTCAGTAGTTGTGAGATGGATTCAGTGGAGAAATTGAAGTTCACAGCTATTTTTGTGGGCTTTTACATTTACTCATTACTCCAACTATCTCTACTACCTATCAACCTAGAGAATTTTCATTTGAATTCTTTTGGAAACCTCAAACTACAGTTTTGGCAGTTATGTTCTACTATTTTCCCAACCAAGTGTAGGATGTGATTTCCTCACAATGAGTAATTTTAACCTCTACTGTCATCTTTTTGTGTTTCATATGGCATTGAGGGGTGTGCTTAAAAGAAGTCCTTATTTTCTAAAGAAAGATATGTTCACTTTATATAGTAAGGGAAGTTACGGCAGAGTGTAAATATTTTAGGAGTAAAGAAGATTACTCACCAAATAGCAGAAGCAGTGAGATGTTGAGAAGCATACAAAAAAGGATGAAACCTTTGCTAGCTTTCAGAAGAAAACTTTAACAAGCTAGGCAAGCTAGAGTAAAACTCCCCCCCCCCTCTCTCTCTCTCTCTCTCTCTCTCTCTCCCTCTCCCTCCCTCTCCCTCTCCCTCTCCCTCTCCCTCCCCTCTCCCTCCCTCCCTCCTGGGATTGCTGTTCAGTAGATGGACTGGGGTAAGAAGTCATGTCAGGTACGGTGGATAGAGGGAGAAAGAGGCTGAAAGCAGGAGGGGTGGGTTGGGAACAGGTTGCTCATGGCTCAGAGGGGGGTAACAGTCATGCACGATACGGTAGGTTTGCAGGAGGGAGGGGCAATAGCTGCACAGGCTAGACGTTCAACACATGGGCATTGTAGCTGAGGTGACATGGTTACATGGATTGGGAGGGGGTGACAGGACAAAAGAAGGGAACTATTGGGTAGAGGGTGTGGGAACAATGGGTTAGTGGAGATTGAGGCCAAGAGGATCACAGGAGTGATGGAAGTGTTGCTAGGATAACTATCATCTATGTAGTTCAGTAAAGCTGGTACTGAAGTGAAGGATCTAAATGGTATGGATGGAGAAGCAGCCATTGAACTTCAGCATGTTGTGCTTAACAGTTTGTTGTGCCACTGGATGGTCAACTCTCGTGGTCATGCCCACATAAAATGCTGTGCAGAAGTTGCAGCAGTGTTCATTTACGACTTGGCCACTTTTATAAGTGACCATGCCTGAGACGGGATAAGCCTGTGACAGGAGTGGAATAAGATGTGCTGGATGGGCAAATCGGACACCTGTTGTGCCTAGGTCAGGGATATGATCCCTGTGTCATGCCTTAGTGAGTGGGTTTGGCATAGGGATGAACCAGGAAATTTTGCAGGTTGGGTGGATGATGGGACAGCACTATAAGAGGGGTGGGAAGGTTCGTGGGTGGGATGTCCCTCCATTTTCGGCCACGTTAATAGATAATCAACGCCCTGTGAAGGAAATGGTTCAGTTGCTCCAGTGCGGGGTGGTATTGTGCAATGACAGGGGCGTGCACCCTTATACTTGATTCTTGAGGTGGTGGAGAATAAGGTGTGTGTGAGGATATGGCGTGGAAAATCTGTTTGTGGGCTAGGTTTGGGTGGTAGAGCCTGACTGTGAAGGCATACTGAGCAAAAGAATTCTCAACCCTCTAAATACACAATCCACAAGTGACCGGGCTATGTGGTAGCAATTTTTTGTTGTGAAAGAGGGTACAGCTGTCAAAATACAGGTGCTGCTGATGGTTAGTGGGTTTAATATGGACAGAGGTATGGAAGGAGCTGTGAGAAAGGGCGAGGTCAATGTCCAGGAAGGTGGCACATTGGGTTGAGGAGGACCAGGTGCAGAGAAGGTGTTTAGACTATGGAGAAACGAGTTTCAGAGCATGAAGGTATCATCAGTGAACCTGGACCTGACAAGGGTGTTTCCATGTTTCATATGAGAGACTAGGATATGGACAATTGGTTGGAAATGTCTAATTTGTGAAAGAATTTCTTCCAAAAGCTTCCAAAGTTTTCATTCTTTTTGTGCTCCTGTTGATGATTCAGTGCCTTATATATTCATTAAATGCAAATATATTTTAACCTTGTGTTGTAGAGTTTAGGATATGACATTCTGTTAATTTCTGTGTTTTTTAAGATTTGTTTGTAATACAGTTAATTTTTTTGTAGGATCTCCAAGCCCAAGACCGAGCACATCGAATTGGGCAGCAGAACGAAGTACGTGTGCTGCGTCTAATGACGGTGAACTCTGTTGAAGAACGTATTTTGGCAGCGGCTCGTTACAAACTGAATATGGATGAGAAAGTGATACAGGCTGGCATGTTTGATCAAAAATCAACTGGTTCTGAGAGACAGCAGTTTCTACAGAGTATTCTTCACCAGGATGAAGCTGAGGAAGAGGTATGGTGAGAAGTTCAGTAGTTTTTACATTGCATGTATTAGAGAACACATTACAATAAAATAGACTGAAAGACTATAAAGGTTTATTAGTGAAGACATTTATGGAACTCTACAGTTGGATGTTAGCAGTAAGTTTTCATCTATCGATTAGGTGCTTTGTATTGTGTAACTGCAGAGTATGGTCCATTATATGGAATTAGAATCATGGCTTGACTACCTCGGTTTGCCCCTATGGCATTTGCCACACCAAGTATATTAGGTGTGCTTAGACACACAATTCTCTGCGTGGGTTGACTTGCACTTCCCCAGTGCCCCATTAAGGTGGCCACAATCGTAGCTCATCCTTGACACTCACGCACAAGCATACTCGCCAAAGCATGCTTGTGCGTATGTAGTACAAATTTACACAAGCATCAAGACTTTACAAGCAGCTTGAAGCTTGATCGAATTTCAACAATGCACACTTGTGCAAGCTTTCAAGTGTGAGCATGATTGAGCATGTTTACTCTTAAATTACATTCTGTGCAAAGGTTGTATTGTAATGTAGGACAAAGTCATAGAATGCAGTATTACATGGCAAAAAGTGAGAATAAAAATAGTAAGATTGTGAGACAGGTTCCGTAGTGTGTCTACTGTGAATAGTTAATATGGGAATAATATTTTTGTTCATTTAAGGGTAGGTACTAGTGAAATTTCAACCAACTCATTTAAAAAAAGCAAAAGAAAGAAAGAAAAGCAGGGGGCTGAAAATTGTTTCGTAACATGTCTTGGCATGCTGAATTCGGTAGGGGTAAACTCAATTTCTGAACAAATTTTTTCCATCACTTTTGAATTTTAGATTGTTGCAAAAATCAATATTTTTTTCAAACCCATAAGTGGGGTTTTTGTTTATCGTGGAATGTATTCACAAAAATGTATGGAGCCAATAATGACCATTTCAACTGTATATACATGTGAAAAGTGTAGATAAATTATAAAAATATTGTTTTTATAATATGTGACAATAACTGATAGTAAAATAGATGTATTATATCACATGTGCACCGTACGTATGAATAATACACAATTACATCAAAACAACTTGCCACCATAGCTTACACCATCATGTTGAAGTATAGCTTCTACTCTTTGATGTTTGACAAAATCAATTTTTCAGCGACTTTATTTGTATTTTTCTGAATTTTTCACTTCATCTTGCTGCAGTCCTTTTTTACTGATGCTTGTGCTGTTTGATAAGCATATTTGAGTCCTAATTTTGTCATTATTTCTGAAATAACTCTGTGAGAACTAACATTGTATTTAGAAACAGTGATAGAAGCCACTACTTTTGCTCTCTTTGCTGAAACGTGTGTGTGTTTGGGCCGAGTATTCCATACAATGCTGTGTAAACTCTCATTAGCATTTTGTGTTAGACATTGAACACACCATGTTAGTAGTGATTCATCAGTCAAACGAGTATAAAGAGGCAGTATTTTATCCAAACAAAAGTTCATTTATTGGTGATTTAATATTAGAAGCTTTGAGATCCAGGCTCAGTATCTTTTGCCAATGCTGACTGATAAAAAAACAAAGATCCTGAAAAAAGTATGAGTTGTAAATGTGTTCTATATGAATTTTGCTGTATAAATATTGAAAATAAAATTGAGTTAGATGTGAAGTAGATATGTATACACATCTGTGTATGTACATCTACATCTACATGACTACTCTGCAATTCACATTTAAGTGCTTGGCAGAGGGTTCATCGAACCACAATCATACTATCTCTCTACCATTCCACTCCCGAACAGTGCGCAGGAAAAACGAACACCTAAACCTTTCTGTTCGAGCTCTGATTTCTCTTATTTTATTTAGATGATCATTCCTACCTATGTAGGTTGGGCTCAATGAAATATTTTCGCATTCGGAAGAGGAAGTTGGTTACTGAAATTTCGTAAATAGATCTCGCCGTGATAAAAAACGTCTTTGCTGTAATGACTTCCATCCCAATTCGCGTATCATATCTGCCGCACTCTCTCCCCTACTATGTGATAATACAAAACGAGCTGCCCTTTTTTTTTTGCACCCTTTCGATGTCCTCCATCAATCCCACCTGGTAAGGATCCCACACCGCGCAGCAATATTCTAACAGAGAATGAACGAGTGTAGTGTAAACTGTCTCTTTAGTGGACTTGTTGCATCTTCTAAGTGTCCTGCCAATGAAACGCAACCTTTGGCTCGCCTTCCCCACAATATTATCTATGTGGTCTTTCCAACTGAAGTTGTTCGTAATTTTAACACCCAGGTACTTAGTTGAATTGACAGCCTTGAGAATTGTACTATTTATCGAGTAATCAAATTCCAACGGATTTCTTTTGGAACTCATGTGGATCACCTCACACTTTTCGTTATTTAGCGTCAACTGCCACCTGCCACACCATACAGCAATCTTTTCTTAATCGCTTTGTAACTGACACTGGTCTTCGGATGACCTTACTAGATGGTAAATTACAGCATCATCTGCGAACAACCTAAGAGAACTGCTCAGATTGTCACCCAGGTCATTTATATAGATCAGGAACAGCAGAGGTCCCAGGACGCTTCCCTAGGGAACACCTGATATCACTTCAGTTTTACTCGATGATTTGCCGTCTATTACTACGAACTGCGACCTTCCTGACAGGAAATCACGAATCCAGTCGCACAACTGAGACGATACCCCATAGGCCCGCAGCTTGATTAGAAGTCGCTTGTGAGGAACGGTGTCAAAAGCTTTCCGGAAATCTAGAAATACGGAATCAACTTGAGATCCCCTGTCGATAGCGGCCATTACTTCATGCGAATAAAGAGCTAGCTGCGTTGCACAAGAACAATGTTCTCTGAAACCATGCTGATTACGTATCAATAGATCGTTCCCTTCGAGGTGATTCATAATGTTTGAATCAGTATATGCTCCAAAACCCTACTGCAAACCGACGTCAATGATATAGGTCTGTAGTTAGATGGATTACTTCTACTACCCTTCTTAAACACTGGTGCGACCTGCGCAGTTTTCCAGTCTGTAGGTACAGATCTATCGGTGAGCGAGCAGTTGTATATGAGTGCTAAGTAGGGAGCTATTGTATCAACGTAATCTGAAAGGAACCTAATCGGTATACAATCTGGACCTGAAGACTTGCCCGTATCAAGCGATTTGAGTTCTTCGCAACCCCTAAGGTATCTACTTCTAAGAAACTCATGCTAGCAGCTGTTCGTGTTTCAAATTCTGGAATATTCCATTCGTCTTCCCTGGTGAAGGAATTTCGGAAAACTGCGTTCAATAACTCCGCTTTAGCGGCACAGTCGTCGGTAACAGTACCACCGGCACTGCGCAGCGAAGGTATTGACTGCGTCTTGCCGCTTGTGTACTTTACATACGACAAGAATTTCTTCGGATTTTCTACCAAATTTTGAGACAATGTTTCGTTGTGGAACCTATTAAAGGCATCTCGCATTGAAGTCCGTGCCAAATTTCGCGCATCTGTAAATTTTAGCCAATCTTCTGGATTTCGCGATCTTCTGAACTTCGCATGCTTTTTCCGTTGCCTCTGCAACAGAGTTCGGACCTGTTTTGTGTACCATGGCAGATCAGTTCCATCTCTTACCAATGTATGAGGTATGAATCTCTCAATTGCTGTTGCTACTATATCTTTGAATTTGAGCCACATCTCGTCTACATTTGCATAGTCAGTTCCGAAGGAATGGAGATTGTCTCTTAGGAAGGCTTCTAGTGACACTTTATCCGCTTTTTTAAATAAAATTATTTTGCGTTTGTTTCTGGTGGATTTGGAAGAAACGGTATTGAGCCTAGCTACAACGACCTTGTGATCACTAATCGCTGTATCAGTCATGATGCTCTCCATCAGCTCTGGATTGTTTGTGGCTAAGAGGTCAAGTGTGTTTTCGCAACCATTTACAATTCGCGTGGGTTCGTGGACTAACTGCTCGAAATAATTTTCTGAGAAAGCATTTAGGAGAATCTCGGAAGATGTTTTCTGCCTACCACTGGTTTTGAACAAGTATCTTTGCCAACATATCGAGGGAAGGTTGAAGTCCCCACCAACTATAACCATATGAGTGGGGTATTTATTTGTTACGAGACTCAAATTTTCTCTGAACTGTTCAGCAACTATATCATCGGAGTCTGGGGGTCGGTAGAAGGAGCCAATTATTAACTTAGTGCGGCTGTTAAGTATAACCTCCACCCAGAGCAATTCGCACGGAGTATCTACTTCGACTTCACTACAAGATAAACCACTACTGACAGACACAAACACTCCACCACCAATTCTGCCTAATCTATCTTTCCTGAACACCGTCTGAGACTTCGTAAAAATTTCTGCAGGACTTATTTCAGGCTTTAGCCAGCTTTCTGTACCTATAACGATTTCAGCTTCTGTGCTTTCTATTAGCGCTTGAAGTTCAGGGACTTTCCCAGCACAACTACAACAATTTACAACTACAATTCCGACTGTTCCTTGATCCAAGCATGTCCTGTATTTGCCATGCACCCTTTGAAATTGCAGCCCACCCCGTACTTTCCCGAGGCCTTCTAACCTAAAAAACCGCCCAGTCCACGCCACACAGCCTCCGCTACCTGTGTAGCCGCCAGCTGAGTGTAGTGAACTCCTGACCTATTCAGCGGAACCCGAAACCCCACCACCCTATGGCGCAAGTCAAGGAATCTGCAGCTAACACGGTCACAAAACCGTCTGAGCCTCTGATTCAGACCCTCCCCCCGGCTCTGCACCAAAGGTCCGCAGTCGGTTCTGTCAACGATGCTGTAGATGGTGAGCTCTGCCTTCATCTCGTAAGCAAGACTGGCAGCCTTCACCAAATCAGATAGCCGCTGGAATCCAAGAGATTTTGTGTAGACATACAATAACTTTTTGGAACATGAGTCAAACATTCTTCCTTTTGTATCTTGTGATTATCTCCATAAATATTCAATGAGGTGGTGTGATTGAAAGCTGTTAGATCTCCACGTGAAAGCTGTTTGGTATACAGAAGATCCCCAGTAATTTGAGCTAATTGGGGCTGAATGTACCTTGGTGAACTACAAAAAAACTTGGACAGTACAGAAATATCACTAAATCAATGGGTGAATCGTGAATAAATGTTTAACAAGCACAATAATAATTAAAAAATAAATAAAAACAATATAGTACATACCTGTGTTATAGGTGCATATATGAGCACACATTTCCAGGTTGCAGAAATATAAGTTACATTTTAAAGAAATTGTCCCTAGACCTTTGTTTTAAAATAGAACCTTTTTTTTTTTTTTAGCAGAAGTGTCATGCCATCTTCTATGGAACATAGTGTCTGTTGGAATAGATATAGCTTGCTGCCTGCTCAGTATAACGCAATGCAATGTCAGTGCTGCCAAACCCTTGGTGTGGGTGGTCACTGGTACAATTTCTTCAAGCTGTTCCTTTTGTCGTCACTGTCTTCAGTGGGTGCACTAGCCATTCAACAATTGCAATATTGGTCACTTCAAACTGTTCATCACCATTCATCCATTCTGAAACCTCACTCTCATTCACATTTTCACATCCAGAAAGCTTTTTCGTCAGTTCTGCCAATGTTAAATCATCTTTGTCTGTTCTGTAGGTATCTGTTTCATTCTATAAAATCTGGTTCCAAGACATTTTTAGTGTCTCCGCATTTATTATTTCAGACCATGAATCAACTATCCAGTAAACTACATCTTTTGTTGTAGCTTTTTTTTGTAAATTGTTTGATGGCTCTTTCACGCCTTCTGTTGTTTGAAGAAGCATCTGAAGCAAACAACAATGGATCTCCCCCCCAAGCATTGTAAAACAGGTCCATAAGCTGTATTACACTCATCATGTTTAGAGGTAAGAACAGTGGGCTAATATCGTCACACTACAGTTCTTCCTTATCAGGGTGTGAACCAGCACTGTCAAGCATTAAGATTGCTTTGGAAGGTAAGCACTTTTTCTTATCTTTTGGTCTTTGGATTCAGTCTCAGAAACTGACATACAGCCAGGAGAGCAGAGTGCTGACCAAATGTCCTCCATATCCGCATCCAGTGATGCCTATGAGCTCAGGATGGCACGGCGGCTGGTCAGTACCGTTGGGCGCCCATGTACTGTTTGGGAGGAGTTTCATTTTCATTGGTCTCTGGAACAAAATCTTGGAAAAATCACTTCTTAAAATTATTTTTGTCCATACAAGCAGATTTTTTGGTATACATATTTAGCAGACAGTGCAGACACAGTGATATTTTTTAAAGCTCTTGACTTAGCAGACTTCTCTATTACCATCAGCTTCAGTTTATGGTCTCCACTTGCATTCGATGCAGCAAGAACAATTAGCCTCTCTACGTTTTTTGAAGCCTGGGACAGCCTTTTCTCCTTTTGAGGCTAGAGTTTTAGATGGAAGCATTTTATAATTTAGTCCTGTTTCATCACAGTTATACAGTTGATCAAGAGTAAGATTTTATTCTTGTATAATTTTTCTTAATTTCTCACAAAATTATGTAACAGTTTGAGAATCCACAGAAAGTTATTCACCGCCTGCATCAAGCTGCCTTATGCTGTATCGCTTCTTCCACCTATCCATCCATCCTGAACTTGCAGTAAAATGATCCTCACATTCATTTAACTCATTTCTAAAAAATATATAGCTTTATCTTTCAGAATATGGCATGAAATTGGATTTTCTTTTTGTATTTGTGGAGTAAACAAAACAAACAAAGCTTTAATCATTTTTTCATACTCAGACTTCTTCATTGATTTCCATTCAAATTACAAAATAGAACACTTGTTTGATGAAAACTTATCAATTTTGTCTCTGTTTCTATGCCAATTTCCAACTGTCACTCCACCGATTCCATAATCAGCAGCAAGTTTTTTTAATGTTTCTCCTTTCTCTAGTCTTTTCAAAGCCTCCAATTTCACATTCAATGACATAAATTTTCTCTTACTCCTACCACTCATTGTAATGTATGAATTAAAACATTTAGAAACACACAGTTGCATATGTACAGTACACTGCACATACATACAACACTTTAAAATTAACATTACACAGTTGGGCTTACTACAGTACAGATGTTACTACACAATCAAGTACAGTACATACAACAATTGTCAGCCAGTGTTGTAAAATGTGTACTGTATTATTACTTAGGTGTACTGTATTTTAATGACAACAATAGGGGTAACAATAAAGATGGCGTGCACTGTAAAACTGATGGTCAGGTGGTCCCAGTTAGGGAAGGGTTGACAAATAAAAAGCAAATGCACTCCTTGAATCTTGATACCTGTCCGTCTGTAATAGAAATGCACTAGCAGTCTGAGGCCAAGCTTATTTCTGTGCATTACGAATGAAAACCCTAAGTGGGACAGTTTTACTGTTACTGTACATGGAAAATTGAAAGAAAGTTCAAACTGTGCCACATTTGAAAGTGCATAAAACATACATGTAGACAACGTATGAAAACAGGTTTTTACTCTAGTTTTATGTAAAATTTTAATTTTCTTAAGAGCAGCTGGAATTACACGGAACCTCTAAATACCAGGCCTCGAATTATCAGGGCTCTACTGTATTGAAATCCATAGCTTTAGGATTGTTACCATATTTTTTTCAGTGTTCATAGATTCAGTAGGATCCCGAACTATTCATGGAACTTTGATTAGTGTGCCCTTCCAACCAAAAATGAAATTCTGATGAATTTCACCTAATTGAGTCACATAGCCATGCCAATTTGACAAACTTTGTTACACTGTCAAAATCAACAATGTATCCTGTGATAAAATCAATAATGCTACTGTAGTACATGTCGGACCCGCGTGTCGCCACTGTGTAATCGCAAACCTAGCGCCACTACATGGCAGGTCACAAGACACGGACATGACCTCGCCCCAGTTGTACGGACTACATAGCTTGCGACCAGACGTACGAAGCTTTCCTCTCATTTGCCGAGAGACAGATAGAATAGCCTTCAGCTTAGTCCATAGCTACTACCTAGCAAGGCGCCATTTGTATCAGTGCTTATAGCTTACTACTATTCAAGAGATGTATTCCAACAAGAGAATAAAAGTTAAGTAACATCTACGTACTTTTCTTCTTATTCATTAATAAGTCTCATGTTCCAGAACTTCAAGCCCGTCTGCGTTAGTTTAGCGTGCACCTAGCTACCTCATTGTGTCTATGCTTTATGAGCTAGACACAACAGCTACCAAACCAACTTTTGAATGGAAACCTCTGATTGGACATGAACCATCGAACTCATGCCTAAATCTATATTGTCATCTGAACTTTGCAGTAATGTATCATTGTTGCCAATATTAGCATTACTATACTCACAGTCATAACGCACTTGCAGATGTCCTCACAATCATTATCAGTAGGCTCATTATCAGATTCCAATTTTGTATTTTCCTCAGTATCATTACGAACAAGCTCATTCTTAAAATCCAGTTCTGAATTTTCATCAGACTCACTTTCAATAAGGTTGCAATCACCGTCCAATTCTGACCTTTTGTATCTATTTTTTACTATTACCCAACATTCATCAAAAATGTCATTTGAAGATTCAAACAGCAGTTTCTATCCATCACACATGTTCTTGAAAAGTATCACAGGAGAAAGATTGCATGTTTATAATCATCAAAGACTGTTGAATGCTCGAATATCCTCTTCCTGCATATGTAAATGCCAAACACAGATGTGTATTTACATCAAAAGGGGCTCTACTTGCATTTTGTTTGAAACATTGTCTTGATGTATAATTTAGCGTGACTCTACATGAAAACTTCCAACACATTGCATCAAAGTCAAAATTCAAAGAACTTTGGTCGCACTCAGTGCTCTTCATTTCTAACAGTAATGATGATAACAGTGGAAAATAAGTAGAATAGACTCAGATTCATCTGTCTTTACTTCAGTGTTTTTTCATTGCTAGTACTAGCAACATAATTTTTTCCATCCTATTCCTTGCAATACTGTCAAATTTCATTTATGTATGTATGTTTTTCTCGTGCAATTTATTTTCTTCATTGACATTTTCACTGCTGTCACTGACACTTTCGTTTTCTTCACTTTTCATGTTATTTTATCTCTTTGTCACTGTCTCACTACAATTTAATGACTGTGTGTTATGCCGAGGCATGTTTGATATTGTCATGTTGAAGAAGGTGTAATTAGATGAATGACTGACACGTACTTCACTTAACGAATGTGAAGATCCAGACGAGGTCACCAGGCTGGGAGATAACAGGGTGGTGGCTCGCGTCATACCTTCGGTGATTGTTTTCTTGAGCCTGCAGCGTGCGGAGTCGAGCTAACTGCCAAGCTTCCTCAGCTCTTGTTAACACCTGGTTGATGTAGTCGTCATCCATGCCATCAAGATGTAATGTAAACACAGTGTCCATCGTCATAGTCGAGTCATGTCCCTGCACCAGGAAAAATGGAGTAAATCCTGTGGTGTCTTGTTTGCCAGTGTTGTAGGCAAACGTCACAAAAGGCAGCACCTCATCCAAGTTGCTCTGCTCAACATTGACTAATATTAATAGCACGTCGGCCAGTCGCCATGTGACGAGTAATTTTGCACCGACGGTTTATCTCTGTCACAAGATTCAATTGAAAAACTTTCCCTCAATCTGTAATTAAAGACCTTGGGGCACTGTGTTATAATACAATGTCTTCCACGATGAATTTGGCTACCACAGATGCTTTGGTTGCTTTCACAGCTTTTGTAATGGCATAGCGTGTCAGATAATCAGTGCAAACAATAATCCATGTATTGCCACTAGCAGACATTGGAAATCGTCTGAGGAGGTCAAACCCAACACGGTGGAAATGCGTTTCAGCTGGTGGAATTGGTATAAGTTGGCCAGGTGGTTTCTGAGGAACTGCCTTTCTCTTCTGGTACTCTCAGCAGTGCAACACATAATGACAGACACTCCTAAATAAACCTGGCCAGAAAAATCTCTTGTGGATTCTATCGTATGTCTTAATAAATCCTAAATGTCTGGCCTCAGGTGTGTCATGGAATTTTTGTAGAAAATTTAAACGCATGTGTTTAGGAATCACTGGTAACCACCTCTTTCCAAACAGATCAAAGTTTTTCTTGCAAAGTAATCCATTAACTACCTTAAATTGTCCTTTCACATCCTCTGGCCAATTTAAGGCAATCATAATTTGAGATATCTTGGCGTCCTTCTTCTGCACAGCAGAAAGATCCCTCCGCCACACACCGTCAGGTGGCTTGCAGAGTATGGATGTAGATGTAGATGTAGAGATCCTGGATTGCAGCGAGACAGTCACTATCTTCATCAAAGTCTTGATGGTCTTGCACGGGGTTTCTTGAAAGACAGTCGGCATCTTGGTGTTTTCTTCCACTTTTGTACACTATGGTAATGTACTCTTGAAAACATCGTGCTCACTTGGCGAGTTGTCCTGTTGGATCCTTAAGACCTGTCAACCAACAAAGTGAATGATGGTCTGTAACAACTGTGAATGGCCTTCCATAGAGAAACTTGCACATGGCCCAGATCACAGCAAGACATTCTGTTTCTGTAGTTGAGTATTTTCTCTCAGCTTTTGTAAGTGTCCTAGAAGTAGAGGCTATAACCTTCTCTTTTCCATCCGAAATTTGCACCAGAACAGCACCGATCCCTTACCCACTGGCATCTGTGTGTAGTTGTGTAGGTGCTCTCTCATCATACAGACCAAGTACAGGGTCAGTCGTCAGAGCTTTTTGCAGCACATAGAAAGAATCTTGTTGAGCACCACTCCAGATAAATTTAGCATCGGCTTTTAACAACTCTTGAAGTGGTCTGGCTTTGATAGAAAAGTCTTTGAAAAAAGGACAGTAATAAGAACATAATCCAAGGAAGCTTCTCACATCTATAATACTTTTAGGAATAGGAAATCCCGTTATAGATCTCACCTTTTCTGGGTCTGGCCGCACACCTTTGTTTGACACAAGGTGTCCAAGTATTTTTATTTCTTTTGCTCCAAAGAGACTCTTTCTTGGATTAAGTTTCAGTCCGCCTTGTTGGAGACTCCTAAGAACAGCCCTCAGTCTTTTTATATGTTCATCAAATGTCTCTGAGAACACTATAAAGTCATCTAAATAACAAAGATACATCATCCACTTCAGGTACCTTGGAAGATTATCCATCATCTGTTCAAAAGTTGCTTGTGCATTACACAAACCAAATGGCATTACCTTAAAACTCTTACAGGCCCTCAGGGTTGATGACTGCAATTTTCTCACGATCAGCCTCATCTACTTCGATTTGCCAGTATCCCAAGTACACGTCCATGGTTGAGAAAAACATAGCCCCCATCAGACAATCTAATGTATCGTCAATTTGTGGAAGGGGGTAAACCTCCTTTTTAGTTATCTTATTAAGCTTTCTGCAATCAATACAAAAACACTAGCTGCCATCCTTCTTCCTGACGAGGACCACTGGTGACAACCATGGGCTCTGCAAAGGCTGAATGATGTCGTTCTTCATCATTTTCTGTACCTTGTCGCGAAATATTTGATGTTCCGTTGCTGACACATGGTATGCTCTCTGGCTTATTGGTTGATCGTCTCCAGTGCTAATCTGGTGCTTTACCGTCGATTTGTCTAATTTGCTCTTCACTTGTGGATTGAAGCATTCAGAGAACTCTTGAAGAATGGCAAGTAGCTTCTTCTGTTGTTCCTTAGTGAGATCTGGTGATAGTTGAGCTAGAAGATCTTGTCTTGTAGTGGTAGCGCTAATTTCGCCCACAGACTCGGCATGGGAGGTTTCTATGACACTCAGCTGTTTGCTACGCACATGCGTCTTGGAGGGATCTGCGGTTCTCGACGACAGTTAACTGTCCACAGTTTCACCAAATACATTCTTAAATGAGACAACAGAGGCTGGGATAGCCAATTTATTCCTCAGTGGTGTGTTTCTCTTACATTCCACTTCAAGATCCATGGGTTGATGCATGGTATGATACGTGACAGTTACCTTTCTAGCACTGACTGCAGGAATGATCACTTCTTTCAGCACACATAGTCTCCACACACTCGGGTGCGCATCTTCTTGTCTACAGTATCTCATCTCGTCTAGCATAATCTTCGAGTGACCACAATCTATAAATGCCTGAGAAACTTTCAGAAAGTCCCATCTGAGAATGACGTCATGACTACACTCTTGTAAGACGATGAATGACACATCTTCTGGTAGGTTTTGCATATTTCCCATTAGCCACCTTCAGCAGAGATGTTTTGTTGTTGATGAATACGATTTTCTGCAACTGGCGGCGGTACTTCTCCGAAATGACTGAATATGATGCTCCAGAGTCCACAAGAGCTTGGGTTGGTCAGCCATCCATGAGGATATCAACGTAATTTCCTATCATTTTTATAGTGATTGACGGCAGAGTATTTTTCTCTTCGGCAGCCTCACCTCTAAGGAAGGTTGCACCCGTTAGTTTTCCAGGTTGCGGTGGCTAGGTGATAGGCTGGAGCTTCTAAACGGCGATGGAGACGTTGATCGGTGTGTTGGGGAGTGTCCTCTCCAGCGGCTAGCTTGCGGCTACGGTCACCTACATCGTCCTGCATCCACATCTTCGTCGTCCCAGAGTTGGTGTCGGCTAAGATCGGTCTGTTGTGTTCTGGCATGGGCATTATCAAATATCTGCCGCCTTTCACGACACTAGCGCACCACATGTCCCAGTCGTCCACAGTGGAAACATACTGGTTGGTTATCCTGGGTCCTCCAGACGTCAGTCTTCCTTGGTGCCCAAACAGGTTCCTCATGCGGCGTTGTAGGAATGTAACTCCACCTGGGTCTTCACTTTTTCACCATTTTAAAGGGAAATGAAGGTTGAGAGATTGGGCTCAGTGTCTGTTCGACTTCCTCCCTTGTGACCTTTTGAAGCATCTCGGTTTTTTGCTCGCCGTGCAATCCAAGTGCCTTCTGAACTTCCTCTCTCAGCATCTGATGAAGAACACTTGTGAAATCAGTTGCTTCCTCCATCACAGACATCGATATGACATTTGGAAGCTGTTCAAACTTCTTGCATGTAATTCTTTTTTGATGCATTGTCTCGATATACTGGCACCATTTTATGAAGTCGTCTGCTGTCGAAACCTCCTTCAGGAGTAGGGCTTGATATATGTCCTCAGCAACACCCTTCATGAGATGTGCAACCTTTTCTTCCTCCTTCATTCTAGGATCCACTATTTTACACAGTTCCAAGATGTCTTGAATGTAGTATGCTGTAGTTTCTCCTGGACGCTGTGCCCTGCACTTTAATTTATCTTCAGCCTTGCACTTCTGTCATCGTGTGTCACCGAAATACTTGCGCCTGGAATACTTCCCAGCTTGTGAACTACTCCTCGTTGTCCTCATACCATTGCTTGGCAGTGCCCTCCAAGTAGAAAAATACGTTAGCCAAACACTAGTCTTGCACATAATAGTTCGCGACTGGGAACGTTCAGTTTAGTTCGCGGTTCCGTCGTGAACTAGGTCACTCTTTTAGTTCGTTAGCTCCCATCTCTATTTCCAGAAAGAAAGTTCGCTCACTTTGCTACCGCTACTGCACACGCTCTTTTATTCGTTATGCTAGTCTTTTAAATACTGACCAGTATTGCCAATGCCTGTATTATTACAGTTTTATATCGAGTAATTAGACTTCGAAATTGCAAATAAACCAGTTATTTACAGAAATGGGTAAAATGGAGTAGTCAACTACTTTACTTTACATACAGTGCACTAGTAGTATTTTAATTTTGAAATATATTTATTTATTTATTAGTTCATTGTAGGAATATTACTTACAGAATATGTTAAATGCGTAATTTTTTTTTAATAATAATAATACACTTTCATAAATAATCGACCTTTTTGAAGTTTTGGAAATAACCAACAAAAAATATTTCTGCTTTAGGTACAGGTTAAGTATTATATGGCACAAACAGTAATACCTTTGTCATTAACAGAAGAAACACTAACACTTATAATTTGTTACCAGACAATTAGACATAGAAAAAATAACTATGACCCCTGAGTGAGATTGTATTCTAAAGCATACTTTTTGTGCTTTGCATTATCATTCTTTAAATAATCAGTCTTCTAATTTTCAAGTGAAATATTACAAAAATTTGCATATTATTATGTAAAAACATTAATTTGGAAACTTTGTTCATTGATAACAGTGTTCTTCGTTCATTAAGGATTTGTCCTGTCACTGAAAAAACACGTTCGCAGGGCACTGATGTCGCTACTATGCAAAATCTCTTTAACACATATGCATAGACATGAGGATATAACTGACGATGCTCGTGCCACCACTCAAGCAGATCTTTTTTTCGATCTAAATACTCTTCATTGAGGTATTCATCGAGTTCGCGAATACCAGCAGCAAGTTGGTTATCTGGTCTAGTGATTTTTCTTATTTCTTGGTCATACTCGTCCCATATAGAGTCTTTTTTATTTTCATTACTGCTGCTACTAGAACAAGACGCCGAAGGGTCACTAGCAGTAGGATCAGCCACTAAAATATCTCGATTCTCCCTCTGAAGTAACTGCACTCTGCCAACTTTATTTTTGAGGCGTTGTATTGCAACTTCACAAGCTTTTTGATTTCTAAATCCTCTCTGTCTAAATTGAGGGTCCAGAATAGTACACTCAGTGTATAGAATGTTGCACGTGATTTTTTTAAAGCCTACTGTGGGCTCTCGCTCCGTCTTGCTATTGTTCGTCAGTCTTCAGAAAAGAGTGAACGAACTAAGTAGCGAGGTTATCCGTGAAATAGTTAACGTAGTTCGGCTGTGGGAGTGCTCTTCCGAACTAGTTTGTTCGCGAACTACATAAGACTACCAAACACCCAGTGTCATCCCATGTGTTAAATTTGGCTATATGCTCATATACCTTCAGCCACTTGATTGGATCTTGGCCATCGTCACAAGAGAACCCGGAAGGATGTCTCATGTGGTGGCACACAGTTGCTGTCATCGTAATGCCCTCTTCTTCTTCTGTCTCTGGTAGATTGCGATCTGTTGAATATAGCTCGAACTCGGGTTTCTCGCCACGCAAACGGCGCCTCTGTCGTGGCCTGATGGGAAACACTGTATCGTCGATAATGTGTGCTATCACAAGTTCCAATACCCAGTGCCTCCACCAGAATAATGTCACGTAGAAGAAGGTGTAATTAGATGAATGACAAACACGAAATTCACTTAACAAAGGTTTATTCAGCATTTGCACATACAAGAGTGCGGAGCGAACTGCCTCCGGCCAGAACCCATACAGTATATATATGGCTACAGAACATTCCAGTACAATGATTCTTGACATTTGTGGATTCTTATAGAATGTACTCAAACTGAATACAGAAATTAAAATTGTACAGCCCTGGTGAGTTTTGAACTCGTGACTCTCCATGCAACAGTTTAGTATCATAACCACTACACCACGGTGCTACTCAGCTTCTTCTGCGACAGTGTTACTAGTTACTGACATTTCATCATATCAAAAAATGTGTAAATAGGGTGATGAGGTAGTGCACACAAACATTCATCCTCCAGTCCGGAAAGCACATTCCCAGCTCTGCTGTATCCTCAATTGTGGGTCATCGTCTATGGGTATAGTTGACCATATGGAATGAAGGTGGGTCTTGGCCACGTGTCGTCCTCCCATAAATTGCTGGGCTTCCCTGTGACATTACAGTTGATAGGCTGCAAGGTCATTGACCACTAGAGAATTTGTATGTATTATTTATTTTCCGGTTCACAATTGAGTCTGCCAAAAATATAAATCTGCATGTCTGAAGGGGGGGGGGGGGGGTTGGTTTCATATGCGCCTACAAATTAGGCACACATACATACACAATTACATTTGTACATACAGATTATGTACATATATTCACGTAAAATTAATGTTTCAATTAAATTTCTGCACTGGCCCTATCTATCTAGTGGTAGAAAGCTAACTATACTTCAGCTTTTTTGAAAAAACCAAAATGGCCACAATAAAAAATACTGCTACTCTGTCACAATCAACAACTTCAATTATGGATCTGAAAAAAAAAATGGATTTAGTTTCAAAACTTAAGAATCCGAAAGTATGAAAAAAATGCTCTAACAAATTAGACTTGCCTGCTGAATTCAGCATGCCAAGATATGTTATGAAACAAATTTTCAGCCTCCTGCTATATTTTTATGACTGGGTTGAAATTTCACTGGTACCTTCCCTTAACTATTCTTTACTCCAAAAATCATGTTTCCTCTCTTTTTTCTGTAACATAAGCAGAATGGCTGCCAAGCCAGCGCATCATTGTCTGGACTTGAAATTTTCTGGTAAACAAACTAATGCTTGTACAAACACACTTGAGCTGTGTGTAGGCAAAAGGAATTTGTTCTGATTCTTAGTGTTTTGTGTGTGGAGTAGTATTTACATCCAACTGAAGACTCCAGATGACTAGTACTACTCAGAAGAAATGTATAAATGTATTAGAAAATACAGTAACAGACAATGGACTTTGCTGGACAATTTATTTGTGGCTGTTTAAAGAGGGAAGGATTCTTCAGAAAAAAGCCTCATACGTGCAAAATCACTTGAGAAATCAAGAATAACTGCAGAGTTCTATGCCATATTCAGTTATTGTAATGAAATAGTAAGCTGTAAATACACTCCTGGAAATGGAAAAAAGAACACATTGACACCGGTGTGTCAGACCCACCATACTTGCTCCGGACACTGCGAGAGGGCTGTACAAGCAATGATCACACGCACGGCACAGCGGACACACCAGGAACCGCGGTGTTGGCCGTCGAATGGCGCTAGCTGCGCAGCATTTGTGCACCGCCGCCGTCAGTGTCAGCCAGTTTGCCGTGGCATACGGAGCTCCATCGCAGTCTTTAACACTGGTAGCATGCCGCGACAGCGTGGACGTGAACTGTATGTGCAGTTAACAGACTTTGAGCGAGGGCGTATAGTGGGCATGCGGGAGGCCGGGTGGACGTACCGCCGAATTGCTCAACACGTGGGGCGTGAGGTCTCCACAGTACATCGATGTTGTCGCCAGTGGTCGGCGGAAGGTGCACGTGCCCGTCGACCTGGGACCGGACCGCAGCGACGCACGGATGCACGCCAAGACCGTAGGATCCTACGCAGTGCCGTAGGGGACCGCACCGCCACTTCCCAGCAAATTAGGGACACTGTTGCTCCTGGGGTATCGGCGAGGACCATTTGCAACCGTCTCCATGAAGCTGGGCTATGGTCCCGCACACCGTTAGGCCGTCTTCCGCTCACGCCCCAACATCGTGCAGCCCGCCTCCAGTGGTGTCGCAACAGGCGTGAATGGAGGGACGAATGGAGACGTGTCGTCTTCAGCGATGAGAGTCGCTTCTGCCTTGGTGCCAATGATGGTCGTATGCGTGTTTGGCGCCGTGCAGGTGAGCGCCACAATCAGGACTGCATACGACCGAGGCACACAGGGCCAACACCCGGCATCATGGTGTGGGGAGCGATCTCCTACACTGGCCGTACACCACTGGTGATCGTAGAGGGGACACTGAATAGTGCACGGTACATGTCTTGAATGTAGTATGCTGTAGTTTCTCCTGGACGCTGTGCCCTGCACTTTAATTTATCTTCAGCCTTGCACTTCTGTCATCGTGTGTCACCGAAATACTTGCACCTGGAATACTTCCCAGCTTGTGAACTACTCCTCGTTGTCCTCATACCATTGCTTGGCAGTGCCCTCCAAGTAGAAAAATACGTTAGCCAAACACTAGTCTTGCGCATAATAGTTCGCGACTGGGAACGTTCAGTTTAGTTCGCGGTTCCGTCGTGAACTAGGTCACTCTTTTAGTTCGTTAGCTCCCATCTCTATTTCCAGAAAGAAAGTTCGCTCACTTTGCTACTGCTACTGCACACGCTCTTTTATTCGTTATGCTAGTCTTTTAAATACTGACCAGTGTTGCCAATGCCTGTATTATTACAGTTTTATATCGAGTAATTAGACTTCGAAATTGCAAATAAACCAGTTATTTACAGAAATGGGTAAAATGGAGTAGTCAACTACTTTACTTTACATACAGTGCACTAGTAGTATTTTAATTTTGAAATATATTTATTTATTTATTAGTTCATTGTAGGAATATTACTTACAGAATATGTTAAATGCGTAATTTTTTTTTTAATAATAATAATACACTTTCATAAATAATCGACCTTTTTGAAGTTTTGGAAATAACCAACAAAAAATATTTCTGCTTTAGGTACAGGTTAAGTATTATATGGCACAAACAGTAATACCTTTGTCATTAACAGAAGAAACACTAACACTTATAATTTGTTACCAGACAATTAGACATAGAAAAAATAACTATGACCCCTGAGTGAGATTGTATTCTAAAGCATACTTTTTGTGCTTTGCATTATCATTCTTTAAATAATCAGTCTTCTAATTTTCAAGTGAAATATTACAAAAATTTGCATATTATTATGTAAAAACATTAATTTGGAAACTTTGTTCATTGATAACAGTGTTCTTCGTTCATTAAGGATTTGTCCTGTCACTGAAAAAACACGTTCGCAGGGCACTGATGTCGCTACTATGCAAAATCTCTTTAACACATATGCATAGACATGAGGATATAACTGATGATGCTCGTGCCACCACTCAAGCAGATCTTTTTTTCGATCTAAATACTCTTCATTGAGGTATTCATCGAGTTCGCGAATACCAGCAGCAAGTTGGTTATCTGGTCTAGTGATTTTTCTTATTTCTTGGTCATACTCATCCCATATAGAGTCTTTTTTATTTTCATTACTGCTGCTACTAGAACAAGACGCCGAAGGGTCACTAGCAGTAGGATCAGCCACTAAAATATCTCGATTCTCCCTCTGAAGTAACTGCACTCTGCCAACTTTATTTTTGAGGCGTTGTATTGCAACTTCACAAGCTTTTTGATTTCTAAATCCTCTCTGTCTAAATTGAGGGTCCAGAATAGTACACTCAGTGTATAGAATGTTGCACGTGATTTTTTTAAAGCCTACTGTGGGCTCTCGCTCCGTCTTGCTATTGTTCGTCAGTCTTCAGAAAAGAGTGAACGAACTAAGTAGCGAGGTTATCCGTGAAATAGTTAACGTAGTTCGGCTGTGGGAGTGCTCTTCCGAACTAGTTTGTTCGCGAACTACATAAGACTACCAAACACCCAGTGTCATCCCATGTGTTAAATTTGGCTATATGCTCATATACCTTCAGCCACTTGATTGGATCTTGGCCATCGTCACAAGAGAACCCGGAAGGATGTCTCATGTGGTGGCACACAGTTGCTGTCATCGTAATGCCCTCTTCTTCTTCTGTCTCTGGTAGATTGCGATCTGTTGAATATAGCTCGAACTCGGGTTTCTCGCCACGCAAACGGCGCCTCTGTCGTGGCCTGATGGGAAACACTGTATCGTCGATAATGTGTGCTATCACAAGTTCCAATACCCAGTGCCTCCACCAGAATAATGTCACGTAGAAGAAGGTGTAATTAGATGAATGACAAACACGAAATTCACTTAACAAAGGTTTATTCAGCATTTGCACATACAAGAGTGCGGAGCGAACTGCCTCCGGCCAGAACCCATACAGTATATATATGGCTACAGAACATTCCAGTACAATGATTCTTGACATTTGTGGATTCTTATAGAATGTACTCAAACTGAATACAGAAATTAAAATTGTACAGCCCTGGTGAGTTTTGAACTCGTGACTCTCCATGCAACAGTTTAGTATCATAACCACTACACCACGGTGCTACTCAGCTTCTTCTGCGACAGTGTTACTAGTTACTGACATTTCATCATATCAAAAAATGTGTAAATAGGGTGATGAGGTAGTGCACACAAACATTCATCCTCCAGTCCGGAAAGCACATTCCCAGCTCTGCTGTATCCTCAATTGTGGGTCATCGTCTATGGGTATAGTTGACCATATGGAATGAAGGTGGGTCTTGGCCACGTGTCGTCCTCCCATAAATTGCTGGGCTTCCCTGTGACATTACAGTTGATAGGCTGCAAGGTCATTGACCACTAGAGAATTTGTATGTATTATTTATTTTCCGGTTCACAATTGAGTCTGCCAAAAATATAAATCTGCATGTCTGAAGGGGGGGGGGGGGGGGGTTGGTTTCATATGCGCCTACAAATTAGGCACACATACATACACAATTACATTTGTACATACAGATTATGTACATATATTCACGTAAAATTAATGTTTCAATTAAATTTCTGCACTGGCCCTATCTATCTAGTGGTAGAAAGCTAACTATACTTCAGCTTTTTTGAAAAAACCAAAATGGCCACAATAAAAAATACTGCTACTCTGTCACAATCAACAACTTCAATTATGGATCTGAAAAAAAAAATGGATTTAGTTTCAAAACTTAAGAATCCGAAAGTATGAAAAAAATGCTCTAACAAATTAGACTTGCCTGCTGAATTCAGCATGCCAAGATATGTTATGAAACAAATTTTCAGCCTCCTGCTATATTTTTATGACTGGGTTGAAATTTCACTGGTACCTTCCCTTAACTATTCTTTACTCCAAAAATCATGTTTCCTCTCTTTTTTCTGTAACATAAGCAGAATGGCTGCCAAGCCAGCGCATCATTGTTTGGACTTGAAATTTTCTGGTAAACAAACTAATGCTTGTACAAACACACTTGAGCTGTGTGTAGGCAAAAGGAATTTGTTCTGATTCTTAGTGTTTTGTGTGTGGAGTAGTATTTACATCCAACTGAAGACTCCAGATGACTAGTACTACTCAGAAGAAATGTATAAATGTATTAGAAAATACAGTAACAGACAATGGACTTTGCTGGACAATTTATTTGTGGCTGTTTAAAGAGGGAAGGATTCTTCAGAAAAAAGCCTCATACGTGCAAAATCACTTGAGAAATCAAGAATAACTGCAGAGTTCTATGCCATATTCAGTTATTGTAATGAAATAGTAAGCTGTAAATACACTCCTGGAAATGGAAAAAAGAACACATTGACACCGGTGTGTCAGACCCACCATACTTGCTCCGGACACTGCGAGAGGGCTGTACAAGCAATGATCACACGCACGGCACAGCGGACACACCAGGAACCGCGGTGTTGGCCGTCGAATGGCGCTAGCTGCGCAGCATTTGTGCACCGCTGCCGTCAGTGTCAGCCAGTTTGCCGTGGCATACGGAGCTCCATCGCAGTCTTTAACACTGGTAGCATGCCGCGACAGCGTGGACGTGAACTGTATGTGCAGTTGACGGACTTTGAGCGAGGGCGTATAGTGGGCATGCGGGAGGCCGGGTGGACGTACCGCCGAATTGCTCAACACGTGGGGCGTGAGGTCTCCACAGTACATCGATGTTGTCGCCAGTGGTCGGCGGAAGGTGCACGTGCCCGTCGACCTGGGACCGGACCACAGCGACGCACGGATGCACGCCAAGACCGTAGGATCCTACGCAGTGCCGTAGGGGACCGCACCGCCACTTCCCAGCAAATTAGGGACACTGTTGCTCCTGGGGTATCGGCGAGGACCATTTGCAACCGTCTCCATGAAGCTGGGCTATGGTCCCGCACACCGTTAGGCCGTCTTCCGCTCACGCCCCAACATCGTGCAGCCCGCCTCCAGTGGTGTCGCAACAGGCGTGAATGGAGGGACGAATGGAGACGTGTCGTCTTCAGCGATGAGAGTCGCTTCTGCCTTGGTGCCAATGATGGTCGTATGCGTGTTTGGCGCCGTGCAGGTGAGCGCCACAATCAGGACTGCATACGACCGAGGCACACAGGGCCAACACCCGGCATCATGGTGTGGGGAGCGATCTCCTACACTGGCCGTACACCACTGCTGATCGTAGAGGGGACACTGAATAGTGCACGGTACATGTCTTGAATGTAGTATGCTGTAGTTTCTCCTGGACGCTGTGCCCTGCACTTTAATTTATCTTCAGCCTTGCACTTCTGTCATCGTGTGTCACCGAAATACTTGCACCTGGAATACTTCCCAGCTTGTGAACTACTCCTCGTTGTCCTCATACCATTGCTTGGCAGTGCCCTCCAAGTAGAAAAATACGTTAGCCAAACACTAGTCTTGCGCATAATAGTTCGCGACTGGGAACGTTCAGTTTAGTTCGCGGTTCCGTCGTGAACTAGGTCACTCTTTTAGTTCGTTAGCTCCCATCTCTATTTCCAGAAAGAAAGTTCGCTCACTTTGCTACCGCTACTGCACACGCTCTTTTATTCGTTATGCTAGTCTTTTAAATACTGACCAGTATTGCCAATGCCTGTATTATTACAGTTTTATATCGAGTAATTAGACTTCGAAATTGCAAATAAACCAGTTATTTACAGAAATGGGTAAAATGGAGTAGTCAACTACTTTACTTTACATACAGTGCACTAGTAGTATTTTAATTTTGAAATATATTTATTTATTTATTAGTTCATTGTAGGAATATTACTTACAGAATATGTTAAATGCGTAATTTTTTTTTAATAATAATAATACACTTTCATAAATAATCGACCTTTTTGAAGTTTTGGAAATAACCAACAAAAAATATTTCTGCTTTAGGTACAGGTTAAGTATTATATGGCACAAACAGTAATACCTTTGTCATTAACAGAAGAAACACTAACACTTATAATTTGTTACCAGACAATTAGACATAGAAAAAATAACTATGACCCCTGAGTGAGATTGTATTCTAAAGCATACTTTTTGTGCTTTGCATTATCATTCTTTAAATAATCAGTCTTCTAATTTTCAAGTGAAATATTACAAAAATTTGCATATTATTATGTAAAAACATTAATTTGGAAACTTTGTTCATTGATAACAGTGTTCTTCGTTCATTAAGGATTTGTCCTGTCACTGAAAAAACACGTTCGCAGGGCACTGATGTCGCTACTATGCAAAATCTCTTTAACACATATGCATAGACATGAGGATATAACTGACGATGCTCGTGCCACCACTCAAGCAGATCTTTTTTTCGATCTAAATACTCTTCATTGAGGTATTCATCGAGTTCGCGAATACCAGCAGCAAGTTGGTTATCTGGTCTAGTGATTTTTCTTATTTCTTGGTCATACTCGTCCCATATAGAGTCTTTTTTATTTTCATTACTGCTGCTACTAGAACAAGACGCCGAAGGGTCACTAGCAGTAGGATCAGCCACTAAAATATCTCGATTCTCCCTCTGAAGTAACTGCACTCTGCCAACTTTATTTTTGAGGCGTTGTATTGCAACTTCACAAGCTTTTTGATTTCTAAATCCTCTCTGTCTAAATTGAGGGTCCAGAATAGTACACTCAGTGTATAGAATGTTGCACGTGATTTTTTTAAAGCCTACTGTGGGCTCTCGCTCCGTCTTGCTATTGTTCGTCAGTCTTCAGAAAAGAGTGAACGAACTAAGTAGCGAGGTTATCCGTGAAATAGTTAACGTAGTTCGGCTGTGGGAGTGCTCTTCCGAACTAGTTTGTTCGCGAACTACATAAGACTACCAAACACCCAGTGTCATCCCATGTGTTAAATTTGGCTATATGCTCATATACCTTCAGCCACTTGATTGGATCTTGGCCATCGTCACAAGAGAACCCGGAAGGATGTCTCATGTGGTGGCACACAGTTGCTGTCATCGTAATGCCCTCTTCTTCTTCTGTCTCTGGTAGATTGCGATCTGTTGAATATAGCTCGAACTCGGGTTTCTCGCCACGCAAACGGCGCCTCTGTCGTGGCCTGATGGGAAACACTGTATCGTCGATAATGTGTGCTATCACAAGTTCCAATACCCAGTGCCTCCACCAGAATAATGTCACGTAGAAGAAGGTGTAATTAGATGAATGACAAACACGAAATTCACTTAACAAAGGTTTATTCAGCATTTGCACATACAAGAGTGCGGAGCGAACTGCCTCCGGCCAGAACCCATACAGTATATATATGGCTACAGAACATTCCAGTACAATGATTCTTGACATTTGTGGATTCTTATAGAATGTACTCAAACTGAATACAGAAATTAAAATTGTACAGCCCTGGTGAGTTTTGAACTCGTGACTCTCCATGCAACAGTTTAGTATCATAACCACTACACCACGGTGCTACTCAGCTTCTTCTGCGACAGTGTTACTAGTTACTGACATTTCATCATATCAAAAAATGTGTAAATAGGGTGATGAGGTAGTGCACACAAACATTCATCCTCCAGTCCGGAAAGCACATTCCCAGCTCTGCTGTATCCTCAATTGTGGGTCATCGTCTATGGGTATAGTTGACCATATGGAATGAAGGTGGGTCTTGGCCACGTGTCGTCCTCCCATAAATTGCTGGGCTTCCCTGTGACATTACAGTTGATAGGCTGCAAGGTCATTGACCACTAGAGAATTTGTATGTATTATTTATTTTCCGGTTCACAATTGAGTCTGCCAAAAATATAAATCTGCATGTCTGAAGGGGGGGGGGGGGGGGGGTTGGTTTCATATGCGCCTACAAATTAGGCACACATACATACACAATTACATTTGTACATACAGATTATGTACATATATTCACGTAAAATTAATGTTTCAATTAAATTTCTGCACTGGCCCTATCTATCTAGTGGTAGAAAGCTAACTATACTTCAGCTTTTTTGAAAAAACCAAAATGGCCACAATAAAAAATACTGCTACTCTGTCACAATCAACAACTTCAATTATGGATCTGAAAAAAAAAAATGGATTTAGTTTCAAAACTTAAGAATCCGAAAGTATGAAAAAAATGCTCTAACAAATTAGACTTGCCTGCTGAATTCAGCATGCCAAGATATGTTATGAAACAAATTTTCAGCCTCCTGCTATATTTTTATGACTGGGTTGAAATTTCACTGGTATCTTCCCTTAACTATTCTTTACTCCAAAAATCATGTTTCCTCTCTTTTTTCTGTAACATAAGCAGAATGGCTGCCAAGCCAGCGCATCATTGTTTGGACTTGAAATTTTCTGGTAAACAAACTAATGCTTGTACAAACACACTTGAGCTGTGTGTAGGCAAAAGGAATTTGTTCTGATTCTTAGTGTTTTGTGTGTGGAGTAGTATTTACATCCAACTGAAGACTCCAGATGACTAGTACTACTCAGAAGAAATGTATAAATGTATTAGAAAATACAGTAACAGACAATGGACTTTGCTGGACAATTTATTTGTGGCTGTTTAAAGAGGGAAGGATTCTTCAGAAAAAAGCCTCATACGTGCAAAATCACTTGAGAAATCAAGAATAACTGCAGAGTTCTATGCCATATTCAGTTATTGTAATGAAATAGTAAGCTGTAAATACACTCCTGGAAATGGAAAAAAGAACACATTGATACCGGTGTGTCAGACCCACCATACTTGCTCCGGACACTGCGAGAGGGCTGTACAAGCAATGATCACACGCACGGCACAGCGGACACACCAGGAACCGCGGTGTTGGCCGTCGAATGGCGCTAGCTGCGCAGCATTTGTGCACCGCTGCCGTCAGTGTCAGCCAGTTTGCCGTGGCATACGGAGCTCCATCGCAGTCTTTAACACTGGTAGCATGCCGCGACAGCGTGGACGTGAACTGTATGTGCAGTTGACGGACTTTGAGCGAGGGCGTATAGTGGGCATGCGGGAGGCCGGGTGGACGTACCGCCGAATTGCTCAACACGTGGGGCGTGAGGTCTCCACAGTACATCGATGTTGTCGCCAGTGGTCGGCGGAAGGTGCACGTGCCCGTCGACCTGGGACCGGACCACAGCGACGCACGGATGCACGCCAAGACCGTAGGATCCTACGCAGTGCCGTAGGGGACCGCACCGCCACTTCCCAGCAAATTAGGGACACTGTTGCTCCTGGGGTATCGGCGAGGACCATTTGCAACCGTCTCCATGAAGCTGGGCTATGGTCCCGCACACCGTTAGGCCGTCTTCCGCTCACGCCCCAACATCGTGCAGCCCGCCTCCAGTGGTGTCGCAACAGGCGTGAATGGAGGGACGAATGGAGACGTGTCGTCTTCAGCGATGAGAGTCGCTTCTGCCTTGGTGCCAATGATGGTCGTATGCGTGTTTGGCGCCGTGCAGGTGAGCGCCACAATCAGGACTGCATACGACCGAGGCACACAGGGCCAATACCCGGCATCATGGTGTGGGGAGCGATCTCCTACACTGGCCGTACACCACTGGTGATCGTCGAGGGGACATTGAATAGTGCACGGTACATCCAAACCGTCATCGAACCCATCGTTCTACTATTCCTAGACCGGCAAGGGAACTTGCTGTTCCAACAGGACAATGCACGTCCGCATGTATCCCGTGCCACCCAACGTGCTCTAGAAGGTGTAAGTCAACTACCCTGGCCAGCAAGATCTCCGGATCTGTCCCCCATTGAGCATGTTTGGGACTGGATGAAGCGTCGTCTCACGCGGTCTGTACATCCAGCACGAACGCTGGTCCAACTGAGGTGCCAGGTGGAAATGGCATGGCAAGCCGTTCCACAGGACTACATCCAGCATCTCTACGATCGTCTCCATGGGAGAATAGCAGCCTGCATTGCTGCGAAAGGTGGATATACACTGTACTAGTGCCGACATTGTGCATGCTCTGTTGCCTGTGTCTATGTGCCTGTGGTTCTGTCAGTGTGATCATGTGATGTATCTGACCCCAGGAATGTGTCAATAAAGTTTCCCCTTCCTGGGACAATGAATTCACGGTGTTCTTATTTCAATTTCCAGGAGTGTATATTATGCTCTTTGGTAACGAAGAACTGCACCAGAAAGTGTGAATGAATGAACAGCTCAAGTTGCATGTGGCAACAGTTATCTGCCTAAAAGATAGTCCATATGTACAAAACTTGTGCACGGAGTCAAAAGTCAGTAATTTGAACAGAGTATGTAAAAGGCAAGCAATGTGTGGGAGATGAAGTGCACATGCACACTGATCCAATGCAAGTGGTTTCCTCACCCTACATGTACCAGTTGCTCTTACCTTGATATAGCATATACATAATTGAATGTGTCATATAGCAGAGAGATTCTGATCATTGGGATATCTATTGACAATGTAGTGTATGTCAGCATGCTTGTGTCCCTGGATTCTTATGCGCCAGTGTACCAAGAAAACTGATACATACTTCCCCAGCCGTTACAACAGAAGGGAGTTCTGTTTTCTTTGAATCATTTTCTGTTCTGTGTATGCCTGTTATAGTGCTTTTAGGGCACAGAGGGAATATTAGAACTTGTTACTTCAATTACGCTTTGTCTGTGACTTCAAGATTGCACATACTTCAGCACAAAATACTGTAAATTCATTGGAAGCCAAATCCTGAATATGTAACTGGAGAAAATTACTGATTAGCCTAAGGTGGCCTCTCCTTGATTTGAATCAATTTGTGTATACTTCATTTGTGGTGCTTATCGAAAATATTACAAGGGTGGCTCAAAAAGTAACAAGTCCTCTGTATGAAAAAGTTTATTTAGGAGATCAAAGAGATGCACGAAGTTTTTGAGTCGCATTTCATCATGATTGTCCAAGCATTTGTTCTATTGGCAAACAAATCTGGTAAAACTAACATATGAGAAATAATGATCTGGGTCTAGGAGCCACTTAACAATGGCCTCCCGAACGTTGACATTGGTTCGGAGGTGGCAACCAGCCAGGTCCTTCTTTTACAGTCTGAAGAGATGAAAACCACGTCGTACAAGATCTGGACTGAGAGGAGGATTTTCCAATACAGCCCATCAGAAACAGTGGACCAAATCGTGCAAAACTGATTAGACATTTTTGCCCAACAACACAGCACCTTTTGGAAACAATCCCAGTTGTTTCCTCTGAACCGGTTTCTGCAACTGTTCCAGTGTGGCACAGAAAACTGGCAGCATTTGTCATCCCTCTGTGGCAAAGGAAATAAACCAGCAATACCATGTAAGTTCCAAAATGCTATGACTGTTACTTATGCGGATTCCATTGTTTTGAACTTCTGAATGCATAAAGACGAGGAGTATCTTCATGGCACTGATTCTTTCTTCGTCTCAGGTGTCACATCACACACCTGTGTTTTGTCTGCTTTGCCCTGTTATGATATGGTGATGGAACATCCTCTGTCTGATACTGAAGTAGGTATTGGAGAGACAACCCAATTTGCATGGCTTTATTTTCATCAGGGAGTTGCCACAGTACCCTGCAATAGCAGGTCTCCCAGTAGTCCAATGTGTTGTGGACAATATCCACTATACCTCCAGTGCTGATGTTGAATATATGTGCAATCTGCCTAACATGAATGCGATGATCTGCTTAAATAAATACTAAATAACAAACAATTACTGGTTGTCGGGTTTGAACTGGTGACCTGCAGGACACCAGCCAGTCATGCAGACCATTGAGCCACTCTGCATGCAGCACAGCTCATGGCGTTGTAACCTCTCCTGGAGAAATGGTAGCCAGCTGTTTCAGAAGTTCTCACTGAAGTAGACTACAGCATCCTTGATCTATACAGCAATGCTGGTGGATCTTTGCATACTGGTCTTGTTGTCACATAGTCTCCACTGTGACTAGCATTGAAGGTAGATCCCATCAAAGCTTCATGATCATTGAGTGGATCTTCAGTTTCTGAGAAGCCCCCATCATCGATCTGTGCCGCAGGGCTATAGTAGGGCTTTGTACATAGGACATGGATGATGTCCCTTTGCTTTTCTTCTTGATGACGAATCATAATCATTGAATTCATATGTGACATCCAGAAAGTAAGGAATGGCATGATACAGCACAAAGTATTGCTTTACTATCTTTTCTGTTAGCACCACTTTCTGCATAGGTGTAAAAATTCATCTTCTGGGCTTGATCTCACAGGTTGGTGTTTAATGTTACAGTGCCCTTGGTCATTCTCAAGGGCATCCAGAGTCCGTATGCGAGCCAGCTGTAATTCTTCTTCAGTCATAGTGATGAAGTACTTCATGTAGCAGTACTTATGAGCATTGTGTGGTTGAAACAGGAACAATGTATCCATTGTTGTTTCAGCCCCAATGGGTATTATTGTATGCCAGTTTCTCTGTGTGACAGCAGTGTCCATCATGAGCATATCTGCCAAAGTCTTAGTCAAGCTTTCTGTGAGACCATTTGTTGGGATGCGGTAGAAATTTGTAATCCTGTGGGTGATGTAATGCGAAATTGTGATTGATACTAGTCTCATCTCTTCCGCAATTACAGATCATCACACGGTGTGCTCCTGTCTTCAAAGTGATATCTTCTACAAGGACCCTTGAACTTTGTGAGTTTCAGCAGTTGGCACGGCTTCGGTGACAATGTAGCAACTCCATATTTGTCAACTTCGGGAATCTCACCTAGAGGTCAATTACAATTTGGTGGAATTTTGCTGCTGGAAGCAGGACTGGTTCCAGGGTGTCCCAAGAGATAACTGCAACACTTGCTTCCATTGTTGGCATTGCGTACAGTGCCTCACATAGTATTTAATCGACCGGTAGAGACCTGGCCAGTGATACCAACATCTCATTCTGTCTAAGAGTCATCACAACTCCCAAGTGATGAGATGTTGGAACATCATGGAAATACTACAGGATATGAACTGGGATTATGAGCAACTATTTCTGCACCACTGACAGTTCCTCTTTTATAATGTTCTGTTTATTAACTGGAATTCTTCTTTGGCTGGTTCCTCACTCTTCAAGACTTCTATGGTTTTTAGCAATGTGGGATTTTCTCTCTGTTAAGGAGCAATGTGATTTAATGCAGTGATGACTGAGATTTTGTCTTCACTGTGGTGTTCCAGCAAATGATTCCTTGAAAGACAGTGAGCTGCTTTCTGGTTGTGTCCAGTTTTGTATATTACTGTAAGGTTGTACTCCTGAAGTCTTAGTGCCCATCTCACCAGTCCACCCAATGGATCAGCCAGCATAGAGAGTGGTGGTCAGTCACAACAGGAAATGGTTTGCCAAATAAACACGGCCAGAACTTTTCATAAGCCCAAACAACTACAAGACACTCTTTCTCTGTTGTAGAGTAGTTCCTCTAGAACTTATAGATTACTCTGGAAACATAACCTCTCACCTTGTCAGCACTTTCCTGAATTTGTTCTGGAACTGCACCTCTCTCATAACTACTAGCTGTCTGGTCTATCTAGGCATTTTTGCCATGCAGTGTTAACTGGAGAAGGCATTAGTGCCTCCTTAAAGACACGGAACGTTCTTTTCTGCACCCTGTTCCAGGAAGATTTGGCATCTTCCTGTAGCAGTTCTTGGAAGCCCTTTTTGTATTGCCACTATTACTAGCACATTCCATAAAATCGTATCACTTGACGAATGTGCCAAGGAGTCAGAAGATCTGTGACAGCTCTTATATTCTCTGGATTGGAATGGACTCTATCACCATTAACTATGTGCCCCAAGATTTGTATTTCTTGAGTGGCAAAGAGACACTTTTTTGGATTCAGGGAAAGACTTGGAGTCTGAACACACTTCAACACAGTTGTTAGGTAGCTTAGATATTCTTCAGATGTCTTTGAAAAAATGACAATGTCTTCCAGATAGCAAAGACACATTGTCCGTTTAAGGCGTCAAAGCATGTTTTTCCATCATAAGCTTGAATGTGCCTGGAGCACCGCATAGGCCAAAAGGCAGAACTTTGAACTCATGAAGGCCATCAGGATGTATGTAGGCAGTCTTTTCCCAGTCAGCCTCATCAACCTCATTTTCTCAATAGCCTATCCATAGTTGAGATATCCTTTGCTCCTTTCAAGCAATCTACGAGGTCTATTCAAAAAATTCCAGAACATTCGTAATTTTGCGCCAATGGTGTGTTGGAGTAAAATGCGGTTGACATACCTGTGTTTAATGTGTAAATGCCAGAAGTTTCATTTTTGTATGTCTCTTAGTTATTGTTCAGTGCTGTATTGAGTAGAACGTTGCGTTGCACAGTTTGCGAATTACGAGATGGCAGAGTTAGAGGAGCGACACGTCTGCTTTAAATTTTGTGTGAAACTCAAGAAAACCTTCACACAGACACAACAAATGATGCAGGAAGCAGTGGTTCATATGGTTTTAAAAGGGCTGGCTGGAAGTTAAAGATGACCCTAATTCAGGATGCCCTTTGATATCTACCGATGACGCTCGTGTCAGGAACGTCAACGAAATGGAGTGTGCCAATTAAAGACTGACCATCCAAGAGATTGCAGGAGAATGTAACATTTCAGTTGGATCATGTCATGAAATCCTGACACAGCATTGTGGAATGCATTTTGTTTTCACCAAATTCATCCATGGCTCATGAATCAAGGCCAGAAAGACCTTTGCCTTGCAGTATGTCAATTAGAATGAGATGTTCCTTCAGAGAATCATAACTGGTTATGAGACGTGAGTCTATGGTTGTGATTTTGAATCTTGGTCTCAATCTTCACAATGGGCCGGGAAAGGTTCTTATAGTTTCCTTTGACTTTCAAGGATTAGTTCATCATGAATTTGTGCCACACACACAAACTGTTAGTCGATGGCACTATTGGGACATATTGCGATGCCTGCAGGAAAATGTGAGAAGGAAATGGCCCAAAATGTGACTAGACAATTTATGGCTTTAGCATCATGACAATGCACCCGCACGTTCATCCGAGTTGGTGCATGACTATTGCACAAAAAACAAAATCACTCTGCTGCCTCATCCTCCATACTCTCCAGACCTGTCTCTGCAGATTCTTTTTTTATTTCTGAAATTGAACCCCCTTGATAGAATGTAGATTTGCAACAGTACACGAGATAAAAAATATTCGCAGACAGCACTTCGAGCGATCCAGCAAGAGGCGTACCAAGGCTGCTTCCAGAAGTGGAGACGGTGTTGGGAGCGGTGTATCAGTTGTGGAGGAGAGTATTTTGAAGGAGACTGTGCACGATAAGTAAAACGTAAGCATAGAAAAATGTTATGGACAAAGTTCCAGAAGTTTTTGAACAGACCTGGTAGACTGTCATAGTGTGTGCAATATGTAGACATCTATTTTTGTTTTGTTCATTTGTCATTAATTGGCACAGAAGGTGCCATGTACTGCCTGCCTTCTTTGCAAGGAGGATAGGAGAGGACCAAGGATCTATTAATGTTTGTTGATGTCATTTTGCAACGTTGTCTCCATTTTCTCACAGTTTACGTACCATTCAGCCAGTGACATCCTGTACAAGCACTGACTAATTGGTGTATGATCCTCAGTGTTGATACACTGTGTCTTTGCCATGGTCTGTTTGGTCTGCCATTTCTCCATTCCATATTTGAAAGCATCCAAAAATTGGTGTAGAATGGCTAACACTCACCAATGTTGTTCCTGGTCCAGGCCAGTTTTGATAGCCGTGTCCTCCACTGCGTTGGTTGTAAAGGTAGTGGAGCACAATTCTTCATTGATGACACTAAGCTGGCTGGGCTGGTTCAGCTGTTTCCATGTGCATACTTTTAGGGATTAGTTGTGCCTGCTTGTGAGAGTGACCTAAAATTCTCCTTCACCACCAGCAAAGCTTATGATTGTTCCTACCATTTAGATTTATTTGGTAAAGCTGAGTAGCTTTTTGCAGTCACCAACATACATACAAAACAGAACTCCTGGTCAGAGGGTGCTACTTTTATACAAACATAAAATATTCCAGAATATGCAAACATTAGAAGCACCAGAAATTTTGAGAACCTTCCAGAAATGATAAATACTAAATAAAAAATAATTTCTGGTGCTCAGGCTCAAACTGGTGACCTGTGGCATGCCACGCCACATTGCATGCAGCACAGCTCGCAACAATACTTTTGGCGAGAGGTGGTGTTATTTTTTTGCCAGTTTTGCTGTTATTCTGTACCAGTTTTGGTGGTTATATATATTAGTTCCTAACAACTTACATTTTAAGTATTGTTTGTGTTATCTTATTGTTTTACATTGTTAGGTATATTTGTTTTTTCAGCCTGTCAGTTATCTTATGTTTATTGACATTAACATCACATTTATTTACATTACTGAAAACAGTATCTTAAATCTATTACATTAAGTAAATTAAAGGAAAAATATCTGTTCAACCATACACTTGAAAGTTTTTAAAAGTTCTGTCAGTGAATTATAGCACACAACACATTATGTGAAGCATATTCATTTCTTGCTGTAAAAAACGGACGCTGAAAATGTTAATTTATGTATTATTTTTGTTACTTTGTGCATTAATTTTGTTGTAATGGCCAATCTGTTGAACAGAGGCTGAGGTTGAGTTGAAGGATGATAATTTGATTGTGAGGTGACAAAAACAATGATTGTGATTCCATAAGACTCTATCAAACCTTTTGTGTGGCATGATTTAAATTCTACCATCTGTCATAATATGTGAAGGCAGTAATGTTTGCTTGATGTCACGTATCATGTGCTGTGATTGGCTGATAGAAACAAATCAAACAGATGCCATGTTATGTGTTTGGCATATTTGGTGGTTTTTCATATTTACATTTTTATACTCTTGAAAACACTTCATTTCTGGTATGTTTCGTTGTGCAAAAAATTTCGGGAAATGTGATGTCTTCAACTAAAAGTACTGCCAAAATGGAGTTTGTGGAAAGTAGGGTATTTTCACATCTAGAATTATTGCTCCTTACACATGTGAAATGAGCAGTCTTATTAAGAGTATACAGAACCTCAGTTTCGGGGAAAGGTCAGAATCCAATTGCAACATTCAGTAACTATCAGTTAAAAATATTAGTAAACTGCTACCCTTAGAGTTATGACATTTTTACAGGGGATCAAGGAAAATGTCAAATTTTGCTTCATTTCGTAAACACTGCTGATGTTGACTTACGCTGCTAAAAACTGTGATTTTCTGTTGTTTTTGAAGTTATCGTTTATGCGAAATTTTCCTGTCCTTATTTATCACACCATGAAGGGTCTCTTTGAAGTTAAGTGGTAAACCACCTTGGTCAACACAGAGGTTGGGAATAGAGTTGGTCATAATGCCATTGTGGCCAGTTTGTGTCCTTCATTGTGCACCACATCTAATGTAAGGACTGGAGAAAGTAAGTTACACACAAGACCACTGCACACCAAGAGTAGTGCATTGTCAGATGAGAGTACATGTTCCAGGTTTCCTGCAGAGAGAGTTCTGCTGCAGCATGGATAACAGGTGCATCACAATGTGGGAATGCAATGGTGCAGCAGTTGGAAATAAAAACTGCACACAGATTAACCATGAAATTCTGGTGGTATATAGACCAAATGTGATGCTTCATCCTCCGGTAGTGATATGATGCCCACAATTTGAACACCACAGAAATAGGTGATGCTAATCGGAAAGGGGACCTTTGGCATTGACTGCAGACAACAGTATTCACGCAGTCAAGGAACCTATTCACAGCTATTGCAGAGTGACTCTCAAGGAAATTGCTCAACACATGCGCATCTGAATAGGCAGTGCTCATTCCATCATCAAAAATCGTTTACAGTTCGGAAATTGTGCTCTCACTGGTTTCTGCGATCACTCTCATGTACATTCAAAGGCACAGGACTTATAGCGTCATTGGACTTCCTTGAACGTTACTTTACGGAACACAATGATTTCCTAAGACGTAGCATTATAAGCAGTGAGACATCAGTCCATCATCTCACATTTGCAACAAACACAATGTCTATGATATAGTGACCAGAATCAGAGAAGACTGTGGATAGCTCAAGAATCAGCGGAGACTGGCAGAGAGCATCGACTAGGAGCCACCAGAGTGTAAAAAGTTGACAACAGAAGAGAAAAGCAGACAACGGAGATGGCGCGACAGAACAAAGAGTCCAGCAAGCAAGCCAAAATTGAAAATTAAGACACTATGAAATCAGGACCAAGCCAACGATATATAGCAAGGTCAGTACAGTAGTGCAGAGACATCACAGACATCACAACTGGCTGCAGAGCCAGTGTGCTGCCTGCTTTAATGGGAAGCCACAGGCACTGAAAGGCTGGCACAGTGTGTGTGTCTTTGTGGTGGCACTCACAGCAGCAACAGCAGTGCACTCAGATGCAGCCATGCCTCCTAATGACTATCATTGATTTCCATGCTGTCTGGCGGCCCTTCAAACACACAGGGCCAGGATACCAGAGCCCTCCTCCCTGCAGTTGGCACGTAGGACTAGAAGCACCCTGAATGATACTGGGGAAGGAGAACAGGTGGCACTTGTTGAGGCTCGAAAAAGAAGTTCGCCAGCTAGGAGAAAAAATGCGGTGCCTGGCACCAAACTGGGGTGCGACACCGTTGACAGCGACAGTGTGGGCAGTGACGACCAAGACGGCAGAGGTCACACTGAGACCTCCACTTCCATGCCAGTTTATGAGCATGCCCACGCAACTGAGCCCAGCAACAAGCGCCCGACCGAGCGAGGTGGCGCAGTGGTTAGGCACTGGACTCGCATTCGGGAGGACAACGGTTCAATCCCGCGTCTGGCCATCCTGATTTAGGTTTTCTGTGATTTCCCTAAATCACTCCAGGCAAATGCCGGGATGGTTCCACTGAAAGGACACGGCCGACTTCCTTCCCCATCCTTCCCTACACTGATGAGACCGATGACCACGCTGTCTGGTCTCCTTCCCCAACCAACCAACCAACAAGCGCCCGAGATGTCGAGTGCAGGGTTCTGTAGGCTGTGAGGCCTGGAGATGAAGGTGACTTTGTGGCTGTCACCCATGGAGAAGCTCCACCGGGCTGTGGTCATGGGTGGGGGTGATCCTGTAGGTGCTTAGAAACACTGTGAGCACCGCTGTGGTGGTGGAAGTACACACCGCTTTCAGCATTTATTGTTTAAATGTATGCGCCACATACTCTGTTTCACCATTGGAGGAAATTATAGACTAAACAGGTGCTTGATACCACTGGAGGCCCAGAACTGTGCAAAACCCGCTGCCGTGAATTGGGGTCCATTGTCCAACATGGTACAGGGAAGCCCTTTGATGACTAGAATGTGGACGAGAGCAGTGAGAATAGCGTCAGTGTTGGATGCCATGCTGACCACATATGGGTGGTTAAAATAAGTGTTCACAACAGTGAGCTACATAGATCCCAGAAAGGGGTCAGCAAAGTCCAGATGAAAACGCTCCCAGGTGCAACAGGTCATGCGATGGGGTAGAAGACTGGAGTGGACCAGTCTGTTGCTGGCCACAAGCAGAACAGCTGCATACCATGGCCTTCATGTGTTTGTTCAGCCCCGGCTGGGAGACATGTCGCCTTGCAAGGGCTTTCTTCCGCGGCATACCCCAATGCCCAAGGTGGAGTATTGCAAAATGTGGGGGGACACAGGGCAGTTGGAATGATGACACAGTGTGGACAAGCCCCTGTGTCAAGCGGGAGAACATCGGAGACAACCAAAAGCGGTGGAAGAAGTGAGCCCAGGTCCGAAGCTCTGGATCGGTGGTCTTGGAAAAAGAATTGGGCCACTCATGTACCACAGTGTGTGTGACGTACTGCATCATGGGGTCGTGACACGTGTCTGCAGCTTTGTGAGTAGCTGTATTAGGAAACACATCTGAGGCCTGCCATTGTTCCTCATTGATGCGGAAGCAGGAGATTTCCTGTTGGTCAAATGCCAGGTCAGACCCCAAGGGCAGACGAGAAGGGGCATCCGCGTTTGCATGTTGTGCAGTGGGCTTGTATTTAACGTCATAAATGTAGGAGCTGAGAAAGAGTGCCCAGTGCTGCTGTAGTGTAGTCCACTCTGGAAGGCAAGAGTGGAGCCCAAAGAAAGCTACTAGTGGGTTGTGGTCCGTAATGAGTGTAAACCTGGTCTCAAATATGTAAACATGGAATGTCTTAATGGCAAAAATTATCATCAAAGCTTCTTGACTGATATGCAAATACTTTTTTTGAGTTGTGTCAGCACCTTTGACACATAGGCAATCAATAGCTCAATACACTTATCATTCCTGTGTGCCAATATTGCGCCAGTGCCTCGGGACAAGCATATGTGGCCAATACCAGTGCACACAAAGGAATAAAGTGCATAAGGCAAGACACTGAGTGCAACAGATGCATCAGCTATGAGAAAAAATATTCAGTGGTGGTTAAGTGGATGCACAATGTGGCCGCTTGAGGGAAGAACTTCCAATAATTGTTCACCTTTCCCAGAAAAGCCTGCGTGTCCTGTTAGTTTTGGGGTTCAGGGAGAGAGTCAGTGGCAGAAACTTGGTGGTCTGTGTAAAACGACCCCAAATTTTTCTTCAGTTCTTTGATTGAGTCCGATTTACTACTGTTGTTCTGTTAAGGCAGTTTATGAAAAGTCATTGGGTTGTCATTAAGCTATGTATTCTGCAATGATTTCCACAGTTCCAAGCAGCAGATACCTTCCCCCACCTTGTCAGTTAGCTTTTAAAATTTGAAAATGCCTTATGCATGTAACACTTAAAAGGTTCTGTAGCAAAACAATCACCAAAACGCCTTGTCATCTGTTGAGATTAAAGCACCACACACGTGTCCATTTAATCCAAGCCCTAAGCAGACTGTTTCTGCCCTGAATTAATTTGTCTGGTATTGTATCTGGCAGATAGCATCTGTCTCTAACAAAGATTGACCGAGATCGCAGATACGGGACACAAGCACACTTGAATCACATACAAAATAAACACTTATAAGTGAGACACATAAACAGATAACATATCCACAAATATTACTTAGCAACGGCAGTTATAACTCTGGGTTACTGTCTGCTATTTAAGATGGATATGTGGGTAGGCAGTGGCAACGGCCTCGCTGCAGTGGATACACCGGTTCCCGTGAGATCACCGAAGTTAAGCGCTGTTGGGCATGGCCTGGCCGGCACTTGGATGGGTGACCATCCAGCCGCCATGCGCTGTTGCCATTTTTCGGGGTGCACTCAGCCTTGTGATGCCAATTGAGGAGCTACTCGACCGAATAGTTGTGGCTTCGGTCAAGAATACCATCATAATGACCAGGAGAGCAGTGTGCTGGCCCCATGCCCCTCCTATCCGTATCCTCCTCCTCCTTGGATGACACAGCGGTCGGATGGTCCCGGTAGGCCACTCGTGGCCTGAAGACGGAGTGCCTTTATATATATATAATTTGATGTGTATTGTCTTAATACTGTTAGCAACTTAGATCTTTTAGTATTCTGAGTGTCCTTGGTGGAAACCTGTAATTATTAAGCGGGCCAATCAACAAATGAGCAAATGATCTCAGATTGGAACAAAATTAATGTAAGCACTAACGAATGTGTGGTGACCTGGCTTGAAATTGCACAACTGTAAGCAGTTTTGATTTCAAGTATACTTAACTAATTATAAATGTCACTATTGTTTCATGTGCAGTAGCTCTAAATAACGTGGGTTCACAGTATCAATAAAGCAAAATTGTTCAAAATTTATCACCAGTATCTTCAGAATATCGTAAGTTTAATTATGGCTTTTGCATTATCACAAATTAACAAAGTAATGGTGAACTAGTATCCTTAGCATGACCGCTGTGTCGAAACCCTTTGTTATGTCAAAACCACCTAAAATTCTGGGTGTTACTGAAGGAGAACTGTTGAACAGTAAATTGAAAACTGACTTGAACCTACGTTATTGATGGGAGTTTGTGTTTACACCCTGCAGCAATGAACATCTGTTGACAGTGTGACTGCAGAGGTATGCAGTCTACAGCTTCCTACCCGAAATAGCTGTATAGGATCTCTGTTGCCAACACTCTGTTGTCTCGTAGTTCACTGGCATGCCAGAATACGATATAAACAAACTGTTACTGATTCAAAAGCAGAACAGGATAGGCCAATCAAGCTAATTTACTGTTAAGAACATAAGGTGATTTCCAGAAGTAACATTGGCTGGTTGACTGACTATCCACAGTGACATGCAGTCCACCCTTTTATTCTTCACATCACGAAAATTAAATTTTTCAGGAATTGGCCCTCACACAGGTTCTGACAGTTTTGAGCATACTATACCAGACCATAGACAGCTCACTGCCCCAAATGATGACAGTCTGTTTCACTCACAGTATTCCGCTGTACTCATAATTGCATTGCAACATAGACCACTGTTGTTCCTCAGCTGTCTCTTCGTAACATTCTTCACAGATATTAACTTTCCTAATGGGCCAAAGCTCCTAAAATTATAACAGCATTACACAATAATGGACAACATTCATTCTACATAATACATTACACTGCATCTGCACACACAGAATGATTAAAATCCAAGATAAGCAATGTTAACAGAGAAAAGGAGAAAAAAAAATACACGAAAAGAAAAAAATACATGTTGACTTCATTTATGTTTTACAGAGCTCTAAATGATTAGTAGTAGTAGATTATAATACTGTAACATAAGCCAAGTAAACCAGTTACAAGTGGGGTGGATCCCATCTTTATTGAGCATGCGGCGAAAGTATTCCACTTGCTCCTGAAAAAACTGATATATGTGGAAGCTACATTTGAGCCTTGTATCATGCAACGTAGTAAAGAGACTACAAAGGTTACGTAGGTGGTCTGATGCTTAGTGCCTATGACAGTTAAGTCATCGAGGTAATTATTACAAGCAGAAATGGACACAGTTAAGTGTTCCATATACCTTTAGAAAATCGCTGGAGCAGAAGTGATACCAAAAGGCAAGTGCCTATATTTGTATAAGCCAAAGGAGGTGTTGACAGACATAATGCATTGCGATTGCTCATCCAGGGAGATCTGCGAACATGTTTCAGCAAGACCTATCTTAGAAAAATATTCACCCCCAACAAGCTTTGTGAGGAGCCCTCCTAAACATGGGATGGGGTAGGTTTTCACTTGTGCCTGTGCATTGATTGACATTTAAAATTTCCATATAGCCAGAGAGAGCCATCGGGTTTCTTGACCACTACCGAGGGTGTGGCCCAAGCACTAGTTTTAACAGGTTTGATCACCCCAGCTTCGTGGGGTCGATTGAGTTGTTGCTTTATGGCCACCCGAAAAGAGACAGGAAGAGCCCGCACTTGGCAGAAATGGGACACAGCATCTGGATGTAAAGAGACGTGAGCATGAAAATCCATTGTGCACCCCAGGCTTGATTCGAATTGAGGTGCAAAGGTGGTACAGAGGTTTTCAAGCTCCTGGAAGGGAACTGTGTCTGAGATAACATGAACCTCGTCAATGAGGGAGAATCCAAACAGTGAGAAGGCATTGAAACCAAAAATGTTGCCTGCTGAGTGACTATTGACAACAAATAGTGTTACTGGCCTTGCAACCAGTTTGTATGTCATGTGGGCCATGAACTGACCCCAAAGAGGAATTGAACTATCACCTTAGGTGATTAAAGTACGAGAGGGCAGAGCCGAGGTGGGGGAACCAAGGTGAGCATACATTTCGAGGTTAATCAAAAAAATGGTAGCTCCTGTGTCCACCTGGCCTAGTTTGCAATCGTGAGGTCAATAAACAACTTAGTGGTGGAAATATCACCCTGTAAAACAACTGCCTAAAGTTCATGCACTGTCCCATGATGCGTGTTGGAGTGGCGTCCGACTGTCCTGACAGTTGACAATAGATCGTGCGATGATGCCCATCTTTCTCACAACAGATGTGGTGTGCCCAACAATCTGGACAGTCCGCATGTGGCTGTGCTGTGAAGCAGTCAGGATACAGTGGGAGACCGTGCTGTTCATGTCGATATGGCATGACAAGCTGTTCATAGGCCATGGAAATGTCCAAAATCGAAAAACACCATGTCACTGGCGGGGAAAAAGACTTACAAGAATTCTGCCACTAGGTAGTGGCTGGACCGCTGCTACCAGGGTTTGAGCCATGAGGAGTTCATTTGCTACCTGTGTGATCTCAAAAGAGCATGCAGTTTTCAAAATATCATCTAAGGAAATCTTGTCCAGCTTGAGAGCTGCAGTGCGAACATCCTGACCGGGAGCCAATAGCACCGTGACAACTTGTATCAGAGAATCTGCATATGAAGTTTTGCAAGCAACGTTCATACAAGTGAAGTTGCAATGTCGACTCAACCCTACAAGTGGTACAACAGACAGGGTTGCTTGTGGTATTGATGGAACTTGAGGTGGCATGCGACAACATGGAATCGTTATGAATGATAATTGAACAGCAAGAAACACATCTCCTCAGATGTGAGTGCAACCAAGTTCCAGAGTGGAACCAATTTCTTTACGAAGAAAAGTATCTCTGATTAAGCCCAATAAAGGAATAACGACAGTTGGAGATAATCATCCAAAACCTGAAAAGTGGCGACATGCTGTTTCAGCCACTGCAAATCCTTGTCCCAATCCTCCTTTTGCATCGTTAAATGGCGGAAAGGCAAGTGGACAGTACATGGCTGGGAAATTGAGTGCAGCTTGTATGTGTTGGGAACCCTAAACCTGTAAATGATGTGACAAAAGTTGAAATTGTTGTTGGAACTGGTGTTGCTGTTGCGTAAACTGCTGTTGAAGCTGCTGCAGCAATTGCTGCTGCAGGAGCGGCTGTTGCTGTTCCTGTTCCATGAGTTGCACAATCTTAGCATCTCCGAACTTTTACCTTGTTGCCAGTTATAGTGACTGGAATCAAACAAAACCAGGAATGATTAAAGAACCAGCAGAGACTGGTCAAGAGTGTCGACAGTCAGCCCCTTGTAAGTAACAGGTGGACAACATGAGACAGACAGACAATGGTGATGGCACGACATAATAACAAGTCCACTGAGATTGAAAACTAAGACTTAGGGAATTCAATACCAAGACAGTGATGTGTAGCAAGTTCAGTACTGTTGCACAGAGAAATCACACTGACTGTGAAGCAACTGTGCTGCCAGCTTTAAAGGGAAGCAGTTGGCACCGATAGACTGGTACAGTGGGTGTGTGTTTGCACTGGCCTTGAAATGCACTGGGCTGGGATACCAGGTATGGAATGGGGACCCACCAACTTGCCTCCACAGGAGAAATGCAGGGCAGGTTGTGGCTACAAATTTCTTAAACTGTGAAGAAGGAGTTTCTTACACGGAGCTTATGGTAAAGTGCACAACCATTAATGCCAATTTGTACTGTGCAACACTGACATTGCTGCGCCATGCCTATGAAGACAAGAGGCATGGAAAATTAAGCAAAATTTGTTTTCCTGCACCCCACATGAAAGCATGACACAAACTTTGCTGCAATGTTCACCGTTTTCAATGCTAGGTTTGGAAGCATCCGACATACAGTCCAGATCTTGCCTCATATGATTTCAATCTTTTCAGCAAGCTTAAAGAACATGTAGGGGAAAGAAATTTTCTAAAGATGAAGATGTTCACACAGTGGTTCCCGAGTGGTTCCGTGACAAAGAAGCTGATTTCTATCATCAACGAACCGAACGATTGGTAGAACATTCTGACTATCGTTTACAGAGACAATGTTGAAAAAAAGTTTCATGTGTCTTTGTCACTTTCAAGTGTAGTGCAGCATGCTGTAAAAACTGCTTGGCCTGCCATAATAATGTGTAACTAATTTTTTAATTCCCCTCATAAACTGATATTGGCACCCTATAAGCCATGCATCCAAAAGCCAGAATCTTATGAAGGCTATGTAAAAATGGAGCAAACTATCTCAGACTGCATCATACAAAGTATGAGTTAAGCATTTCAAAGTATTAAGTGTTTTCATGTCATCACCATAAGCAAAGCTTAACCTGTTAAGTGGGTAGTTTGTGCGCGCGCCTCTTCCAGAGTGGGTAATATACGCCAGCGCGCCCGTTCAAGGTGGTGCTGCGCACTGTTCTCACGTTTTCCTTCGCGCTTTCATTGCTGAATTTAAATTCATATTGGGTGGAAATGAATAAAATATATTGCAGAAGTTAACAAAACTGTATTTTCACAATATTACATATCGTTTTCAGTGTGAAACATTTTAAAACAAGGTGCTGCACACAAGGAAACTTTGCATTCTGCGCACCAGTATGAAGTCTCTTTGCGAAGGCCTTTTCTAGTACACACCACACACCTCCTTGTTGGTCTTTTCTTCGTTGTGAGTGGCAGAAGGTCTGGAAAATGCCTGGCTGTAAGGCGTGTTGCTTTTGGTGTTCGAGGTGGGCGTCCTACTGATGTCCCTTGATGTGGTGAAGATATGGTCAACTGTTCACCAAGACTAATCAGGAAGCTCATTCTACTTTGTTCGCCACCATGCTTCTTGTACAGAATGTATGCATTGTAGCATATAATGTCCAACAAGTGGCGGAAAAGCTTCTGATAGTATTTTTTCAGCCTGCTTCTGACCATCTGGTAGCTTTGTAACTGAGAATCGCACCTATCCACGCCCCCCATATTCTTGTTGTAGTCAACGACAACATGTGGCTTTTGAACGATTCCCTTCTTCGAGTTTACATTTACAAATGTATCGTCGTGGAAGGTGCTGACCATAACAACGTCTCTTTTGTCTTTCCATTTCATTACTATCTGCTTGCCTTTGTACCCTATTATGTACTCCCCTTTCTTCAGTTTTTCCTTTTTTACGAAGTCAGGGAACCCCTTCCTGTCTTGCCACATTGTGACGACAACATCGGTGTTATTGCTGGTTAGTTTGTCCGCTAAATCTGTACTGGTGTACCAGTTGTCAAGATAAATACAGTGGCCTTTCCCAAGTAGATCGTGTGCAAGCTCCAAAACAATTCAAGAGATTATTTTTTCGTCTGGATAGTGGCTACCATAATTAGTGTCCTTTCCAGTGCAAACAATGAAGTCCCATACATACCCGGAACTGCTTTCACAGAGTTCTTACAGTTTGATGCCAAATCTGCTACGCTTTGATGGAATATATTGCTTCCATCCAAGCCGTCCTTTCCAGAGCAACAACGATTCGTCAATGGTGATGTTCCTTTCTGGCATGTACACTGATCTGAATTTACGCCGCAGATACTCCATAATGGGGTGAATTTTGAATAGTTTTCTGCTGATAGTGCCTAGTGGATCATATGAGGTAATGTCAGCAAAGTGGAGTAATTTCAATAGAAGGTGAAACCGCTTTTCACTCACAGTTTCCTGAAGAAAGGTTTGTCAGCTGATTCCCTCTTTGAAAAGTACATTTTGTGGTCTGGTTTGTGAAGAATTCCTTGAAGTACAAGCATTCCAATAAGTGTTTATACCTCGTCGCATGTTGTATTCTGCCAACTGTGAACCCTGGAGCATGCTGCTATATTGGGATGAGAAGCTATGAACTGTTCTGCATATAAGTTGGTCTGTTCAGCTATCATTGTGCACAAAGCATCATCCACAAAACACATAAAACAACTCATCACATCGTTTTGTTTTAGAGGCACAACTGTACCACTATTATCACTGAACAAATATTGAATACAAACTGAACTAGTATGCACAAATTCACTAGGTACCGTCTGCTGCAGTAGTGTCTCGTCGTCAGATGTTTCTGAATCGAAGTCACTTTCACTAGCCTCAACATCTGTATCTTGAAAACTTTCAGAACTGTCACTGAAATTATCATCACTTTCTAAAAGCAGCTTCTCAATCTCCGAATCTTATAAACGACTTCTTTTCGCCATTGCAAAAGATCACTCACTAATGCTGCGGTAAACACAGACGAAAAAGGTGCGCTTTTGCGGCTGCTTCACAGGACGCATTTTCTCAACGCGCGCTCATGTGGACAATGTTATAACTAGCCTAGAACACGCTGTGTTGCGTGACAAGAGCTGCCATCTAGTGGACGAAACTCAACTAATACCACAGTGTCAACGGCAGGCCGATAACTCATCATTCCCACTAGCTACTAGCCACAGAACGCAGTGGATGGATATATCCGTCGAACCCACTGTGCAATAGCAGAGCATGGACGGACATATCCGTCATGCCCACTTAAAAGGTTAAAATGAAAGTGAGGTTCAGTAATCTCACTGTTTCATTTCATGTTAAATGTAACTCTATTATGAACACCTGTGCGATAAATTAACTGCAACACAAAAGCATATTCCTTAGTTCAATATTTAAAAACACTCTGTCCACTGATTCTTCTACCATTATAATTATTATCAGTTGAGAATGAACATAAAATTAAAAAAATAGGCATCTGCAAGCAAATGAGGAATGCTTTTACCTTGTTCAAAATCATGAGAAAAGATGTCATCATCTTTAACGTTTAAAGTAATGTAGAAAGAATAAGGATCATATAAAGATGGGAAAGTATGCTCAGAAGCTCTATTCATGGAACTTTTCAAAGATATTCTGTCTGTTCATAGGCTTTTGTAATGAAAGTTATATAATATCTCTATCATAGCAGGTGGTACTGCTCAATGAAGTCCGCTGCAGTACTGGTATCATTGGCGTTGGTGACTGTGAAGATTCATGGGAGGTCTCACTGCAGGCTGAGATCAAGGATGCCATGATGTATGTCAAGTGGAGATGCTGTCAGGAGGATGGCTGAAGTGGCATTGGGGTCCCATACGGGCTGCTGTGGGAAGATGATAACTCAGAGCCAGTGTCGAACAGGAATGGCATGGTGGAGAGAGTATTGTTGACGAACAGGCACTGGGAGACCGAGTAACCTCACCTAATCCCACAGGCTGATGGCACTTGGTTGTCAACAGCAGTGCTCCCTGCATTTCACAGTGTCCTGGCCAAAGCATTTGTGGTACCAGCAGAGGCTGGCTATGTCGCAAGAGGTGTCAGTCAGCAGGGCGGCAGTAGCTGTCATGCTGGTGGCTGGTGCCTGGTGCCTGGAGCTGCACTGAGGGTAGCAGTCAGAATCTGGGTGGGCCACAGTTGTATGCAGTGTTGCCAAGTCAGCGCTGAAGCAGGTGAGCATGTCGTGCACTCCCGGCTGCTGTGCACTATGCTGCAGGCTGTCGGGGAGGGGAGCGGCCGGTGGGACCATTAGTGGCATAGTGCGAGGGACCTCCTGGTGGTGTGGCTGGCAGAGTCATGGCCAACTGACTGTGACATGGGGGTGACATTGGTATGCAGCAGCTGTAGTCAGTGGCAGCGAGGTCAATGTGTGCTGTACCCTGTTGGCGAGGGTGGCAGTGTCGGTGATGGAGAGAGAGGTGTGCGATGCTCATATAGGAAACCGTTGGAGACCATATGTGGCCCCATCAGGCTGCAGATGTGGTGCAGGTATTGCGAGGGTCCCCACACTGCTCAAGGGAAAGGAAGATCTGGACACGGCGCCTTTCATAAGATGTGAGTTGCATCATGAGGCAGTGCCGGAGTGTTTAGTAACAGTCAGTGGCTGAGACATCACGAACTTCCATTGCATATGTTGGCTCGAGCTTTCTGATCACCATAGTGAACTGGATGGCATCCTGAGTGATGCCTTGGGTAGCAAAGATGGCTTCCACTGAGGAAAAAGGTACAGTTCCTGCGGCTTGAAGGGCAGCAGATGAACCTTGGCACAGCTGGACGGAATGGTGGTGGCATGCTGGGGATTGGGTGTTAACACGTTGAGATTGGGAGGGATTGCGGCAGCAATGGTAGAAGCAGGGGGTGTCAGGGGCTGCGCTGCTGGTGGTCACATCGCTGCAAGTTGTGCGTGCAGATCAGTGTTTCAGAGTTCCAGTTCTACAAGGTCCATGGTCAGGTCTGTGATGTCGTGTGGTGCTGAACCAGCAGCCACATTTGACAAGGTGTCTTTTGGGCCGGTGGTGGAAGCTGTGGTTGCTAGGTTGCACTAGAAATGACGAAAAATGTCAAGAGAAACAGTTCATGAAACAAAGCACACAAACAGGAGTTGTTGGTGTTGTGTTCGAAATAGTGAAACAATGTGCAGTGGGCACCACACAGAAGACAATATCTACATGTAGTTAGGAACCACATTTATTCAATGACCACAGTATTACAAAACATGAAACAGTCTCATAATTTACAAATGCTCCAAAGAGTCACTCACTGATATGGTGGCACTGGATAAAGGTGCAGTGTAGTAGAAATAACGGGAGTGAAGTTGTGACCTCATCACCAGATATCACCAGCATGACACTGATAATTTTCAACGCGAGATACGGAATTAAACGTATCTGATGGAAGACACAGTGTGAAACACCGATTTACCTGCACAGCTGTGTAGCAGGTGTAGAAATAGTTCTGCATGGGTGCGTCTTGAAATTCACGATCAGCGTCACTACATGGCGCATCCATTGAGGCACAGACACAGAGCAGATGATGATGTTGATGCTGTGAGGAGCAAGTAAAGACTGAGAGTGAGACTAGGTTGACAGAAGCCTCACTATGGACCAAGATAATTGTTCTTTGCCGGTAGCCAGCAAGTACCCAGCAGGTACCCCGTTACAGGGCAGATCCGACAGCTTGAGACAGAAGTAAACACATGAGGGAAGAAACTCATTGCCTTAGCAGACAGCTGGAGCAAGGGAGGGACATACGTAACTGCTAATACAGCTTTGCAGCAAAAGACTGCCGCATCACTTAGAAAGCATCTGGGTTTTAAGCTACAGACTAGATATAAGTTGATTATCAAAGGTCTTCTATGGTGGTGAGCACACAGTTCCCCCACTTTTATTTCATGATTATTCAAAGCAACTCACTTAACCTTTAGCATGCGGCTTAATTTGCGTCAGGTGAGCTTTTAGTTCCTTACCTATTTGTAAGTCACTTGACAGCACTTTAATGGAGATAAGAAATTTCCTTATTTGAAAGGGGCCTTTATATCTGGGTAACAATTTTCTAATAATCTCTCCAGAGAATTTACTGACGCCCTGAAAGTTCTTAATACAGACCTTGTCTTCAACTCAGTAAGAACTTGGCTGAAGCTCTTTATTATATTGCATCACTACCCCCCTATGAGCCTCTTGAATGTTTTTCTTGGCCAATCTCCACTGAGCAGGCGCCTGATGTGTATCCTTGCCTTCAGGCAAAAGATCCTCTATTTACCATAAATTGCAAAGGGGAGTGGCCACCTGATATCTGGGAAGTAACTTGGCTGGTGTCAATTTACGAGTCTCATAGCGAGCTGTGTTAAAAGCCATGGTCAACCAGGGAAGTGAACAATCCCAGCCATCCTGGTCCTTACTGTGATAAGCAATAAGGGCTGATCTTAGATTTTGATAAATACGTTCGGCACTGGAGGGACTGGAGTAATATGGTGGTGTTGTTACATGCCGCCCTCTGACACCTAAGCAAAATTACTTGAAGCTGTTTCCAGTGAACGTGCTTGCATTCTCAGTCACCATCAACCATGGTGATCCAAAGATTCCAAAAATTCTACTCAAGTTTTTGGTTAATACTTGCGTTGTTGCTCCCCTGGTAGGCAACGACCATAAAAAGCTAGTGAACACATTGACACAAATTAAAATATATTTATTGTGTGCTTTTGGTCTTGGCAGTGAATCTACAAACTTAACACACATATGGTGGAATGGTTTGTCAACAGGTTTACAAGCCGAGGACCCTATCTTGTTATTCTGAGCAGGTTTGCTAATCACACAAATCTCACAATTTGCCACCCTCTTGCGAATGTCACTATCCGTTTTGGGCCACAAAAATTGTCAGATTTTTTCCTATGTCTTGTAAACAGCCAAATGGCCTTGCACAGGAGACCTGTGGAAATACCGAAATAACACTGGAATAACTTCATTGAGCACGACTATCTTAGGCAATCCCCACCAATAAGCTTTACAACACACTAACTGATCTGTTAAAATATGCAGTTGTACTACTTCACCTTTCTGAAGCCTTTGCTTAATGTCATAAATGCTTTGGTCACAGTCTTGGGACTCCCTAAGAATCTGAAACAAACTATGGATCTGGGTAATGATGGAAGCGACATACTCTTTGTGATTGTGTCCTCCCGTTAGTGGGTTCTCAGTTTGAATATTGTTGTTCTGCTCAAAAATGTGGCTTAACCCACCCACTAGCACATTTTGAGAGCCCCCTATATTATGTACGTCAAACTCGATAGTCAGGATCCTTCTTGCCCATACAGCAATGCACCCAGTTTTACGGGGTCTGGCCAACACCCATCTCAGGGCTTGATTATCAGTTTCTGTGTTCAAGATAATATCTGAAATAGAATATTTCTTCTGCAACTCATTCAATCCTCTATAGGCATAGGCATTTGCCTTCCTATTGCCCCCTTTCTGCAGCAATAGAGCTGCTCCTGTTTCTTGGGCTGATGTGTCAGCTTTTAGAATAAACTCTATCATTGATAACAGGTATAGTTAGCACTGGTGCTGACTGCTATGCTTGTTTTCGTACCTGAAACACAGCTTTCTTAGAAGGACCCCAAGTGAATTTTCATCCACAAAGGAATTACAGACATTGGCTGCGAGTAGGCATTGATTTAAATCAATAGAGAAAGTTGAAAATTTGTGCCGGACTAGGATTTGAATGTTGGTCTCCTACATACTGGACAGATGCTCTGACCGATAAGCCATCCAGGCACAGTGGTCCTCACAGCTGTAGGGACTATCTTAGCACGCTTCCTGTCAGAGCCAAATTTTCAACTTATTCACATACTAGTAATATAGTGCCCCTTGCCTATTACCCTTGTTACATGTGGCATTTCACCAGTTCTGAAGATTCAAAAAACTTGTGATGGATTCTGTAACGTAGTAAACTCAGTATCCAGAACCATTCGCCTCCCATCAACATTGTGCACCATCAGATTACTTCCAGTGTGTGTGGCCATTAATCTATTATCACTGTTCTGATACCACTTCCTGTTGGTGTTACTATAAGGTATTAACTCTGCGCCTGTTGCTTATCCACACCAATCAAGTCATTCAATCTATCAAGATAATGACCAAAATGCTCCTGTAATCTACGTATTTCACTAGGCACACAACTACCCATGTCCAGGGTAATTTCTAGCATCTCTGTGAATGCATCAGAAATAGCAGTCTCCACCAAGATTACCTAAGTTGGTTGATCACTTTACATAACACTGGTAGACAAGTATGCTGGCGTACTTGTTCAATCAGTTCCTGTACTCTGTCGTTGGGTTCTAATCCTTGTCATTGCATCTCAAACAAGTTGAATCCTTCGCACCCCCAGACATTCTGAAGAATAGTAACGATATAGTAATGTAAATATGACAAATATCGTAATCTTTCTACTGAAGTAATGTTCACGCCCACTCAATCGATAGCCACACTCTACTGATTGCTTAAATTACTTAAAATACTTGAGCCTTCACTTATAGGGATCACTTCAGAAAACAGTTCACCAAATAACATCTCATCAAGACAGCTGTAGCCAATATGCCTTTCAATTATTTAAACAGGTTTGTCAATAACAGTGAATTCAGAAAACACTTACAATATTAGAAATAAAGAAAGGCTGGCACATAATGCACCAGTCATAATTCTTATCTGAAGAAAGAATTAATGATAAGTAATACCTATCTGTGCTGTATAAACCACAATGTCCTTGAAAACCAAGCAATACACACATACAACAATAACTACCAAAGGGAACTCTTGGTTACATAGTTCTCTTTGGCACATAATTATACAAACATAGGGAATAAAGGTGCTTGGAGACTGTTACAGCAGTCATAAGGAAAACTCACTCTCAACACATCCAACTGACAGTTGATAATGCTTTTATAATAGGTATAGTATATTCAAAATAATGAAATGAAATGTCGTGTGGCTAGGGCCTCCCGTCAGGTAGACCGTTCACCTAGTGCAAGTCTTTTGAGTTGACGCCACTTTGGCGACTTGCGTGTTGATGGGGATGAGGTGGTGGTGATGGTGGTTGTGGTGGTGATGATGATGATGACAACACAACACCCAGTCCCTGAGCGGAGAAAATTTCCGACCCAGCAGGGAATCGAACCCGGGTCCCTCGGCATAACATTCCGTCGTGCTGACCCCTCAGCTACCGGGGTGGACACATTCGAGATAACGAGATAATAAAAGGCATAAACAACATAAGCTTCCCTTGTTCGCTGGGTGCTGCACTGGCGTCACTCTGCTTCCCACATGCGGCAGACATTTAGCACATTGATTCTTTCAAATGATAAATGTAAAGGGAATCGAATCTGCAACAGACTGTAATTAATAGTCAGTAATCACTGTTCTTAACATCAAGGCAGTTCAACACTTTTTTCCTTTCACTATAACTGTTGGCCAGCTTAAATATCAGTACACGTCCTAGTAACTGATAGTTAATCATGTGAGTGCAACTCAGTTTCAGGAAATAGCGAGCATGTGCTTTAATACAGGAACATGATCTGTCAGTGGACTCAATACAGCTCACTGCCATCTAAGACGGAACTCAGCAAATATGACAGTATCTTTTAGCATGAAGGGCAAGCACAGCCGAGGCTTGCTACACACACCAAAAGTGCACTCTCTGCCATCGTACAGGCCCAGCAGGATACAGATGTCCTCTGTACAATCTTTCAGAGCATAAACTTAAGGGCACACACCAGATCAGCTTCAGATATCTGTGTATGAGGAAAACTGTCGCAACTGTCCTCTTGCTCCTCCCATTCCGTGTTGTCAGTCCACTTCCTCTTTGGTGGCCCATAGATAAAAACTCTTCCTGGTACTGATCTCATAAATCTCAGATGGCGGAAGTAGTGCCAGCTTAGGTCGTACATTGGAACCGTGACACATAGTAAAATAAGTACTGTGGCTTGTATGGCCCTTTGTATATTTCAAGTGATGACTTAGAACAGCATCTCTCTGCAAGTTGAGAAATTGTTTCTTGTCCCAGAAATGCAAGAAAAATTGCGTTACTTTTCCCTGTGATATGGAGTAATTGATGCATTTATGGCCAGTTTCTCAGTCATGTTGCACACACAAAACATAATCCAACTCTGTTATTATGACAGGGTAGTTGTGAGCCTGATGTAAGGGAAGTCCCAACAACCCCTGTCAGTTATTATGCAGTAGTGTTTCGAATACTGAATCCTGTGATGGTGACCTTTAGTCCTGCAGGATGTCTCAATATTTCCTGGTCTATGTCACTTAAATTGCTATTGAAAGTTTCCATTTTCTATTACACAGTAACTGAGCACTTGTCGCCTCTCCCTTCAATCCTTCTGGTGCTCTTCCCAACAACAATAAGCTTAAACTCTGTCTTATGTTGTACATGAACTTGTTGTGCAACTCTTCTTGCTCTCTGTAATAGACTGCAACATTTCACTCCTGGTTTTTGTGGCTTTATCTGATGTAGCAGTTAAAGGGATCCATGAAATTGTGTGCAGAGTTAGGGGAATGACAGTTGACTCAAGCAGAGCTCTGTATACCTGGGAAAGCTTTATAAAACTGAGGAACAACAGGTTCCCCAGAGATTGTATGATATTGAATGTTTTACCTAAGCAATCATCCACCACAATGGAGTGCAGCACACACATTTTATAATTATTTAGTTTTTAAGTGATTTCTGCAATTTTTGCAATCTAGACTGTTTCCTGCTCACTATGACAAAGCCCACTTTTCCACTCAATAGTGGTCACTCAAGCATGCAGAAAGCTTACAGTAATAGAGGACTGATGATGCTGACCTGTACACATCTTGTCAGCTGGCTATTTACGAACCTGATCATAGTCACTTGCAGTGGGGCAGGTTATAACTTCTTATCCCTATCATTCAGTCCACCTACTTCATTAAACTTCTTGATGTATGTACCATTCACTCTCCTTGGTAGGTACCCACTCAGCCAATAAAAAGCAGCTTCGAAGAAGCTTTGACTAAGTACCAACCAAAAAAAGCCTCATAACTCAAACTTCGAGGCAGCACCTGTAGGTTCATAAAATTTTAGGCGTTTGGGATTCTAAAGAACTTCCTTGAAAATGTTTTAAAGATCAACTAATTATGCTTTATTGATGATGTAAGTGGCTCTCAAATCCCTATTTACTGTCCAACTAACCCTGACGCAAGTTAATGACTGTTTTATTACAAATCCTCCACATGAAAGCAGCCAGAAGTTCACCAATCTGACCCAAATGAGTGACCCACAGTAATTTTTGAGTTACTGTATGAAATTGTTTAGTAGTCTTGTTAAAAAGTTCACACCATAATGCCTTGTGATGTTCACGAAACATGCCATGCTCAGTTTAAAGGATGACAAGAAAGGTTACACATAATTTAACTTTCAAACTAATTCACTCAAAATGTCCAAATTTTCATCAAATAGTTCAAACCTGAAGTCATTTTGTGTTTACAAAACGAGATAAGGCAAAATGCGAGATTTCCTTCATCTTAGTACAAATTTGTATAGTGTGGTTTTTAACATTGATCTGTATAGTAAGACAGTTCACAAGTGATTCCTAGATGCATGGCACTGTATCACAAAACACTACACAAAGCATGGGAGATGTTTAATGCCTATTGGCTGACGATTTTGACAGCTAGTCATAACAGTTCCAACCCTCAAATACTAATGGTAGTCCTTAAGTCATCAAATGAAGTCACAGAAAACAGTTTGTAGAAGAAATTCTGAATTTACGAATCCAAATTTAATTCAAATAAAACAAAGTATGAATTATCTCAAGAAATGAATTACTAATTTATTTAATTCCAAAATTCTATTGTGGCTGCTTTCATACAAAGCATGTGCACTAGGATATACATCACAGGATTCACGATAGCACAAGAACTTTCCCAAACATATGTTTTACATAGTTCTTGATAAAATACAACATTTACACTTTACATACACCCTCCATACACACTTTCACTCTCTCCATGTCATTCCCACAGCAAAACATACACTGATGATGTGACAAAACTCATGGGATACCTCCTAATACTGTGTCGGATCTTCTTGTGCCCAGCATAGTGCAGCAACTCAATATGGCATGGACTCAACAAGTTGTTGGAATCCTGCATAAATACTGGGCCAGGCTGCCTGTATCGCTATCCATAATTGTGAAAGTGTTGCCAGTATAGGATATTGTGCATGAACTGACCTCTCGATTGTGTCCCATAGATATTCAATGAGATTCATGTCATGCCAGGGCCAAATCATTCACTCGAATTGTCCAGAATGTTCTTCAAAACAGTTGCAAACAATTGCAACCCGGTGACATGGCATTGTTGTTCGGGAATATGAAGCCCATGAATGGCTGCAAATTGTCTCCATGGAGACAAACATAACAATTTCCAGGCAGTGATTGGTTCAGTTGAACTGGAGGACCCAGTCCATTCCATGTAAACACGGCCCACACCGTTATGGAGCAACCACCACCTTGCACAGTGCCTTGTTGATGACTTGGGTCCGTGGCTTTGTGTGGTCTGTGCCACAATCAAACCCTACCATAAACTCTTACTAACTGAAATCAGGTCTCATCTGACCAGGCCAAGGTTATCCGGTCATCGAGGGTCCAACCGATATGGTCATGAACCCAGGAAAGTCACTGCAGGTGATGTGCTGTTAACAAAGGCACTGGTGTCAGTCGTCTGCTCCCATAGCCAATTAACACCAAATTTCATTGCACTGTCCTAAAGGATACATTTGTCGTACATCCCTTATTGATTTCTGCAGTTATTTCATGCAGTATTGCTTGTCTGTTAGCACTGACAACTCAATGCAAACAATGTTGGTCCTAGATCATTGGTGAAGGCATTTGGCCACTGCATTGTCTGTGATGAGGGGCAATGTCAGAAACTTGGTATTCTCAGCACACTCTTGACACTTTTGTTCTTGGAATACTGAATTCCCTAGCAATTTCCAAAATGGAATGTCATGTGTGTCTAGGTCCAACTACCATTCCACATTCAAAGTCTGTTGATTCCTGTCTTGTGCCCATAATCACATTGGGAACCTTTTCACACCAATCATTTGAGTACAATTGACAGCTCTGCCAATGCACTGCTCTGTTATACCTTGTGTACATGATACTACCACCACCTGTATATGTGCATATCACTATCCCATCACTTTCATTACCTCACTGTAATAAATATTTATTTTGAAAATGGTTACTATTACATCAGAAGCTGTTGTAATGAAAGCAAATAAAAGTGTAGAAAAACTTCTATGAACAGGACCTTTCTAGTTATAGTTTCAGCTGATATTATAAAAGAATATTTTACAATGGTTTTACAATTGTTCAAATGACTATTAAATTGATCTAGCACAAGAAGAGAACTCTTCTTCAGTAAAGCACGTTTCCTTCTCTCCCACACTCTGTTAATCCATAATTTCATACCAGCCTTGTCCATCCAACCCTTGTCATGTATTTGAACAACAGCACCTGGCAGTATTTCTGAAGGTTCCGGCATTGTTTTTCACTTTAAAACAATCACTGGATTAAGTTTAGTACCATCAGCACAACATGAAAGGACAACAGTGTAGTGAATTTCTTCATGTCCACTTGTTTTTATAGTTACAGTTTTAGCACGTTTCATAGCAACAGTTCTGTTACTCACCCCATAAAATGTCAGAGGAGTTTCATCCATATTCGCTATTTGACGTATTTCCATACTGGTTTTCTTTCAATGTTGCATAATAAAGTGATGGAACAATAATATTTTCTTTTCGTACTCTTGCTGCATTTTCTGAGATATTTTTATTTTGGTTTGCATGCTAAGTCCACGATGCTTCATAACCATCTTTTTTTGTGTGTGTTAAGTTCCCCAATAGCACTAGCTTACGAGCATGCATTTGAATCATTTTTGTATTAGTTCCAGTGCCATTTTGATGGTGTTCTTGAAACCATTTAAATACATCATTTTCTAGTTTTGGCCATTTCGCATTTAGTCCTCTGTTTGCACATTTAGTCTTCTTCATTTTCTCAGTTCTTCTTTATTAGCCCACCAATCACAAAATGGTTTTTTCTCTTAATGGTGGGCCAAAATGCTGCTCAACTGCTCTGTTTCCAAATTCATCTCATATGTTACTACTTTCAATTTATAGCACACATCGTGTGAATACTTTTTATTTTTTTTCCATTACGAAACTAGCTACTAACAAAAGTATTGTACTGTTACTGATAACGCAAATCACTTTCAATTCAAGTTCACTGGCATCATAGACTGCAATGACCCATCCTAAGCTAGACAGTGCTCTGGCTTTGTGATGGCGAGGCGGGAGGGAGACAGTGTCAGGAAGCTTGTGAATCCCTGCAACTCATATTCGTCGCATTGGTGTACTGCTGCTATCAGTTGAATCCAATGTTGCCAGCTAGAGATACATTTTGTGCGGCATTGAATATATGACCATTTTTAAGACTGGCAGGAATTTTAAATCAAAGACTAGTCATTTTTATATTTAATTTTGAGTATAAGGTGCACCTGAATTTTGGAGGCAATTTTTTGAAGAAAAAAGTGCGTCTTATAGTTTGTAAAACACGATATACATTTTTCTTTTTGATCATAATTGGTACATTTTTATGACAATAATTAGATGGATTTCTCTGAAATGTCTATCCAGCAATATTGTTACACCACAAAAGTGTTATTCAGTATTAATCTTTTTCAGTAAAAAGTGAACTAACAGCCACTAATAAAATGAACAAATAGTATACAAACTGGCGCTATCTTTCAAATGTACTTCACTGTCAATTCTTTAGCGAGTTACTTCTTATTATGCAAGCAATTTACTTCTTACTAATTATCTTTTCAACTTTACTTTCAAAACTAGCAAACATATTTCATAATTTCAAGAAAACTTTATGTGCTATGACTACTGTTTCTAGGTTCATATGCTTTACATAATATACACATATTCACAATGAATGATGAGAAATATTTTCAATAACTTCTTCAGTTTGCAGTAGACACAGAATACAAAACCTTTCTCCTTTTCTGTATGAATTCTCTAGGCATCCCACACTGACAATCATACCATCATTGCATCTGTTTTGAAATTTACGCTTGAATAGGCAGATATGCATATCATCACATTTCCATTATACATTATCACCATCACTTCCACGTACTCACGCCACTTGTTCTCATGACTCAGCTATTTGTTATTAGGTAAGGATATCTTTTATGTACTGACTTCTACAAACCTTTGCTCTCTCTATATGTCTTATTTTTTGGATTTTTCTCTTTTTGCGAAAGGGATGTTCAGTAACTGTTGTCTCTTACAAACACTATGTAAACTATTTACATACAAGATAGGGAAGAGGGAAAGCGGATAGCAAAAGCTCCGAATGAAGAAAAGATAGGTTGACAGTACGAAATGAAAAGGAAATGATATTGTCAACAGCTCGAGATGTGTGATGTTTGTCAAATGCCTGACATTGCAAAGATTGCATGCCCGAGGTTACTTAATTACTACTGCCTCCATACTCATTATACTCAACCATGTCCCCCTTTTCTGTGCAGTAACATACAGACACATCACACCTTTCCACTGGTTCATAACAGATTTCTTCCCTTAAGAGAATGGTTACTACTTTCCCATGTACAACAATGACAGCCTCATTATTTCCCAAATCTATCTTTCCTTTTCATTTCTCAAAAAAATCTCCTCCAACCGACATTTGCACACTTAAACAGGATGTTTCAAGAAACTTCTGATACAGTTGTAAATTCTCAGTCTAAACAGGTAAGGTAATTTCTTTCTTTACTTCCTTCATACTCTTTCCTGTGGCTCTAATAATGGTTGCTCAGGAAACTGGCCTAGTAACCACTTACCGTATATCAGGTAGAGTAGTCACCATACATCCAAACCACTGTCAAGTAAACAAGGATCATTGTTAAAATGTCAACCTCAGTTATTGTTTATCATGCTGTTCCTTCAATAAGTTCAGGAGCAGGTTCAGCTACCAAATTTTGCACTACATCACACTGATTGAATCTTACACCTTCTGTGGACATTATGCATTTATTAACATTTTCAGACCCACTGGCTACAATTGCACACAGTAAAGTTACTGTCTCTTTGTTCAAACAGAAATACTTTTCCCTGGGGGAAACCTCACATGCATATTTGTGAATGTTCAGTCTTTTTATCTTATACAAGTACTGCCAAGTGTTGGACTTAACAACAACAAAAATAATCAACAAGTCAATGTAGCAGTGTGCAGTAGCTTGTGACCACCAGAATACATGGAAGTGGTTGGTTAGTTATATCCCACTGTATAAATGAATATTATTATTATTATTATTATTATTATTATTTTATTGTATTGTAATTATTAAATGATCAGTTTATATATTACACAGTGAATATTTCAAAATTAGTTATTTTAGTCCATGAAAAGAAGCCAAGTCTACAAAAATATATTTTTGAAACATAAATGTATTTTTGTATAAATCTTTGATCTAAAATCATTAAAAAATCATCTGTCATCATTACAGCAGAAGGAAAAATTTTCCTTCCTCCAGAAAAAATTAAGTTCTTCCTTAACTGTGGCAGCTCTAACCAATCTGCATGCCAGTGAAAAATCGAACCATTTCTCAAACCTTCTCTCTCGATAATCATGTCAGATACTGCAATCATTTCTTATGTGTTGTTAGAATGTTCAAAATAACTCCAGTCTTTCTCTGCTTCAGTTACTTCATCACTAACCAATGAATTTTCTTCTCTCCTGCAAAAATCTTTTTCTGCCTGTCTATACACCTCTTCTGCTGCTGTTTCCCCATTCACAGTACTTTCTCCAAAATTCACTACAGGATTCTCATTCTCATAGTAGTGCTTATTTACATTATGCTCCTGCTCTAAATGTTAATTATGTAACCTGTGTTTCTCTTTGACCTGATACCTAAAATCACAGTTTTTATCTTCTTTGTCACACAAATCTGCTACTTTCCCCTGACAGTTAGGTATTCTCACTTTATTCATCTCTTCTTTTATACCTTTTCATACTGTACCATTATTATGTTGTTTTGTTGGTTGTTGGCATACAAAGGGTTTTGGTAGAGGGTTTAATCAATGTTTTGGTAGTCAGCAAATGCTAGCACCCTCACAGACTGCTATTAGTTTTACTCATCACTTACTCTGTCCTTAAATCTGGCATTGCATTCTACATCTACATCTACATTTATACTCCGCAAGCCACCCAACGGTGTGTGGCAGAGGGCACTTTCAGTGCCACTGTCATTACCTCCCTTTTCTGTTCCAGTCGCATATGGTTATCGGGAAGAACGACTGCCGGAAAGCCTCCATGCACGCTCGAATCTCTCTAATTTTACATTCCTGATCTCCTTGGGAGGTATAAGTAGGGGGAAGCAATATATTCGATACCTCATCCAGAAACGCACCCTCTTGAAACCTGGACAGCAAGCTACACCGCGATGCAGAGTGCCTGTCTTGCAGAGTCTGCCACTTGAGTTTGCTAAACATCTCCATAACGCTATCATGCTTACCAAATAATCCTGTGATGAAACACACCGCTCTTCTTTGGATCTTCTCTATCTCCTCCATCAACCTGATCTGGTACGGATCCCACACTGATGAGCAATACTCAGGTATAGGTCGAACGAGTGTTTTGTAAGCCACCTCCTTTGTTGATGGACTACATTTTCTAAGGACTCTCCCAATGAATCTCAACCTGGTACCCGCCTTGCCAACAATTAATTTTATATGATCATTCCACTTCAAATCGTTCCGCACACGTACTCCCAGATATTTTACAGAAGTAACTGCTACCAGTGTTTGTTCCGCTATCATATAATCATACAATAAAGGATCCTTCTTTCTATGTATTCGCAATACATTACATTTGTCTATGTTAAGGGTCAGTTGCCACTCCCTGCACCAAGTGCCTATCCGCTGCATATCTTCCTGCATTTCGCTACAATTTTCTAATGCTGAAACTTCTCTGTATACTACAGCATCATCCGCAAAAGCCGCATGGAACTTCTGACACTATCTACTAGGTCATTTATATATATTGTGAAAAGCAATGGTCCCATAACACTCCCCTGTGGCACGCCAGAGGTTACTTTAACGTCTGTAGACGTCTCTCCATTGATAATAACATGCTGTGTTCTGTTTCCTAAAAACTCTTCAATCCAGCCACACAGCTGGTCTGATATTCTGTAGGCTCTTACTTTGTTTATCAGGTGACAGTGCGGAACTGTATCGAACGCCTTCCGGAAGTCAAGGAAAATAGCATCTACCTGGGCCTCATGAACAAATTATATAAAAAGCGAGTTGGGTCTCACACGATCGCTGTTTCTGGTATCCAGGTTGATTCCTACAAAGTAGATTCTGGGTTTCCAGAAATGACATGATACACGAGCAAAAAACATGTTCTAAAATTCTACAACAGATCGACGTCAGAGATATAGGTTTATAGTTTTGCGCATCTGCTCGGCGACCCTTCTTGAAGACTGGGACTACCTGTGCTCTTTTCCAAACATTTGGAACCTTCCGTTCCTCTAGAGACTTGCGGTACACGGCTGTTAGAAGGGGGGCAAGTTCTTTCGTGTACTCTGTGTAGAATCGAATTGGTATCCTGTCAGGTCCAGTGGACTTCCCTCTGTTGAGTGATTCCAGTTGCTTTGTTATTCCTTGGACACTTATTTTGATGTCAGCCATTTTTTCATTTGTGCGAGGCTTTAGAGAAGGAACTGCAGCGTGGTCTTCCTCTGTGAAACAGCTGTGGAAAAAGGTGTTTAGTATTTCAGCTTTACATGTGTCATCCTCTGTTTCAATGCCATCATCATCCCGGAGTGTCTGGATATGCTATTTTGAGCCACTTACTGATTTAACGTAAGACCAGAACTTCCTAGGATTTTCTGTCAAGTCAGTACATAGAATTTTACTTTCAAATTCACTGAACGCTTCATGCATGGCCCTTCTTATGCTAACTTTGACATCGTTTAGCTTCTGTTTGTCTGAGAGGTTTTGTCTGTGTATAAATTTGCAGTGAAGCTCTCTTTGCTTTCGCAGTAGTTTCCTAACTTTGTTGTTGAACCACGGTGAGTTTTTCCCGTCCCTCACAGTTTTACTCGGCACGTACCTGTCTAAAACGCAATTTACGATTGCCTTGAACTTTTTCCATAAACACTCAACATTGTCAGTGTCGGAACAAAAATTTTCTCTTTGATCTGTTAGGTAGTCTGAAATCTGCCTTCTATTACTCTTGCTAAACAGATAAACCTTCCTCCCTTTTTTTATATTCCTATTTCCTTCCATATTCAGGGATGCTGCAACGGCCTTATGATCACTGATTCCCTGTTCTGTGCTTACAGAGTTGAAAAGTTCAGGTCTGTTTGTTATTAGTAGGTCCAAGATGTTATCTCCACAAGTCGGTTCTCTGTTTAATTGCTCGAGGTAATTTTCGGATAGTGCACTCAGTATAATGTCACTCGATGCTCTGTCCCTACCACCCGTCCTAAACATCTGAGTGTCCCAGTCTATATCTGGTAAATTGAAATCTCCACCTAAGACTATAACATGCTGAGGAAATTTATGTGAAATGTATTCCAAATTTTCTCTCAGTTGTTCTGCCACTAACGCTGCTGAGTCGGGAGGTCGGTAAAAGGAGCCAATTATTAACCTAGCTCGGTTGTTGAGTGTAACCTCCACCCATAATAATTCACAGGAACTATCCACTACTTCTACTTCACTACAGGATAAACTACTACTAACAGCGACGAACACTCCACCACCGGTTGCATGAAATCTATCCTTCCTAAACACCGTCTGTACCTTTGTAAAAATTTCGGCAGAATTTATCTCTGGCTTAAGCCAGCTTTCTGTACCTATAACGATTTCAGCTTCGGTGCTTTCTATCAACGCTTGAACTTCCGGTACTTTACCAATGCAGCTTCGACAGTTTACTATTACAATACCGATTGCTGCTTGGTCCCCACATGTCCTGACTTTGCCCCACATCCTTTGAGGCTGTTGCCCTTTCTGTACTTGCCCGAGGCCATCTAACCTAAAAAACCGCCCAGTCCATGCCACACAACCCCTACTATCCGTGTATCCACCTGCTGCGTGTAGTGGACTCCTGACCTATCCAGCGGAACCCGGAACCCCACCACCCTATGGCGCAAGTCGAGGAATCTGCAGCCCACACGGTTGCAGAACCGTCTCAGCCTCTGATTCAGACCCTCCACTTGGCTCTCTATCAAAGGTCCTCAGTCAGTCCTGTCGGCAATGCTGCAGATGGTGAGCTCTGCTTTCATCCCGCTAGCGAGACTGGCAGTCTTCACCAAATCAGAAAGCCGCCGGAAGCCAGAGAGGATTTCCTCCGATCCATAGTGACACACATCATTGGTGCCGACATGAGTGACCACCTGCAGATGGGTGCACCCTGTACTCTTCATGGCATCCGGAAGGACCCTTTCCACATCTAGAATGCCCCCCCCCCCCTGGTATGCACACCGAGTGCACATTGGTTTTCTTCGCCTCTCTTGCTGCCATATCCAAAAGGTTCCCCATTACGCACCTGACATTGGAGCTCCCAACTACCAGTAAGCCCACCCTCTGCGACCGCCCGGATCTTGCAGACTGAGGGGCAACCTCTGGAACAGGACAAGTAGCCATGTCCGGCCGAAGATCAGTATCAGCCGGAGACAGAGCCTGAAACCAGTTCGTCATACAAACTGGAGAGGCCTTCCGTTCAGCCCTCCGGAATGTCTTTCGCCCCCTGCCACACCTTGAGACTACCACGGGTGAGGGGTCAGCCTCAATGTGGGCAGTATCCCGGGCAGCCACAGGCGTGGTCCGATCGGGGGATGGGTGGGACAAGCAGGCCGTCCCCGACAAATCCCCATCCGGACCCCCACAGTGATGCCCATTGGCAACAGCCTCAAGCTGTGTGACCGAAGCCAACACTGCCCGAAGCTGGTGGGAGCGAAGGGATGCCAACTCAGCCCGCATCCGAACACAGCAGTTGCAGTCCCTATCCATGCTAAAAACTGTTGTGCAAAGAACGTCTGAACTAATCTACACAGAGCACAAACAATTCGACACAAAATTTAAATGGTTATTAAAATACAAGATTGCCTAGCAAATGCAGTAATGCTGCTACTTGCGCACTGCTGAGACACTGCTTGGCGGCGGGAGACTACGCGATTTTACACTATTCAGGTACTAAAACGTGATGCTGCAACTCTCAAATACTACAATATGCCCGAAATTTATGAATTAAACAATGCAAGTACACAAAAACACGCAAAGAAATTAAGAATTAAATTACGTAACAAATAAGTGAGCTAAGAGTATACGACTTGCTGCTGGCAGCTGCTTATCCAATGGTGGCAGGGAGCACACTGGCTTTGACCAGCCGACACTGGCAGTTCAAATCAAAAACAGAAGACAGACGACTACGCAAATTTACACTATTCAGGTACTAAACCGCGATGCTACAACTCTCAAATACTGTCATACGCCCGAAATTTATGAATTAAACAATGCAAGTACCCAAAAACACGCAAAGAAATTAAGAATTAAACTACGTAACAAATAAGTGAGCTAAGAGTATACGACTTGCTGCTGGCTGCTGCTTATCCAACGGCAGCAGGGAACACACTATTGGCTGTCTGGGATGTTGCTCTGCTCACTCAGCTGATTGCTGATGTGGGTAATTGTCATTTATTTCCCTATCATCATTTCTACCTCCAGTAGAACCTCCTCACCCTCTGTACCTTCTCTGAAATTATTAGATCTCTGTACTCCATTGTTTACATCTTCTTCCATAATGTTCTCATTTTGTCTAACTGTAGACATATAATTCCTGTTTGAACTTTCCTCTTCCTTCAGTGCTGTAACCTCTCCAAGTAACAAACTAACTTATTGATGTCATTTCTGGGTGCAGAAATTATTTATTTCTCCAATATAAAGGCAGTTTGTTTTATATTCCCGTAACAGTCTGCACAGTCTCTAATTGAGTACTCGTATAAGACAAAGTAGGTACTCACTTGGGGATGAACTTCTTAATAGTATCTTTCTTAGGTTGTACTTTTCACCTGATTAACAACTGTTCAGCAGCTCCATTTGTTTTACTGTTCCCTAGTATTCCTCGAAGAAAGCCTGTTTAAACTTTATGTGCTGCCATATTTATCTACAGCTAAATTTCCCCATATACGAGCTTCTCCTATGAAATTAGACATTAAAAAGCCTTTCTGCTGCTTACCATTCCATGACCAAGACAGTACATCCTCGAAGTCACTCCAGAATTCCTTGGGTACATAATTTTATTGCTGTCAAATCTTAAACATTGTCTGGGTAACATATGCAGTTTAAGATGAGTCACAAGCACCATTAGATAGTACATGAGCACTGCTAGAGTAACATTTTGTTCTACAAATTTTTGCCTATCATGATCCTCCAAGTTACCACTTACAACCATATTTAATTCTGTCCGGCTGGTTTCCAAATCAGTCACTCTTACATATACGTTTGCACACCAAACAGTTTACACTTGTCACCTTCCTCCTTAATTTTAATACCCAAAACAGTATCATTATGCTGTTTTTCAATATTATTTACGTATACTTATACCTCACCTTCCCAAACTGCTACCATCAGCAACTTGGTTTATGTGGTTTGTTAACTTACTTTTCACAGTTACAATAATATAATTATATTATTGTTTTACTTGAAAAATTTGTCCCATCACACTATCCTTAAGTTGTGCCACATCAATTTTCAATGAATCTCTTAAATCAGATAGTCTGTTTTCCAGATCCTCCCGTAATTCATCCTTACAAATCTCCATGTTAGTTTCAAATACTGCTGATTGCTTACTAAATCCATGGTTAATCTCAGAAACCAAACCATTCACTGCAGATTCTACTCCTCTCATAATACTCTTGTTATTTTTTCTAGTTCACTACATAATAATAGTATTATTGTCCCTAACCAGCTTCACAACACTTTATAACATTACAGACGTTATCTTGTTTTGCCTATGAGCTTCTTATACTGCCACTCTATTTATTTCTGTAACATTAAATGGTACCAAGTTTCAGACATTGAATTTTGAAAGCCACTATCTTTAATCTGAGACACTTCAAAACTAAATTCACGTCTCGTACAAGTACTGACTCATCCAGATTTACCACCTCCTTCTCGCCACTTATAACAGACTTATTATTTTTCTCCATGTTTGCAAGTTTCTTTCCGTACTCACGACACTAACTGCACCAAATGTGGCAGGGTGGGCTATAACTCTGTAACTTATCTTCCCTATCATTCAGTCCACCTACCTCAGTAAGCTTCTTGATATCTGTCCCCTTCACTTTGCACCGGTTGGTACTTATTCAGCTGATGAAAAGCAGCATTGAAGAGACCTAACTAGAGCTTGGAGGCATCATCTGTAGCTTCATAAAACTTCAGGCATTTGGGTTCTAAAGAAGTTGCTTGAAAGTGTTTTAAAGTTCAACTAATTAGGCTTTATTGCCTCCAAAATATGTTGTAAGTGGCTACCAAGTCTGTATTTACTGTCCAACTAATATTGTGTGATGGTCGCCAGAATGGGAAATGGGCCTGCAAATGCTTCAGTCTCGGATGAGCCCCCAATTTCGATGGTCGGTGGAATGGGAATGGGGCTGCCAATGCTTCTGCTTGCTGGTTGGTATCGTCTAAATCGGGGATGATCACCTACCCTTTCTGTCGCCAGACACATGCACTTAACATCTGTTGAAGTGCATAAATAAAATACTCTCAATGCTGCTGACTGACAAGTACAAATGTTAACAAGGGTACAGTCTAGGAGGCTGAAGTCGAATGACGAATTGAACGCTTTGTTAAGTTCCTTAAAATTCACAAGTACTTATTTATAACTGAATACAGTTCACTTGTGCTATCTTCCAAACAGCTATGTGCCATTTTAATTATTGCTCGAGCCCCCAATAGCAAAACTGAACATGCTGTAAATTTTAATAAAAGTTGAATGCTGAAGAACCTCGATTGAAATTTAGCAAATGGATCAGTTCACTTGACACTAGTGCAAAATCGTAAGTGTCAGGTGCCACAAAATATTCATAGTCCCGACTGGTTTAAACACAGTTAAAGTATGGTGGCACTGTCTCAGAATCAATCATCTAAATTTGATGAAAATAATTGTAGCCCAATTTGACCATATCAGAAACTATGTCACACTGGTATCCCAAAACACAGTTCGGAATGCTCAAAAATAAACAGAGCCCCATAGTAGCGCTTCAGCAGTCAAATGTAAATAGAGTCCCACAGCTAAAATTTTGCAGCAAAGTCCCCTTCGTTTCCAAAAACAATCACCAAAATACACAACACGTGAAAAACACAAGTCCCTACTGTGTTTCACACTGAAAACATCCTAAGTCCAGATTCTTTGCGAAAAATTCTATCTTCCATTTGTGTGCACACATGAATTTCAGCTGAGTTCAACACTTCTGGAACTGCAAAAACTATTACCAAAGTGTCGTGTTGAGCGACACAGGTCGGGCATTGGTAAAGGTGCACAGAACTCTGACCTGGAGCTTTGCGTTAACTCCACTTAAATACCTTTGATCCGAAATTCCCAAACCTACATCACATAACTGTGTTCCATTGATCACCAGTTCTTTGCATAACTTTCTACATAGAAGAGCAATCTTAATTCTGTTGCACTATTATATGCACACTCAAATACTCGTCGAAAAACATATTACACAAATTTGTAGCTGCAATGATTTTCCCAGAACTAATGCTTTAATGTTTTGCAATTATCTTTGCAGAGTTTGAAAACAGTTTTTGACCATTTGTGCCACTAAATAACATTACAGCTATTTATAAGGAGCAGTCAAATGTAAATAGAGTCCCACAGCTACAATTTTGCAGCAAAGTCCCCTTCGTTTAGATTAGATTAGATTAGATTAGATTAGATTAATACTAGTTCGATGGATCATGAATACGATATTTCGTAATGATGTGGAACGAGTCAAATTTTCCAGTACATGACATAATTAAGTTAATTTAACAACATACTTAAGTTAATATAACAACTTTTATTTTTTTGTGTTTTTTTATTTTTTTATATTTATTTTTTAATTTTTTTTTCTTAATTTATATCTAAAAATTCCTATATGGAGTAGAAGGAGTTGTCATTCAGAAATTCTTTTAATTTCTTCTTAAATACTTGTTGGTTATCTGTCAGACTTTTGATACTATTTGGTAAGTGACCAAAGACTTTAGTGCCAGTATAATTCACCCCTTTCTGTGCCAAAGTTAGATTTAATCTCGAATAGTGAAGATCATCCTTTCTCCTAGTATTGTAGTTATGCACACTGCTATTACTTTTGAATTGGGTTTGGTTGTTAGTAACAAATTTCATCAGAGAGTATATATACTGAGAAGCTACTGTGAATATTCCTAGATCCTTAAATAAATGTCTGCAGGATGATCTTGGGTGGACTCCAGCTATTATTCTGATTACACGCTTTTGTGCAATAAATACTTTATTCCTTAGTGATGAATTACCCCAAAATATGATGCCATATGAAAGCAATGAGTGAAAATAGGCGTAGTAAGCTAATTTACTAAGATGTTTATCACCAAAATTTGCAATGACCCTTATTGCATAAGTAGCTGAACTCAAACGTTTCAGCAGATCATCAATGTGTTTCTTCCAATTTAATCTCTCATCAATGGACACACCTAAAAATTTGGAATATTCTACCTTAGCTATATGCTTCTGATTAAGGTCTATATTTATTAATGGCGTCATACCATTCACTGTACGGAACTGTATGTACTGTGTCTTATCAAAATTCAGTGAGAGTCCATTTACAAGGAACCACTTAGTAATTTTCTGAAAGACAGTATTGACAATTTCATCAGTTAATTCTTGTTTGTCATGTGTGATTACTATACTTGTATCATCAGCAAAGAGAACTAACTTTGCCTCTTCATGAATATAGAATGGCAAGTCATTAATATATATTAAGAACAGCAAAGGACCCAAGACTGACCCTTGTGGAACCCCATTCTTGATAGTTCCCCAGTTTGAGGAATGTGCTGATCTTTGCGTGTAATGAGAACTACATATTTCAACTTTCTGCACTCTTCCAGTTAGGTACGAATTAAACCATTTGTGCACTATCCCACTCATGCCACAATACTTGAGCTTGTCTAGCAGAATTTCATGATTTACACAATCAAAAGCCTTTGAGAGATCACAAAAAATTCCAATGGGTGGTGTTCGGTTATTCAGATCATTCAAAATTTGATTGGTGAAAGCATATATGGCAGTTTCTGTTGAAAAACCTTTCTGGAAACCAAACTGACATTTTGTTAGTACTTCATTTTTACAGATATGTGAAGCTACTCTGGAATACATTACTTTCTCAAAATTTTTGCATAAAGCTGTTAGAAGGGAGATTGGACGGTAATTGTTGACATCAGATCTCTCCCCCTTTTTATGCAAAGGTATAACAATAGCATATTTCAGTCTATCAGGGAAAATGCCCTGTTCCAGAGAGCTATTACACAGGTGGCTGAGAATCTTACTTATCTGTTGAGAACAAGCTTTTAGTATTTTGCTGGAAATGCCATCAATTCCATGTGAGTTTTTGCTTTTAAGCAAGTTTATTATTTTCCTAATTTCAGAGGGAGAAGTGGGTGAGATTTCAATTGTATCAAATTGCATAGGTATGGCCTCTTCCATTAACAGCCTAGCATCTTCTAATGAACACATGGATCCTACGATATCCACAACATTTAGAAAATGATTATTAAAAATATTTTCAACTTCTGACTTTTTGTTCGTAAAGTTTTCATTCAATTTTATGGTAATACTGTCTTCCTCTGCTCTTGGTTGACCTGTTTCTCTTTTAATAATATTCCAAATTGTTTTAATTTTATTATCAGAGTTGCTGGTTTCAGACATGATACACATACTCCTGGATTTTTTAATAACTTTTCTTAATATAACACAGTAGTTTTTATAATGTTTGATAGTTTCTGGGTCACTACTCTTTCTTGCTGTCAGATACATTTCCCTTTCCTGGTTACAAGATATTTTTATACCCTTAGTAAGCCATGGTTTGTTACAAGATTTCTTACGAGTATATTTAACTATTTTCTTGGGGAAGCAGTTTTCAAATGCATTTACAAAAATGTCATGAAATAAATTATATTTTAAATTGGCATCAGGTTCACGGTACACCTCATCCCAGTCTAACTGCTGTAGGCTGTTTCCAAAAACAATCACCAAAAGACACAACACGTGAAAAACACAAGTCCCTACTGTGTTTCACACTGAAAACATCCTAAGTCCAGATTCTTTGCGAAAAATTCTATCTTCCATTTGTGTGCACACATGAATTTCAGCTAAGTTCAACACTTCTGGAACTGCAAAAACTATTACCAAAGTGTCGTGTTGAGCGACACAGTTCCGGCATTGGTAAAGGTGCACAGAACTCTGACCTGGAGCTTTGCGTTAACTCCACTTAAATACCTTCGATCCGAAATTCCCAAACCTACATCACATAACTGTGTTCCATTGATCACCAGTTCTTTGCATAACTTTCTACATAGAAGAGCAATCTTAATTCTGTTGCACTATTATATGCACACTCAAATACTCATCAAAAAACATATATTACACAAATTTGTAGCTGCAATGATTTTCCCAGAACTAATGCTTTAATGTTTTGCAATTATCTTTGCAAAGTTTGAAAACAGTTTTTGACCATTTGTGCCACTAAATAACATTACAGCTATTTATAAGGCACCACTTTCCATATGGATTTCAAGTGCTCTTTCTGATGTGCTGTTCAGAATTTACATATATACAAAGGTTTGACAGATATGGGCAAACCTTGCAAAAATTACTAATGAACAAAGACAACATATCATAATCATTGCAAAGATCACAAACTAATCATGTTGAAATGTGTATGACAACACCCATTATCATACACTGCCTTGCTGTACAAGTATCTGTCATTTAGTATTTGTTTTATTTAATTATTAGCAAGAAATTAATAAAATTGGTGTGTGACCAGTGAAATATTAATGCTGCAAATTATACAAGTGTGCCAGTCATTGCGTTTCAACGAGACCTTTAAAATGAGCCCTCGCTCTACTCTGTAACTGCATTGGCTCAAAATTTATAAATTATTCACTAAATTGCACATATTGCAGGTTTATTTATTTAATATCTTTTGATGTAAAATTCACATAAATCGTATCAACATCTCAGCTGATTGGTCCCAACTCTTCTTCCATTTGCCATATCATACTTTGTTGTACTAATTTGTGTTTGCGTGTAATCAGTGCAAACGTGGATAAAGCACATGATGCGATCTCCTGCTGACCACTAGCAAGCTGCTGACTTCCTCCACTGGCTGCCGTGCTTGTGCCCTTTATGCGCGACCTGTAATCAAACTAATCCCTCCAAACGACAACAAATGAATGTCGTGTCACAGCTAATACAAGCTGATGACTCTTTTACTACAATTTCTGTGCACAAAAGTGGTCAGAAATTCACCAATCTGACCTGAAAGACTTACATGTTCCAAACAGTTGCTGACCCACAGCTACGTGTGAGTTGCTACATCAAGTCATTCAGTGTGCTTCTTGAAAAGGAGTACTCACCGTAATGTCTCGCAATGTTCATGAAACATGCCACGTGCAGCTGGAAGTACGACAAGAAAGTTCACACATAAATAACTTCCCAACTAATTCACTCAAAATGTCCAGTCTTTCAACAAATTGTGCAGAACTGAAGTCACTTTAAATTTATGAAATGAGAACTGACAAAACACAAAATTCCCTTCATCTTGGTACAAATTTGTTTAGCGTGGTTTAACATTCAGCTGTACAATAAGACGGATCACAAGCAGCACTCCATCGAAAAGCTCTACACAAACCACAGGAGATGCTTAATTTGTATTGGTTGGTGATTTAAGTAGCCAACCAAAAGAGCTCCAACCCTCAGATACTCGTGGTAATTCCTAAGTCATCATAAGTAATTTGTAAAAGAAACTTTGCATTTACAAAACCAGATTTAATCTAAATGAAACAAAGTATGAATTATCCCCAGAAATGAATTACTGATTGATTTAACTCAAATATTCTCTTGTGGCTGCTTTTATACAAAAGCATGCAGACTAGAGACATACATCAAATGATTCAAGATGGCATACATTTTACAGAGTTCTTGATAAAATAAAACATACACACTTCACGTGTGCACTTCATACAAGTTCTCTCTCTCTCTCTCTCTCTCTCTCTCTCTCTCTCTCTCTCTCTCTCTTTCATTTACACAACATAGCATAATTAAATAATTATTTTGAATGTGGTTACTAGTATGTCAGCAGCTATTGTAATGAAAGCAAAGAAAAGTCTAGAAAAACAACTTATGTGAACAGAATCTTTTTAGTTATAGTTCCAACTGATATTAGAAATGAATGCTTCACAATCCCTAGCGTAGTTTGGTAGCAGCAGTTATTATGTGTTTTAGGTATTGATACTGAACTGAGATTTTATTAGAGTGTAGTTGTATTATCTACACATGCTGGTTTACAGAGTATGAAAAAGATCAAATAAAATTTAATACTACTTCTTTAGATTCATAGGGAGTTTGCATAATATATTGTACTCACACAGTAGGCAAGCACGTTGCCCCAGCAGCCAATGACAGCTGTGCAGTGTGACAACAAAAAAAAAACTGCTCTCGTCCCAGCTACATGACAAGACACACTTTGCAGGATCACATACTTCACTGCAAAGTGGAAAGACTCAGAATAATTTGCTGTGTTGACCACCGCTGGTTGAACTTTGAACTCTCTGTGGCGCTTGTCATTTAACACTAACCAAGGGTCATGTGTAGCTTATGAAACACTACACAAGTGGCAAACACATCCCTTTACCTTTGAATGAGTCAACAAGTATTTTCTAAGTGGATTGAGTACTTACTATGATCAGTGACACAAATTCACCATCTTCACAGAAAGAAAAGTACAAAATAAGACAATCAAAAACTGTCACAGCATATGTTATTGATCATGTCTCAATGACCAGATGACTGTTATTAAATATAGTCCAGGGAAATTGATTGTAAACTTAGGGAACTGACATGCACCTGAAGAAGGCTTTCACCATTGTTATTACCCATCTCAATCAAAAGGGCACAGTATAATTGTTTAATTCATAGGAACAAGCTGAAGTTTTACTTCACCATTTATTTTGCAGTACTAACCAAGTGTGCTCCATGGTCATTTTAAATGCAGCTGTAAGATCCAATGTGAACAAATGATTGGTTTTTTAATATAATGACACACACAGCATTGATGTACATGTAAGTAGTTACAACAGCATTTTAACTCATATAATGATGTAACTTTTCTACTTTTGTTAGTTTGTAAACATTGACTGTTACAGCTGCATTTGTAAATGACTATGATCCGAAAGTGGATAGTGACACAAAGCAAATTTGGAAGTAACTTATTCCAGCAAACTCAAAAGCCTATGGTGGAAGAATGCATTGAGGCTATGCACCCATTTGCAGAAAAACCATTGGGAAGTGAAAGGAGAGCCACACCACAAAAATTGCATCCATTCTTCAGTAGAACTGAAAATGGATCAGGATCCATGTTGAGGGTTTTAAAGTCTTGACCCAGATCGCACCATTGTGGTTTGTTTGTAAGAAACCAATATTAAACTTCTTGAAACTCCTGACATTAAAGGCTGTGTCCTCTGCCAAGATGTTAATCTTACTGTTGAAAGGCTGTAGTGTGATGTGGCTGTGTGTTTACATGACACCCCTAACTCATTACCATCACCAACAGTTAATGGGCAGTTGCTGTGGCAGAACATGACCCTTCTACATTGGCATCTGCAAGCAGGGGCGAGAGGGGTCAGTTGCCCCATCCTGGATTTGGGTGTACAGACTTTTGATCATTACAGAAGTCTCAAACTTTTCCAGATATAATTATATGCAGTTGCACTACACAGTAGATCTAGCACTGCTGAGTGTGACAGGAAGTATTGTGGCTTTAGTAATGAGAGTGAGTTTGTTCATTTATTCAGCTGGTCGAGGGTAATTATTCTTTTTACTTTGTGTGCTAGTGGTTTTGGTGCAGTCCAACAATCGTGATGAACGTGAAGATTTACAGAGCATTGCCAAAGTTTCTTGTACAACTGTTGTCGAGCTTTAGACTGGGACCATTCCAGCACATTGCCACATGGATTCTGACACCTATTGCCATCACAAAATAAACACGGCTTCTGTGTACCTGCCCAGCATCCATCCCCAGTTTCTACAAGGACACCCCACCCTCCTCGTGCCCAGCTTAATCACAACTGTGGTTTATCATTTGTCTGTGATTAAAGACGAGCTATTACTGGTACGGACTGCTGAAACCATATTCAGTTGTACACCCGCATAGCAATTGTAAGAGGTTCTGAAAAATAGGATTTTGCAATACTGTGGGTGTGTTCATCTGTACTTCATCTATGGACTCAAATGCATCAGTCAGAAAGAGAAAACACTCTTTTCTGCATTAGAAAAGAGAAAAAAATGAGAAATTTCAATGTCGGAAAGTTCTCTACTCAACGAACCACCATCTTCTCAAACTCATCTGCAGCTCGTGGTCTAGTGGCTAGCGTTGCTGCCTCTGAATCACGGGGCCCCGGGTTCGATTCCCGGCCTGGTTGGAGATTTTCTCTGTCCAGGGACTGGGGGTTTGTGTTGTCCTCATCATTGCATCATCATTCATGAAAGTGGCTAGATTGGATTGTGTAAAGATTGGGACTTCGTACGAGTACCAATGGCTGCGCAGTTGAGTGCCCACAAACCAAACATCCTCATCACCTTCTCAAACTCCACAGAGTGCAACACAGCTCAAGAAGCTGTAATAATACAACAAATTCAGTTGTCCAGTTTTTCACAGTTGCACAATAAGTAGTCAAATTGAAAAGACAAAGACTATCTCGAGTAACTCGTAGGCTATTGAGACCGACCAGTTTGAGGTTGTTTTGGACAGTTTCCCACTTTTATCTCTTTGCATGCTGGCTTGACTTGTACTTCATCTGAACAACCAAAGAAAGTGTAGCGTTCAGAACAGATTTTATTTAGCTGTTGTTATGTGAGTCAACTTTGAAAAATATAAGGCACACTTATAATTCAGTAGACTCACTGACGTACTGTGAAGTTTTGTAAGGAAGAAAAATGCTACAGATGATAGTTTTTTATTTTTTAAATTTTATGTCCTGTTTCTCCACATTGTTGAGTACTAATCAGTGATATTTGTGGAAGTTGGTTCTGTTAATAACCAACAGCATTATCTGAAGTTTTCAGACATTTTTATGTTTCAGGTTTTTAATTTTCTGCATTTCATATTTGGTAAATGTTGTGCAATAACATAATACAAATCTCAACTCAATCTGCAGCATAGTTTTTCTGCTGGTGCTTTTAAGTAGTCATGTTATGCAGAGGACATTGTTATCTGCTCATATATATAAACCTGTTTTTATATTCCCATAGTCTATGTTTTCCCACCATGTACATTATTTTCTGATAGTCCCATCGTAAACACTGTTCCCTCAATAAACTGTTTTCCTACCATTAAATCTTGTTTGAGCACATAAATTTTAATATCTATTTGCATATTCACTGCTCATGCAGTGAACGCAATTGCATTGTAATTGACAGTTCAGGAAAAAAGAAGGCTCTGTACAGTTGGTCAAAGTTATTTTTGTTGCAGTGAAAAGTCATTGAATGCACATAGCAGTGGTGTTGTACAATTACATTGTGTAGTAGCTGTGAATTATAGTTTCAAGTAACATAACCCCAACTTGGAGTATTTCATGTTACGAGTGGGCCTGTACTGCTTCAGACAAGATATGGAAGCTGCAGGTGCTACAGACCATAGCCTTGTTGCAGCCATTACAAGTACTGTACTTCATTAAGGTGGTTGTGTTCGCCGCAAAGTTGATATCCTACCCTTCCTCCAGCGATACAAGATGCTAGTGACCAGTCTTTCTCTTTTCTGTCATATGTCTCAAACCGGCACATCCAGAAACTTAGGATATATGACAGGGATGAACCCTGGAAACAGGACAACCCTTGTGGTTGCTAAAAGATTGAGGACACTATTTTCTGAGTCATCATTTCAGTCTGCCACATCCAAACCATCATTATCTTGATAATCATCAGTAACTAATCAACTATCATACCACATCAATCAACGCTTTGATAGTTAATGCCATACCTGACATGCAGTATAGAAGTAAATGTTAACTGACTATAACCATTTGAGGTTAATGTACCTAGCGCCTGGGAACTGGGAAGGTGTCTTCCAGTTCCTAGGAGGGAAACATTTCCAGGATGGTACATCCAGCATTTTTGAACGTAGTTGTTTTGATGGTTCAGATGTTATGGTGGGGGAGGTAAACATTATTGTGGCACTTTACTTCTTCCCCATGTGTGTCTTTTCAGGGATGTATTCGGCCCTGACTTTTAAGGACGACAGTGTGCAACCACATCGAACAGTGCACGTAGAGGAGCTCTTCGAGCAAGAGGTATTCAGCAAATAGTCAGGCCCATGGTCTAGGGGTAATGTATTTAACTAGTAGTCAGAATGTGGTGGGTCTCAGCTTCAAACCCAGGCACTGATTAAATTGTGAATAAAGATTATCAGCAATAGCAGCCGAAGACTTCTGGCAGAAGTCACCGGTATTCTGCCTTGTCAAAGAGGGCAAAGTGCGGACAGAGGATCAGGGCATTCTCTTGCCCTTGGAGTGGGGAAACTGGCCCAAAAACACAGTAGAATCAGCAGTGATCAATGACATGAGGAAGCAAAAGGCAATGGAATTAAAGATACAGAATGTGGCCTGTAATTGAAATAGTGTGATGATGGCCTCCATTGACAAAAGATTCTGATCTGTGGGAGGGAAGTGGCAATGGGGAGGTGAGCATGAGAAAAAGATGTAATAACCAATGAATGGATAACATTCTATGAATCGGGTCATGGAATTTCAGCACTTTGAACTTAGTAGGAAAACTAGAAAATCTAAAACGGCAAACACAAAGGCACAGTCTAGATACAGTTGGAGTCAATGAAGTGAAATGGAAAGAAGATATCGATATAACTTGGAAAATTCCTCTATCAGAGCACAAAAAAGGCTAATAGCCTCCTGTTTTAAAACACTCTGACTGAAGAGTGTGGTACCAGCTGCCTCAATCTACCTTCATCATCACCTTTAAAAAATTTTCCCTGAAATATGTATTTGCACTCTTTTTAAGGTGCAGTGCTCATTTCACTCCCACAAGCTCCCCTAACCATAATTCACTCACACCCACTAGTCATAAACTGTAAGTTGCTCATACCCATCCGTTCCCACTTGCCCATTCTTACTGATCCAACCAGCCCAATTTGTGGTCATTATCTCTTTGTGTCTCTCTAATTGTAACTGTCTTCTGTCTCATAGCAGAAGTCTCCTTTGTTCTGTTGTACTACTATAGTGTCCTCTCACTGTCATTGTCTTCCTCTTGTTTTCTCTTAATGCTACTGTCTCATTCATATAAATCATTTAGGAATGAAATAAACAGAATGTGCAAAGCAGCCGAGGTGAAATAGATGCAGGAAAAATCTGAAGAAATCCAAAAAGAAATTCTAATATTGGGTACTACAGAGGTTGAATGGCTGCCAGTGGAGACAAACTTGGACACCTAGTAGAGGGCACTGTTGCCATGCTGCATTGTGCTCAAACCAGCTTACCACAAAGCCTGTATATAGGCAGCCACCCACTGCACAGCCAGTTAGTTCAGTGCTCGTGCTTGATACTTTCGGATCTAGCTTCCCTGTACTAGGCTTGTGCGTTAACTAACTTGCTTGTTTCTTAGCTACTCTCTCTGGTCGCATCTCAGATTTGTGCCCTTGCTGCTCTCGGCCTTGTTGTCATCATTATGTTGACAGCTTAGTATAGAACGTCATTGTCGTCTAGATAGCTTGTCATTTTTGTGGTCTGTTGTCGTGTCCACAGTTTGTCTGTCACATTTCATTGGCCTGCCGTTAGTTTGGGTTACTCTTTCGCAAGTAGCTCTCCCACCTATTGGCATCCTCCCTTCTCCATTCTTCCGGAATCTCCAAAATGTGCACTGATATTTCATTACCCACGTATATAGCATTTGTGGCGGTGAAGAACAGAGTTATTTAGTAGCATGGACAGTCAACTGGTTTGATTGCTGGAACAGCAGCAACAGCAGCAGTTAATGCTGCTGCAGCAGCTCCAGGTACACTTGTTACGAAAATTGCTTCAGCTTCAGATGGCCAAACTCGGAGTGCACGAGGCCCAATTGCACCGGGCCTCAGCACCTCCCTTCACTGACCCCTCCATACTCCTCCATTGTTTCCATCTTTCAGTGATGCTAAGGAAGACTGGGATGTATACTTGCATCATCTGTAACAAAATTTCACCGCGTTCTTGGCTTTGGTTTCACTTTACACTGCTCTGAAAGGTGGCCCTTCTGTCAGACCCTGTCACACTGCCCTTTCAGCAGAAGTGCATTCTGTTGACTAATTACTATTCCCTGTTCCACCATGAGGTTGCCTCCAGACTCAGGTTCCATCAATACCATAAACAACGAGATCAATCATACTGCTTTTGGGTCTCTGACGTGCAAGGTCTCAGCTGCAAACGCGATTTCACTTGCACCAGTCAAGGCTGCAAGACTTGGTACGTGAACTTCTTGATTCGTGATGTGGTATTCGAGCTTACACAAGATCCAGAGGTCCACAGTACAGCACTGAAACTAGATAACCCCTCATTGGAGAACATTTTGCGCATCTCACACTTGTTCGAAATTGCAGAGGTGGGTAATGAACGAGTCATGACGAGACCACAAGTTGCAGTGGTCAGCGCATCTCAACGCACTCCACTCTTGCACTGCAGGTGCAGCACAGCCTGCAGGCAGCATCATCATGATTTGTCTGTGTCTGGCGTTTCTTTGGCACCCAAGCCTCCTGTCGTGCTTCAATGCAGATCACGAGGGCTGCTCCTTTTGTGCCCATAGTGCTTTTCCACTCACTCCCGGGCAGATGGTTCAGATAGTTGGTGGTCCTGCCACTCTTTGTGGCAAGTAGGAACATCTTCAGTCAGTATGTTGCAGCTGCACAACCTGCTCCTGGCACACCCCAAGAATGCATCAGGACAGCTTACATGCACTGGAGGTGGTAGTCCCACAGGACAACTCTTGAATGCAGAAGTGATTTCTCACACTCCACGTCTATAACAAGAACGTCCATTTTCAGGTGGACACAGGAGCCACCATCTCTTGATCAATCTGGCACTGTATGCATGACTGGGCTCGCCTGAATTGTTTCTGCCCTTGTGATATTTGGTGGCCTACAGGGATAGTTCTATTCTCATTTGTGAGCAGCTCTTGTTCATGGTAGCCTAAAAACGCATTACACGGCTCATTACATTATTTGTTATTGACCACCCATCAACTACTATCAATTTTGGCCTCAATGCCTTTACACTGTTTGGATTGTATCCACTGCAGTCCCATTTCAGGAACTGAGCGATCTTTGCTCGGTTTTTGCACCTCTGTTCAAGCCAGATATAGGATGCGCCTCAGATTTTCAGGCTCACATCACCCATTGGCTGGACGCACCGCCTCATTTTTACAGTGCCAGGCTCATTCCAGTGGCCTTATGTATTGCAGTGAAGCAGGAGCTTGATCATCTCCAGGCTGCTGGAGGTACCAAGCCTGTGAAACGTAGTGCATGGGCCATACCACTCATCGTAATCAGGAAGCCCAGTGGTTCCCCTGGACTATACGGGGATTTCAAGGCTACCATCAATGCTCAATTCCTGGTCAAAACATATCCTGTTCATCAGACAGAAAACCTCCTTACCAAACCTGCTGGTGGGGAATACTACTCAGAGACTGATGTTGTGTTCTCCTAATTTTCCAAAGGTATCTGGAACAAGTGATGCAGCACATTACAGCTTGTGTGAACTATCTTGATGATCTCAATGTTACAGGACCTTCCCATCAGGAGCATTTTTGAAACCTCCTCACACTCTTTACAACCTTGTAGGATGCAGGTTTGAATTACCATTTGGAGAAGTGTTGATTTTTTTCAACCATAAGTGGAGTATTTGGAGTATTGGCTCACCAAAGATGGAATCAGGCCTACTGATTGAAACATCACTGCTATTGATTCCCTTCCCCTTCTGAGGAACTTAGATGAATTGCAGGTGTTTTTTGGCAAAGTCAGCTATTACTCCAAGTTCCTCCCCCAGACAGCCCACATGACATGACACCTCAATCACTTGCATAAGAAAGGAATGCTCTACAACTGGATCCCTGCCTTTGTCCAGGCTTTTACCCAATTAAGAACCATGCCGAAATCCATCCCATGTCTCATGCCTTTCTCCCCCAGATTTCCGTTCGTTGTGGTAGCCGAAGCATCTGCCTGTGGCAGCAGACATATCTGCCTATGGCATTGGGGCAGTTTTGGTGCACAGGAATGAGGATGGCTCCAAGCAGCCAATTGCATATGCGTCCAAGACGTTGACCCCTGCATAGCACAACTACTCACAGATCAAAAAAGAGGCATTAGCGATAGTATTTGCCATTGAAATATTTCACATCTACCTTTTTGGGGTGAAGTTCTTTCTAATTACAGATCACAAGCCCTTGGTTACATTATTTGGGCCTCGATCGAACCTTCCAGAGTGAATGGCTCAACTGAGTATGTACAATTATACCAACTGGTTTAATCCCATGGTACAAGATTTCGACGCCAACGCCTTGTCACGTCTATCTGCTGGCCCAGGCCCTGATTTCAACCAACAGGATGTCCTCTGTTTCACCATTGATACTGCACGACAACATACATTGGACGGTTTCCCCAATACGGCGAAACGTATAGCTGCCGCACCACGGCGTGACACCACCCTGCAGTAGGTCCTATGGTACGTGACCCATGGCTGGTCAACCCACCTCACCTGCTGGATGGCGACTGAACTCAATTCTCGTAAACTCATTTCTCACAGGCTCTCGATTGTCGATGACATAATTCTCTGAGATACTGAGACTGACACAGTTGTCACAGCTGTGTGGACCCGTTCATATGAGAGTACTGCTGCTTGGATGCTGGTGATGGTAGTAGAGATCCATGGGCAACAAGTCACATCTGTCCAAACACAGAAGGGGCTCGTGGCCACCACCAAGACCAGCTCCAGCCTCAAACACAGGTGGCACACACCCAGCCGTACCCTCCACCTTCCGCTGACCACCAGCGCAGAGGGTCCGTACCACAGGTGACTGCCGTTGGCTCTCCACAGGCACACGAGCACTCCCTTTTGCATTGACAGGGATCTGGGGAACCCCCTGTGGCCTCACCTCCAGTGATATTACGATGGACACTGCAGATCACCCTCCCTTCCCACAACTGGCAGTCGAACGGTGAGGGTCTTGACCATACATTCTTTTCACCTCACATGGCATCATCTAGTGCGTTTCTACCCTATCTGCATTTTTTGGGAAAGGGGGGTGGAGCAGTTTAGTGTTGGGTGCCATAGAGATAGAATGCCTGCCAGAAGAGATGGTCATAGATAGCCGGTTAGAGGACACCATGGCCACGCTGTGCTGTGTTTGCTTGGCAGGAGCGTCACTGTCTCACCACACGAGTATGGCAGCCCACAGGGTTCCACCTGGCCAGTATATAGGCAGCTGCCCAGTGACTGCCTGTCAGTTCAGTTCTCACACTTGATACTTTCAGATCTATCTTCGCTGTACTAGGACTGTTTCATAACTACTTTGCTTGTCAGCCGGTTACTGTTTCTGGTCATGTCTTGGATTTGTGTTGCCACTGCTCTAGGCCCTGTCATATTGGTGGCTTAGCATAGCACATCATTGTTGTCTAGGTTGTTTGTCCTTGTTCTGGTCTATTGTCTTGTCTGCAGTCTGTCTGTCACATTTCGTTTGCCTGCCGTTAGGTTGGATTAGGCAGCTCTTCCATCTGGTGGCTTCCTCTGTTCACCATTCTTTAGAAACTCTGATGTGTGCACCAATATGTATAGCACAATTGATAGTCAGAAAGACCTGCTCAGCATTTAGAAAAGTCAAAACAACCTTCAGTGAAATTAAAAGCAAGGGTGGTAACATTAACAGTGCAATGGAAATTCCATTGCTAAATGCAGAGGAAAGAATGGATAGGTGGAAAGAGTACACTAAAGACTTGTGTGGGAGGAGTACTTGCCTGATGACTTGATAGAAGAAGAAAATGGAGTTGGTAGGGAATACTCAGAAGTCCAGTATTGGAGTCAGAATTTAAAAGAACTGTGGAAAACTTGAGATCATCTAAAGCAGTGGAGATAGACAACATCCCCACAGAATTTCTAATATAATTGAGGGAAATGGCAACCATACAACTCTTGAAGTTTGTGTGTGGAATCTATGAGACTGGTGACTTGCATCAGACTTTTGGTAAAATATCATCCACACAGTTCCAAAGACAATAAGGAGGGCAGATAGTGTCAAAAACTGTCACACAGTCAGCTTAACATCTCTTGTGTCCAAGCTGCTGACAATAATACATAGAAGAATGGAAAAGAAAACTGAGGATCTGTTAGGTGATAATCAGTTTGGATTTAGGGGAGTTAAAGGTGACAGAGAGGCAGTCATGACTTTGCCCTTGATAGTGGAAGCAAGAGTAAAGGAAAAAACAAGATATTCTCATAGGATTTGTCGATCTAGATAAAGCATTCAACAATGTGAAATGCTGCAAGAGGTTCAAAATCTTGAGAAAAATAGGAGTCAAGTACAGGGAAAGACACGTGATTACAATAGATACAAGAACCAAGGTGGAACAATAAGATAGGAAGACCCAGAATCAATCCATACATCAAAGAAGCAATGATATAAATTAAGGGAAGGTTAAGAGTGGGATTAAAATTCACTGATGACATTGCTATCCTCAATGAAAGTGGAGAACAGTTAGAGGAACTGTTGAATGGGGTGAATAGTCTAATGAGTAGGGGATATGGATTGAGAGTAAACAGGAAAAAGACAAAAGTAATGAGAAGTACCAAAAATTGAAATAGCGACAAACACCCCAAACATTCCAAGTATTTCAGCAAAGATATAAAAGATTTTCTAGCTACAAGCAAGTGTTGTCTGACAAGACATTCCTTCACTTTCAGTGTATGCTGACTGTCATACACCGTAATTTTTCTATGAGAGCTTTACAACAATTTTCGTACATCTTCAAAGAATGCCTGTATGGTACCACTGTACTGGCCAATGTCGAAACCAGTGTCCTGCCGCATCACTAATCTCCCATCATCCATGTACTTTTTCCCGTGGAGTGCAGTCTTCACTGGGCTAGTTGGTGCCACTTCATGGTTTGATGTTTTATTTCAAGTTCAAAGTGATGAACCAATGTTTCATTGCCAGTGACGATGTTGGGCGAAAAATTGTCAGGATCAGCCTTTTAACGTGCAAGCAGTTCCACATAGATGGTCTTTTGATGCTCTTTATGGTTTTCTGGTAAGGTGTTTGACTGTAATCCTTCAGTCACCTCAAATAAGAGTGCCCGCACATTCCAGCATTGCAAGAGTCACAGCTGTGTGCAGCCGTCTGGCACTCGGGGGGAAATTGGACAGGTTTGCATGACCTTTTGAGATTTTAACGGACGCCTCTCCCATTGGCTCACTTACTTTTGTTTACTGCCAGGTCTCTGTAGATATTCTGCAAACACCTATGAATATCAGCAGTGCTCTGGTTTTCCGCCAAAATAAATCGAGACAGCTCTCTGCTTGGAACCCACCTCTGTTGCAGATGCCATTTTGAAGCCTATGTATAGCACCAGCACCTCTCAGAACTCCATGAAACGATGAATGCTAAAGCAGGAATATTCTGCAATGTCTCATAACAATTTCTGCATTTTCAAATGAAATTGGCCAAAAAAAACCGAAATGTCTTGCACTACTTACTGAGTTGTTGTTGTTGTTTTTGTTGTTATCATCATCATCATCATCATCATCATCATCATCATCACCATAATCATCACATGTGGCTCTATGCCCTGGTGCAAGTCCTTCAGTTGGATGCCACATCAGTGACTTGTGTGGCCCTAACCTACTCCAGTTATCCAAATGGAGAAAGGCAACTCACAGTTTAATGTGGATTCTGAACGACATGTTTCTGGTGACTCCTCACTTCCTTAGAAGCTGTGTTTGTCTTGAGACAGCACAACTGATGGCACACAAATACCTGGACTGTATTGAAGTATTTGAGAATGAGAATAATTATTGATTTCCAACAAAATTTACACATAATTTTAAACCTTTACGACAAATTTTCTCTCCAATACTCCCCACAAAAGGAGAAATTTATTGCTTACTACATATTTGCTGTTCATGAACTAAAACTGCAGCATAAGACATGATATTTTAATATATTACTTCTTTACCCTCAACTCTATTGGCAACACAGTTTGCAGAAGTATCCACGTTTTATTACTTCTTTGCCATCGACTCTATTAGCAGCACAGTTTGCAGCAATCTCCGCATATACTACTGAATGTACCAGCAAAATTGTCTCATTGTACAATACATCAGGTGAGGAAATCTGATGTCATACACATTTAGATGCATGAAAAACTAGCTTTTGTTTAAAATGGTGTGCAGTAAAACTTCAACATCAGGCACTAAGGATTTAATTTATCACTTCTTTACTACGAACTTTATTCATGAACACTTTGGAAATAGTATCCATCTATATCACTGAATGTACCCATGAACTTGTATCATTCTATGATATGGATTAGGAGATTGTTGTTGTTGTGGTCTTCAGTCCTGAGACTGGTTTGATGCAGCTCTCCATGCTACTCTATCCTGTGCAAGCTTCATCATCTCCCAGTACTTACTGCAACCTACATCCTTCTGAATCTGCTTAGTGTATTGATCTCTTGGTCTCCCTCTACGATTTTTACCCTCCACACTGCCCTCCAGTGCTAAATTTGTGATCCCTTGATGCCTTACAACATGTCATACCAACCGGTCCCTTCTTCTTGTCAAGTTGTGCCACAAACTCCTCTTCTCCCCAATTCTATTCAATACCTCCTCATTAGTTACGTGATCTACCCATCTAATCTTCAGCATTCTTCTGTAGCACCACATTTTGAAAGCTTCTATTCTCTTCTTGTCCAAACTATTTATCATCCTTGTTTCACTTCCATGCATGGCTACACTCCATACAAATACTTTCAGAAACGACTTCCTGACACTTAAATCTATACTCGATGTTAACAAATTTCTCTTCTTCAGAAACGCTTTCCTTGTATTGCCAGTCTACATTTTATATCCTGTCTACTTCGACCATCATCAGTTATTTTGCTCCCCAAATAGCAAAACTCCTTTACTACTTTAAGTGTCTCATTTCCTAATCTAATTCCCTCAACATCACCCGACTTAATTTGACTACATTCCATTATCCTTGTTTTGCTTTTGTTGATGTTCATCTTATATCCTCCTTTCAAGACACTGTCCATTTCGTTCAACTGCTCTTCCAAGTCCTTTGCTGTCTCTGACAGAATTACAATGTCATCGGCGAACCTCAAAGTTTTTATTTCTTCTTCATGGATTTTAATACCTACTCCGAATTTTTCTTTTGTTTCCTTCACTGCTTGCTCAATATACAGATTGAATAACATCGGGGAGAGGCTACAACCCTGTGTCACTCCCTTCCCAACCACTGCTTCCCTTTCATGCCCCTCGACTCTTACAACTGCCATCTGGTTTCTGTACAAATTGTAAATAGCCTTTCACTCCCTGTATTTTACCTCTGCCACCTTGAGAATTTGAAAGAGAGTATTCCAGTCAACATTGTCAAAAGCTTTCTCTTAACTACAAATGCTAGAAACGTAGGTGTGCCTTTCCTTAATCTTTCTTTTAAGATAAGTCGTAAGGTCAGTATTGCCTCACGTGTCCCAATATTTCTATGGAATCCAAACTGATCTTCCCCAAGGTCGGCTTCTACCAGTTTTTCCATTTGTCTGTAAAGAATTCGTGTTAGTATTTTGCAGCTGTGACTTATTAAACTGATAGTTCGGTAATTTTCACATCTGTCAACACCTGCTTTCTTTGGCATTGGAATTATTATATTCTTCTTGAAATCTGAGGGTATTTCGCCTGTCTTGTACAGCTTGCTCACCAGCTGCTAGAGTTTTGTCAGGACTGGCTCTCCCAATGCCGTCAGTAGTTCTAATGGAATGTTGTCTACTCCTGGGGCCTTGTTTCGACGCAGGTCTCTCAGTGCTCTGTCACACTCTTCACGCAGTATCGTATCTCCCATTTCATCTTCATCAACATCCTCTTCCATTTCCATAATATTGTCCTCAAGTACATCGCCCTTGTATAGACCCTCTATATACTCCTTCCACCTTTAGATTAGATTAGATTAGATTTACTTTCATTCCAATTGATCCGTAGTGAGGAGGTCCTCCAGGATGTGGAACATGTCAGAAAAACAACAATACATGACAAATATTTACAACTAAAACAAATAAGCTAATGTACCATTCCACAGGTCCCAAGTGGAATGATCGTAATTTTTTAATGAACACTAAGAGTCATTTTACAAATACTAATGCACTGAATTTAAAATAAAAAAGTTTTTTATTTATTTATAAGGTAATACAACTACTGTAATACTTATTTACAATGAACACATTACTGCACTGAAATGGTGCAGAAGTTAGATTATACTAACACACACACACACACACACACACACACACACACACACACACACACACACACACAAATTTTCAATGAACACATTACTGCACTGAAATTGTGCAGAAGTTATGTTGTACTTATATACAAATCAGTTGGTTTTACTAAGAAATTCATCAATGGAGTAGAAGGAGTTGGCCACCAATAAATCCTTTAGGCTTCTCTTAAACTGAATTTCATTGGTTGTTAAGCTTTTTATGGCTGCTGGCAAGTTATTGAAAATGTGTGTTCCTGAATAATGCACACCTTTTTGTACAAGACTAAGTGACTTTAAATCCTTGTGAAGATTATTCTTATTTCTAGTATTGATTCCATGAATTGAGCTGTTGGTTTGAAAAAGTGATATATTTTTAATGACAAATTTCATTAAGGAATAAATATATTGGGAAGCAGTAGTTAGTATCCCTAGTTCCCTAAACAGGCTTCTGCAGGATGTTCTTGAGTTCACACCACATATAACTCTCACTGCACGTTTTTGTGCCCGGAAAACTTTAGCTTGGCTTGATGAATTACCCCAAAAAATAATCCCATATGACATTATGGAATGAAAGTAAGCATAGTATGCCATCTTTTTCATTTTTATATCCCCTATGTCTGACAAAATTCGCATTGCAAACAGAGATTTGTTAAGACGCTTCAGCAGTTCTGTGGTGTGCTCCTCCCAGTTGAATTTATTATCAAGCTGTAATCCCAAGAATTTAACACTGTCCACTTCTTCTATCTTCTTGTCATCGTATGTTAGACATATACTCTTGGGACACCCCTTACAAGTTCTGAACTGCATGTAGTGTGTTTTTTCAAAGTTTAGTGACAAAGAATTGGCTAGGAACCAGTGATTAATGTCCACAAATATTTTATTGGCTGATCTTTCTAAGACTACATTTGACTTGCTGTTTATTGCAATGTTTGTATCATCGGCAAACAAAACAAACTTGGCATCTGGTAATGTTACTGATGAAAGGTCATTGATATACACAAGAAAAAGTAAGGGCCCCAAAATGGAACCTTGTGGGACCCCACATGTAATTAGTTCCCAGTTGGATGAGGCCTGATAGCTTGATACATGTCTCTTTCCTAATAACACCCTTTGTTTCCTGCCAGAGATATAAGATTTGAACCATTTTGCAGCATTTCCTGTTATACTATAATATTCTAGTTTACTTAAAAGGATATTGTGATTTACACAGTCAAATGCCTTTGACAGATCACAAAATATACCAGTTGCCTGCAATTTTTTGTCTAATGAATTAAGCACATTTTCACTGTAAGTGTAGATAGCCTTCTCAATATCAGAACCTTTTAGAAATCCAAACTGTGACTTTGACAGTATGTTATTTGAGATAAGATGGTTATAAAGACGACTGTACATTACTTTTTCGAAAATTTTTGAGAATGCTGGCAACAGTGAAATTGGACGGAAATTTGATGCTATTTCTTTATCTCCCTTCTTAAACAGTGGCTTAACTTCAGCATATTTCAGCCATTCAGGAAATATTCCACTAATAAACGACTGGTTACATAGATAGCTTAATATGCTACTTAGCTCAGAATCACATTCTTTAATTAACTTTGTTGATATTTCATCATACCCACTAGATGTTTTTGATTTTAAAGATTTTATGATGGACATTATTTCTGTTGGGGTAGTGAGGGTCAAATTCATATTAAGGAAGTTACTTGAAATGTCTGGTCTAAGGTAATCCATAGCAGCATCTACCGAACCTGACAACCCCATCTTTTCAGTAACAGTTATAAAATGTTTGTTAAAAAGTTCTGCAACACTATACACATCTGTCACCAATGTATCATTTACTCTTAATGCTATTTGTTCCTCTTCATGTCTGGTTCTACCGGTCTCCTCCTTCACTATATCCCATATTGTCTTTATTTTGTTATCTGATATGACTATCTTTTCCTTGTAATATATTTGCTTTGACATCCGTATTACAGTCTTTAATATTTTGCAGTATTTCTTATAATGTGCTATAGCATCAACATTGGAAATGTTTCGGAGTGACAGATACAGTTTTCTTTTTGTTTTACAAGATACCCCTATTCCTCGAGTAATCCATGGCTTCTTTGTAGACTTTGCTCTAACCTTGGTAAGTTTTGGGGGAAAGCAGTGTTCGAATAAGGTAAGCACTTTATTAGCAAAAATGTTATATTTTTCATTCATGCCATGAACGCTGTAAACATCAGTCCAGTGAATGTCTCTGAGGAGTGTCCTAAAATAATCAATTTTTGGCTTACTGATTACCCTTTTGAGCTCAGATTTAACAGATTTTATATCCTGTTCAGTATTAACATTTAACAGAAGGAACTGCATGTCATGGTCTGAGAGGCCATTGACTATTGGTTTTGTAATATAATTTTGTTCATTGGACTTTTCTATAAAGATATTATCAATGGCTGTTTGTGAGCAAGTGGCTATCCTAGTGGGGAACTTTACTGTTGGAATTAAGTTGAATGATAGTGTTACTAACTCAAACAAGTTCTTATTGGGAGAGTCTTTAAAGAAATCTACATTGAAATCACCAGCAACCACTATTTCTTTGTTTTTGGTTGTTAAATGGGCCAGTACAGCTTCAAGGTGGTTGACAAACAGATTAAAGTTACCTGCAGGTGCTCGATATACACTTAATATTATGAAGGATTTTTTGTGAAATTCTAATTCTGTTGCACATGCTTCCATATGCTGTTCTAGGCAAAATTTATGAATGTCTATGTTCTTAAATTTATGACAGTTCCTGATGAATGTGGCAACTCCTCCTTTCTCCATTTCTGATCTACAAAAGTGAGATGCTAACCTAAACCCTGTAACACTTAAAAGTTCTATACCAGTGGTCACATGATGTTCAGAGAGGCAGATTATGTCAGCTGGGTTTGAAGACTCTAATTCATCTATGCAGATAGTTAATTCATTAATTTTATTTCTCAGTCCTCGAATATTTTGATGCAATAAAGATAGCTGACATTTCTCATTGACTGAGTTAAAATTGGGTGGAGTTAAAATATCTGCTGACAGTTGAAAATTCTTAACCAATGGCTGTTTATGCTGATGTAATAAGCTGGAATTATGTTTTTTGATTTCTTTCTCAAACTGAAGATTTGTCTCAGTTCTAACCTCTCTTAAAATTTGCTTTCTTTCTGTCCTCCCTACCCTAAAAAAGGGTCTTTTCTGAATCCTATAACCACTGGTATTTTACCACTCATGACAGTGCCTCCCCCCTTTAACTTTCCTGCTATTTCCCCAGCCAATTTACCCTTCCCCTTCCTGTTGAGGTGAAGGCCATGCCTAGTATAATCCCACCTACTGAGAGAATCAACAGGAACCACACCAATGTGTGACCCCGCACCCGACATGAGCAGCCGTTCCAGCTCCAAATTAACTCTCTTGACAGAAGAGTTCAAATGAGGTCGGTCATGGCGCCCAAGAACAGATACAAACTCAACACTAGTATGCTTCGATGCTGATGCAATCTTCACCAGGTCACACTCTATACTGTACCCAGGATCTCTGTCAATACTGTTACCTGCCCCACCCACTATAACCACGGTGTCTTCCTTAGTGAAATCTTTGCAAAGTTATCCTAAATCCTCTGTCACCTGCTCCAGACCAGCACTAGGTTTAAAAAAATTGGTGACCTGGTATTCTGATCCTAGTTCATCCTGCAAAAGTTGGCCAACACCTCTTCCATGGGAACTACCTAACAACAACACTTTCTTTCTCTTTACTGATTTCCCTACATTCTTACTTTTCAATTTGCTGCTGAAAGTTTGTTGTGCCCTGTCTACACCTGCAACTGCTTGAGGCTCACCAGCTTCTAACTGAAGCAACAGGTCAAATCTATTTTCCACATTCACCATAAAGCTGTCAGACAAAGTTCTAGGCCTGTTCCTCCTGTTGCCTGTTGCCACTTCCCACCTCTCTTTACCCTTCTCCCTCCTTAACCTGTCAAGATCTCCCCTGGCCTTGTCTAACTCAGCCTGAAGGGCGGCAATTTTCCCCTCCTGTTCCAGTATCTTCCTATCTCTACTACAAATCCTACAAAACCACTGATGAGTCTCATTTACTTCTCCTATTCCCACGCCACTACAGTCACCCACATGGAAAAAACTACAGCACCCATCACACCAAAGCCCCGACCTAACAATTCTACGGCAAGTCAAGCACTTTTCACTCATGATAAACGTAATAGTTTATTAAGAATAAGTCAGTTTCTGCTTTGCCTTCTTTTCTTAGAACTGGGTTTCCATCTGAGCTCTTGATATTCATACAAGTGGTTCTCTTTCCTCCAAAGGTCTCTTTAATTTTCCTGTAGGCAGTATCTATCTTACCCCTAGTGAGATAAGCCTCTACATCCTTACATTTGTCCTCTAGCCATCCCTGCTTAGCCATTTTGCACTTCCTGTCAATCTCATTTTTGAGACGTTTGTATTCCTTTTTGCCTGCTTCATTTACTACATTTTTATATTTTCTGCTTTCATCAAATAAATTCAATATTTTTTCTGTTACCCAAGGATTTCTACTAGCCCTCGTCTTTTTACCTACTTGATCTTCTGCTGGAGATAATGACACCATAAACACTGAGATAATTGAAAAACTACCTTTCACTTACAATGGAGTGCAGATTACCCACACTATATTCATCCGGTATTTCATAATTTAATGATGTCCAACAAACTTTAAGCATAATTACAAACCTTTCCTAATCTTTTTCTCACTTACATGCTTAAAGTCCAATATTTATGTCATTAACTCATTTGTAAAATTATCAGACATTTGAAGCTGTTTTGTACAAGGGATTTAAAGTAGTTGTCATTTATTTTTCAGTCTCAGTTGCACATTTTTAATTACATGACATGTTTTAATCATCCAGATCATCTTTAGATCTAAAACGAGGTAAAACTAAGTATGTACCATGTAATATTTTACAAGGAGTAGGAACGAATTCTAGATAAATGTAGAATGTACGGAAGTAGTTGCGTCATCAACCCGTCTTGTCTGTTCAGAACCTCATATCAGAATACTGTTTTCCAACAGTGGTCAATGCTTTAATGGCTTTAGGGGAGAGGGGAGTGGAAAAATGGAGCAAGGGTGATTGGGAGAGGGGCAAGAAAATAAGGAGGGGGTGCCATAGAGGGGTCTTGCTAAAATTGTAAAAAATATTATCATTTACAAATTGTTGTTGAATTGTTAAGAGCAAAAACAATGGCTGTGTAAACTATAAATGGCATGAAATAGTAAAATTATAAAATGGAGCAAGGTGGATTGAGGGGAAAATAAGGTGGTGGGATGGTATGGGTTTATGGGTTCAACAAGAGAGGGTTTTATACTAAAATTACAAAAAAAAAATTATGTAAACATTTCCATTAAAATACTGAACAGGTATACAAACGAATATGTAAAACTAGGAAACGAATAAAATCGTACATTATAAAAGTGAAAGTAAAGTAACTAAATCGGAATCAATGTTTTAAAATATTAAGTGTGAAACATTGAAAGTATAGAACCATAAGGTCTTATTCTGAAAGTGTAAAAGTAGAGTTGTATAAAAATTCTCGTTAAATATTGAAAGTATAGAACAATGTATGTATAATAAAAGACTTAAAGATCATAAAATTATAGAAGTGGTATTAGTAGTGTACCTAGAACTGAATTAAGTGTCATTAAATAATAAAATTTTTAAAACATTGAAAATATAAAACCACAAGAAATATAAAACAATAAACTATAAAAGTGAAACTGTGTGCAGCAACTTAAGTTATAGGGAACAGGATGCAACAGTTACAATTAATTGCATTTACTTCTGTATGGTGGCTGTTTACAGTATTTCTGGGAGCCAATCGTACACCTTCCTGATGCTAGCACAATGTATGAACTGATGCACTGCATAGAGGTGGATGGTTGAAAGTGACCTTCAGAGTTTCTAAAAAATGAACCATTACTAAAATGGTTCAGTTGATTTAATGTGCTGCCAGGCTCTTGCAGACTGTGTGTAGAAATCTCAAGTTCTCCCAACATTGGTAGTAGGTGTTTCTTGGGTTCATTGTGCAACATTTCCAAATGCATTTCAATGGCTACACCAGCATGCTTCAGTGTTTGATTATGTTGACTAAACGTTGTTTTATCACTGTGAATTGAAGCATACTCTTTTAAGCATATTTCCAATGTCCTGCCTGTTCCATCTATGTAAACTTTTGAGCAGTTTCCACACTTTGGTTTATACATGCATGCTGCTGTGAACTTAGATGCTATTTTTTTCATGCAGTGCATCATCCTAAAGTGAATAATGTTATTAGTCTTAGATCCAATACACAAATTGGTATTGCAAAATTGTGTAGCAATAATTTCTGAAACTCATCCTTAATAACTCCTGGGAATGTGTACAATTTTCTTGTCTTCCTGTTCACTTATTAGCGCAATGCTATTGATTTTATGATGTTGTTGTCTTTTAATTTTCTATAGTAACTTAGTTACTGTTGAGACTGGATAACAATCACTTACTGCTACTTGATCTGAAATAATAATTTCTCTGCTGCAGTTTTAATAATCTATTAAACATAGATGAAAAATATGCCATCTTGATTTTCTTAATGATAACAAGGCTTTGAATTAATAATAATGTCTAAACAGGTCGGTTTTCTGTATGTGCTAAAACAGTGTTTGCCCACCTCTCTTCGAACCCTAATGTCAAGATAGTTGATGGCACATTTATTTTCTTGCTCAACTGTAAACCCAATTTTTGGTGGATACCACTCATTCTCTCCACTGTGTCATTAATGTCAGTTTAATCTCCTTTACTAATAAACTGGCATTGGCCACATAGTGGTTACAGTAAAGAACTTTGGTGGCTGCTGCGGGTTTGTTAGTGAAAAATTGAAGCTACCTGACTGGCCATAATGCCAGTCAGGGAGCTTCTAGAACTAAGGTTATCCTATAACTATTTCTCATTTAATAATAAGATATACCTCCAATCTGATTTGCCATGGGAAATTCCCTGGCTGGCATTATCACTGAAATTTTACTTAAAATTTGTGGAACGCCAGGTTTTCACTAGCAACCCTGCAGTAGCCACTGAAGTTCTCTACTGTTACTGCTATGTAGCTGATGCAAGTTTTTTAGTTAAGGAGATCAAAGCGATGTTAATGCCGTAGTGAAGAGAATGAGTGCTATTCATCTGAAAATTAGGTTTTCAGTTGAGCACAAAAATAAATGAGCCATCAAGTAACTTGACATTACAGTTAGAAGAGGTGCAAACAAAATACTGTTTCAGCATGTACAGAAAACTGACCTGTGTAGACATTATTATTGATTCAAAGCCGTAACACATTTAAAAAGTCAAGATGGCATATTTTCAATCTCTGATTAATAGCTCATTAAAATTGCTATTAAGTGAGCATGAGAGGAACAAAGAAATCACTATTACAAAACAAGTAGCAGGAAGCGATGGTTAACCAGACTCAACAGTAACTAAGTTACTATAGAAAGTTAATAGACAACAACAACGCAAAATAATGGGGATACGCTGATAGGTGGACATGAAGACAAGAAAATCATATAAATGCCTGTGAGTTATAAAGGACGGGTTTCAGAAATTATTGCTACACAATCTCAGAATACCAATTTGTGTATATGATTTAAGACTAATGACATTATTTGCTTCACACTAAGGCACTGTGTGAATAAAATAGCCTTGAAATTCACAGCAGCTGGTGTGTAAACTAAAGCGTGGAACTGCCCAAAAGTTTACATAGCAGTACGTTTGAAACATGCTTCAAATAGCATGCAACAATTCACAATGGTAAAACGGTGTTTGATAAACATCATCTAACATGGAAGTACACTGTTGGAACCATTTATATGCACTTGGAAATGCTGCACAATGAACCTAAGGGATATCTCCTGACAAAGTTGGTGAACTTGAGATTTCTACCTATCCTCTGCAAGAACCTGGCAACACATTATATCAGCTGAACCATTTTAGTAACACTGCATTTTTTTACAATTCTCTTCAATGTGTCAAAAATTCTGTTATTTAATGACACTTAATTCAGTTCTAGGTATTCTACATCTTTCATTATTTGTGCACCCATTATTCTATACTATTAATATTTAATGAGAATTTTTATACAGTGTTAATTTTTGTGCTTTCTCAAGCAAGAGATTATGTTTTTGAGTATTTCATACATAATATTTCACTGCTCTGATTCAGTTTTAGTTACTTTACTTTCACTTTAATAATTTACTATTGTATTCCTTTTCCAGTTTTACACATCTATTGATCTACCCTTTCAGTATTTTAATGGAAATTTTTTACAGTTTTGATATTTTGCAATTTTAGTTCTTTCCCTGTTCTCAACCCCACCTTGTTCCATTTTGTAATTTTACTATCTACATTTAACTTCTTCCTGTCTTCTTTCCCTACTCTCAACCCCCCCTTGTTCTATTTTGTAATTTTACTATCCACATCTACGTGGATACTATGCACTTAAGTGCCTGCCAGAGGGTTCATCGAACCATCTTCACTATAATTCTCTGTTGTTCCCATCTCGAACAGCGCACGGAAAAAACAAACACCTCTGTATTTCTGTGTGAGCTCTGATTTCCCTTATTTTATTATGATGATTGTTTCTCCCTATGTAGGTTGGCATCAACAAAATATTTTTCACATTCGGAGGAGGAAGTTGGTGATTGAAATTTCATGAGAAGATTCCGCTGCAGCAAAATACACCTTTGTTTTAATGGTGTCCACCCCAAATCCTTTATCATGTCAGTGACATGCTCTGCCCTATTTCTCGATAATACAAAAAATATGTTCCAAAATCCTGCTACGTACCGACGTTAATGATAAGGGCTTGTAATTTAGTGAGTTACTCCTGCTAACTTTCTTGGATATTGTGTGACCTGTGCAACTTTCCAATCTTTGGGTACGGATCTTTTGTCGAGCAAGTGGTTGTATATGATTGTTAAGTAAGGAGCTATTGCATCAGCATACTATGAAAGGAACATAATTGGTCTACAATCTGAAGCAGAAGACTTGCTTTTATTAAGTGATTTAAGTTGCTTCACTACTCCGAGAGTATCTGCTTCTAAGTTACTCATATTGGCAGCAGTTCTTGACTTGAATTCGGGAATATTTACTTTGTCATCTTTGATGAAGGAATTTTGAAAGGCTATGTTTACTAACTTTGCTTTGGCATTGATAATATTTCCATTGCTATGGTGCAGAGAAGGCATTGACTGTGTCTTGCTGCTCGCATATTTTCCATACGACCAGTCACTTTGGATTTTCTGCCAGGTTTCAAGACAAATCTTAATTTTGGAAACTATTTTAAGCATCTCCCATTGAAGCCCATGCTAAATTTCGAATCTTGGAGATTTTGTGTTTGTTTAAATTTTGCATGTTTTTGCAATACTGTCCTGATTCATTTTGTGTAGCAAGGGGATTAGCTCCATTGTTTGTTAATTCATTTGATATAAATCTCTCAATTGCTGTCAATACTATTTCTTTGAATTCAAGGCACATCTCACACTATTAACATTTTAATGAGAATTTGTAAATGATCCCCCTACTTGTTTTCTTTCTACTCTCGCAATCACCCTCACTCCATTTTTCCACTTCTCCCTCTTCTTTCTCTCTCCCCACCAGATACCTGTTTAAAACACTGACTGCTGTTGCAAAACAAAGTACTCTGTTATGAGGTTGAACATTTATGTACAGTTCTTTTCTACTTATTGTAAAATATTAGACAGTACATATTTACTTTTACTTTTTTAGATCTGAAGATAATCCAGAGTGATAAAAAACTTGCCATATAATTAAAAATGTGCGACTGAGACTGAAAAATAAATGAAAATTCTTTTAAATACCCATAAAGCTGCTGATTCTTCCAGAACCAATACATCAGCTATAATTATACGTGGGAGTTTGATTCTTTAAAGATTCGGAGGTTTACTGGTCAGTTGTAACAGAATATTAACAGTCTGCAGGAATGAACTCAAATGTCTTGTTGTAAATTCTCTTGAGAGAGAACTGTCAATGTTGATTTTAATACTGCATGTCCTTTTTTTAGTCTATCTAAACTGCAGGTAAGCTACACAGAACTTAGTTTTAATGCACCAGTGATGTTTCATTGCCTCCTATTGCAGGAAAACTTTATTTAAGTGTCACGCCTTAGGGAACTGAAGTGAAGCTCACTCTCTGGCTCCTATTCTGTAAGATTGTTGTGGGCTCATAGCTTGGCCATAGAGACACACTGTATACCTTATCAAGGGCTTATAATTTGAAGATTCTATACATTGTTCACCATGAGAGGATTAGAATGGCAAGAGGAACTCTTGAGATGAGAATCATATTCTATAGCACCTGTGAGAGGCGAATGAACTAGCATGTACCATGTGGCAGTGATCCCTCACAGTGTGTTCTGCTCATAGTGTTTTGTCTTTTCCTCAATTACAAGTACCATACCCATCGATGGAAAGAAGATTCGTAAAAAAGGTGAGAGATTTATGGAAGGTAGCAACTAATGGTCATTGTCATTACCTATTAACTGGGATACTTTCCCATCCTGGATGTTTTAGAGTCCAAGATAAATTTCAGAATTACTGGACTATGAGTGGATTGTATTCAAAATGTTAAATCTACATTTTATCACATTTTCCTTGTGTGTGCCACCAAATACCATGAAATCTAAACCTATACTCCGTAAGCCACATTAAGGTGTGTGGCGTAGGGTTCTACTGGTACCACTGTTCTTTGCTACCCTTTTCTCTTCCGTTCATGAACGGTCTGTGGGAAGAATAAGTGTTAGTGATTTCAAATTTCTCTGATTTTGTTGTAAGTGTTTGTGGAATATACGTAGCAGAAAGTAATATGTTTCTTGATTGTTCTCAGAATGTACAGCCTCCAAATTAGCAGTGAACCTTTCCATGGCACATAATGCCTCTCTTTTGGTATTTGCAACAGACGGTAGATTAGATTCTTCATGGTGTTTTCACACTTACTAAACAAACCTGTGACAAAGCAGCTGCTCATCTTTGTACCTCTCTAACTCCTCTAATAATCCTATATGTTGACGTTCTCACAACAGACTGACAAGCAGTATTCAAAAACTGGCGAAACAATGGTTTTGTAAACTACTACTTTCATGGGTGAATTGTATTTTCTTCAAATTCTTCCAATAAATCCCACTGCTTAGCATCTGCCTTTTACTTTTATATGGCCATTCAACTTTGAGTCTCCTTGGATGCAGTCTTGTGAGTATTTTATGGTTATGACTGTGTAGTGAGTGAGAACCAATCTTTTAACTGAACAAGGACTGATCTTTGTGCCCATTTTTGCGGTTACATTAGTTTGTGCTGAAGATCAGCTCCCAGTCCATGCACCAAGGTTTACTACATTCACACGACTTTGTGGCATTCCATTTATGTATAATCATCCATGAACAGCCTCACAGGGTTTACAAGATTATCCAACAAATGAGTTACGCATATTATTAGTTAGTTGTATATCTGTTGATCATTTACAAAATATCAGACATAATATCATAACCAATTTAAACAAGAAATAAAAGTTCTTTAAAATTAACTATTTCTTGCAAATAGTAATATTATTTTATCAATAAGCTAGCTGAGAAATCAGGTGTAGCTTCTTCTGCTAGTCCATCCTCGCCTCCCTCTGACCATTTCCCCCTCCCCTATATCTGTCCTCCTCCTCCTCCTCCTCCTCCACTCTGCACCTATCTCCTCCTTCCCCCTTGGTGTCTGTCCAACTCCTCACCCTCCCTTCTCTCTCCACATTATTACACTCACTCACACTATCCACCTCCTTCTCCCTCTTCCTCTACCGATCCAATTTCTCTTTATCCACCTCTCCTTCCTGCTCTCTCTATCCAACCCCCGTATCCCTGTCCATCGCTTCCACCCCTCCCTCTCTCTGTCCATCTCCACTACCCCTCCCTCTCTCTGTCCATCTGCACTACCCCTCCCTCTCTCTGTCCACCTCCGCCATCCCCTTGCGCTGCCCATCTCCAACATCCCCTCGCGCTGCCCATCTCCGCCATCCCCTCGCGCTGCCCATCTCCGCCATCCCCTCGCGCTGCCCATCTCCGCCATTCCCTCGCACTGCCCATCTCCGCCGTCCCCTCGCGCTGCCCATCTCCGCCGTCCCCTCGCGCTGCCCATCTCCGCCGTCCCCTCGCGCTGCCCATCTCCGCCGTCCCCTCGCGCTGCCCATCTCCGCCGTCCCCTCGCGCTGCCCATCTCCGCCGTCCCCTCGCGCTGCCCATCTCCGCCGTCCCCTCGCGCTGCCCATCTCCGCCGTCCCCTCGCGCTGCCCATCTCCGCCGTCCCCTCGCGCTGCCCATCTCCGCCGTCCCCTCGCGCTGCCCATCTCCGCCGTCCCCTCGCGCTGCCCATCTCCGCCGTCCCCTCGCGCTGCCCATCTCCGCCGTCCCCTCGCGCTGCCCATCTCCGCCGTCCCCTCGCGCTGCCCATCTCCGCCGTCCCCTCGCGCTGCCCATCTCCGCCGTCCCCTCGCGCTGCCCATCTCCGCCGTCCCCTCGCGCTGCCCATCTCCGCCGTCCCCTCGCGCTGCCCATCTCCGCCGTCCCCTCGCGCTGCCCATCTCCGCCGTCCCCTCGCGCTGCCCATCTCCGCCGTCCCCTCGCGCTGCCCATCTCCGCCGTCCCCTCGCGCTGCCCATCTCCGCCGTCCCCTCGCGCTGCCCATCTCCGCCGTCCCCTCGCGCTGCCCATCTCCGCCGTCCCCTCGCGCTGCCCATCTCCGCCGTCCCCTCGCGCTGCCCATCTCCGCCGTCCCCTCGCGCTGCCCATCTCCGCCGTCCCCTCGCGCTGCCCATCTCCGCCGTCCCCTCGCGCTGCCCATCTCCGCCGTCCCCTCGCGCTGCCCACCTCTGCCGTCCCCTCTCGCTGCCCACCTCCGCCGTCCCCACTCTGTGCCCACCTCCGCCGTCCCCACTCTGTGCCCACCTCCGCCGTCCCCACTCTGTGCCCACCTCCGCCGTCCCCACTCTGTGCCCACCTCCGCCGTCCCCACTCTGTGCCCACCTCCGCCGTCCCCACTCTGTGCCCACCTCCGCCGTCCCCTCGCCCTGCCCACCTCCGCCGTCCCCTCGCGCTGCCCACCTCCACCGTCCCCTCTCGCTGCCCACGTCAGGCAGCCCCTCTCGCTGCCCACGTCCGCCATCCCCTCGCGCCGCCCATCTCCGCCATCCCCTCGCGCCGCCCATCTCTGCCATCCCCACTCTCGCCGCCAATCTCCGCCATCCCCACTCTCGCCGCCAATCTCCGCCATCCCCACTCTCGCCGCCCATCATCACCATCCCCCCTCTCTGCCCATCTCTGCCATCCCCCCTCTCTGTTCATCTCCTCCTCTCTGTTCATCTCCTCCTCTCTGTTCATCTCCTCCTCTCTGTTCATCTCCTCCTCTCTCTGTCAATCTGTTCCTTCCCCATCTCTGCCAATCTGCTCTTCCCCCTCTCTCTGCCAATCCGCTCTTCCCCCTCTCTCTGCCAATCTGCTCTTCCTCCTCTCTCTGCCAATCCGCTCGTCCCCCTCTCTCTGCCAATCCGCTCTTCCCCCTCTCTCTGCCAATCCGCTCATCCCCCTCTCTCTGCCAATCCGCTCTTCACGCCCTCTCTGCCAATCCGCTCCCCCCCCCCTTTGCCGATCCGCTCGGCCCCCTCCCCTCTCTGCCAATCCCCTCTCCCCCCCCCTCTCTTCAATCCGCTCTTCCCCCCTCTCTCTGCCAACCCGCTCTTCCCACCTGTCTCGTCCTGCCCTTCTCTCTGTCCATCTCCTACTCTTCCATCTCTGTGTCCATCTCCTCCCCTCCCCTCTCTGTGTTCACCTGCTCCTGCCCCTCTCTCTGTCTATTTCCTCCTCTCCCCTCTCTGTGTCCATCTTCTCCTCTCCCCTCTCTGCGTCCTCTCCATCTCTGCGTCCTCTCCCTCTCTGCGTCCTCTCCCTCTCTCTGTCCATCTCCTCGTGCTCCTCTATCTGTCCATTTCCTCGTGCCCCTCTATCTGTCCATCTTCTCATGCCCGTCTCTGTGTCCATCTTCTCCTCTCCTCTCTCTCTCTGACCATCTCCTCCTCTCTCCTCTTTCTGTCCATCTGCTGGTACCCACCCATCTCTGTCAATCTGCTCCTCCGCCCTCTGTTAAACTGCTGCTCTACCCGCTGTCCTTCTGCTCCCATGATTAAGAAAAACATTGATGGCTGTTAATACATCATAATGTGTTAAAGTTTCATTTACACTGACATAGTAACAAGATATCTAATACATAACTTGGACCTACTTCCAAGAGCAGAACAACACCAGTGTACAAGAGCTACAGCTGCTAACAAATCATCTCGTTTGTGATTTATTCTTATGATGAATGAAGTATAGTCACTGCCTACACCGCACCAAAACATACACTACATTACATTGCACGTACAGTCCAGCACATTCTCCTCCTCCCCCCTATCCCCACACAAACTTTGTTGGCACCATTAATTCCACTATTGTATTGAATTCTCCATGTTGTTCTCTTGGACAATCTGAAAAAGTAAGTCAGCACCTCACCTCAATGAATAAGAAACTGTGATCGAGAAAATGGAAAGAGTTTAGAACTGTCCATCACAGATCCTGGGCATAGGATTTTACAGTAAGAATCATTAACTGCAACAATTTCCAATAGAATGACAGTTGCTTATTATTAAAAAATGTAAATTTTTACCACCATGTATTCCGTGTTATCTAAATAACCTTTTACTTTGTAGTATGAATTATTTAAGAGGTATGTTGTGACTGACTTTTTATTTTTAGTTGTCTCTATGATCTCATTGGGCAATTTATTGCAAAGTTTTAATTTCCTTGTAGATAATTCAGTTTTATGTTCTTACTATTGGTAAATGTAAGATTAATCTGGCTCTTGTTGCATGAACTGCTGTTTGTGAAATAATGGCCGTTGTTCTTTTTGATGTGCATAACAGATTGGTAGACGGGAAATTAGAAGAATCCCCAGCTGCTTAAACAGATCTTTATGGGATGTGTGGTTACTATTTTTAGTTATTATTCAAATGACTGTTTTCTGTAATTTAAAGACTGTGAACTATAAATGTCGTATAAGACTGCCCGTGGGTACTTATAAATTTACTTCCACATCCTGACAATAACTCCCCTTTAAGTACAACATACTGAGTTCTGTCTACTAGGAAAACCTCAATACAATCTATAAACTATTCCAGTGTTGTTTAAGCTTATTATATGTTTGGCAAGTGATGTCAGATTTTTCAATGCAGTGTGTCTCATTTTAACTGACAATATTTTGCATTCTGTGATGTCAGTGTTAGTATCAGGCGGTTAGTATCAGGCTGTTAGTAGACATGCTTTCTACTTCTGTAGATAATGAGATGAATGTGGGAGAAGTCTTCAGATTTTGCTTGATAATGGCTTATTCTTATGTAACAATATTATTGAGATTTTTGGTATATACTCATTGTGTGTGACTAATTTAGTTGCTGAGGACAGAGACTTCAGGAAGTATTGTCACTTCCTTTTTAAATTTATCCTAGAATACTAACAAGTATCTATTGCTTAGTGTGTTACTATCTTATGTATTTTAGTGTAGAAGATTCTAAAATTGTCCAGGACCCATTGTAGCTCAGCCTTTGCAGTTTATGCAACATGAAATGCGTAGAACCATTTTCACTGGTTTTGTACAGTGCCTGTTGCCATAGGTAAGTTTGTTATGCTGATGTAAGTAAATGCTCTAAAAATAATAAACTCAGGAATTTTCAACAGATATTTAGTGTGTTGTGATTGTATGATAAAAACATTTTTTGTTGTATGTTAATGTCATGTGTTAACTAGTCTCTGTAATATTATTTTGAGATTTCAAAATTTTTAGGAGGAAAATGAAGTTCCAGATGATGATTCTGTCAACCACATGATTGCTCGAAATGCTGATGAACTAGCATTATTTCATCGCATGGACCTGGAACGCAGACGAGAAGAGGCAAAACTTGGTCCAAATCGCAAATCTCGTTTAGTGGAAGAAGCTGAATTGCCTGATTGGTTAGTGAAGGATGATGATGAGGTAGGTTCTTAGATTACTGGAAGGCAGCGGTTGAAAATAATTTGTAAAATGCTAAGTAACTTAGGTTCCAGTTTATAAAGCAGTTTCAAAAAGAAATAATAATAATAATAATAATAATTTACTTAATATAATATCAATAAGTTACTTACCTTATTGCAAATCATTTGGTCTACTACTATTTCAATTGCTTGAGTACATTTTAATATTTTCGTATCAAGAATTAGATACAGCTGTGTCTAATTGAAAAGGAAATTACTAAAAACTTAATAAGGGAGGTAACTAGATTACACTTTTCCTCCTTATTATAACTGGAAAGAAAAAGGCTTTGGTTGATTATAAATTTTTGTGTAAAAAGATTTCATACTTGCAGTTACAGATAATCACAGCTAATGCTGCCTGTAAGAAGTATTTTCTTATTTATTTTTCCAAAGTTACAGTGCAAACAACCCCCTTTTTTTACAAGTTAATACTTTGTTTCCTTATCAAGTGCTTGTAAATATGTTGTTAGTAGTACTTGTTATGTGCCATGTTACTTACATGGTACCATTGCAACTGGTTAGCCAGAACATATGAGTTTCTAATGTATGCCTTGCAAGCAGTATAATACATCACCTGTGTTCAAACATATTAAGATAGGAATTTTTATATGCGGAAAAAAGTCGGCTAATATTAAGCTAGTTTGCATTTTACTGAATTGAATTTCAGAGGTCACACAAGCCACTCTGCTCATAATAATATTATCCTTTCTAAAAAGTTGAGAACATAAGCTATTCATACAAAGGTTAAAACTGAAGCCCTTAACTTTCTTAATTTTGGTATTAATTCCTAATGAAAAAGTAGGAATTAGGCTCACTGACACAGATATCAATGTAAAAACAAGGCATTAAAAGTACCATATAATTTCTAAAGGGAATCCTGTTTTATGCTAAATCTTGTATTCAGACTAGTGATATGCCCCAGCTTCACATGGGTAACACTTAAGTATCTATGGCCAGACAGGTTGCCTGGTGTAATGGTAATAAATTATGTATGCAAATCTTCCTAATGAATCAGTCTATTAGTGAAAACCATACCAAGATCCCTACAGTAGTTCCCGAGATTAGCCTTTACATGTAGACTGAAAGACATGGCGGAAGACGTTAATTTATGATATGTATAGAAGATATTTGTAGATGTATAGATTTTGACCAAGCTTTGGTGCTCTCTGAAGTTGTGGCAGTTGTTTGCTTTACTGCTCTTCCTGCCAGATACCGCCTTCTCTTTAGCTGACCAGCCTGTAGCTTCAATCACTGTCACGAGATGTCACTCCAAACATCAATCTGAAGATTGGTTTGATGCAGCTCTCCATGGTAATCAATCCCATGCTGGCCACTTCATTTCTGCATAACTGCTGCAACCTACATCCAGTTGATCTTGCTTTGTGTATTCATTCCTTGGTGTCCCTCTACAATTTTTACCACCGTCCAACCACTCCCCCCCCCCCCTCCTCTCTCTCTGTCTCTCTCTCTCTCTCTCTCTCTCTCTCTCTCTCTCACACACACACACACACACACACACACACACACACACTCACTCACTCTTCCCTGTATTATCAAATTGACAAGTCCTTCCTACCTCAGGATGTGTCCTATGAACTGGCCCTTTTAGTCAGATTGTGCTGCAAATTTCTCTTTTCCCCAATTTTGTTCAGCAATTGTTCATTATTTATCTACCTAACTAACCCTCAGCACTCTTCCAAAGACCATATTAAATAAGCTTTTATTTTCTTCTTGTCTCAACTGTTTATCATTCACATTTCACTTCCACACAAGGCTACACACCAGAGAAATAGAAGATTTTCTTACACTCAAATTTATGTTTGATGTTAACAAATTCCTCTTCACAAACTATTTTCTTTCTATTGTCAGTCTGCATTTTATATTCTCTCTATTTTTTCCTTATTAAATTATTTTGGAGCTCAAATAACAAAACTCATCTACCCCTCTGTCTCATTTCCAAATATAATTCCCTCAGCATCACCAAACATAATTTGACTGCATTCCATTAGCCTACACCCATTTTCATTGAAGTTCATCCTGGACTGTATTTACTCAAGTATAAGATGAAGCCCCATTTTTTTAAAAGGCTCCTTGAGAAAAACTGATTTTTTAACATATTCTGACTTATCAAAATTACAGACTTTTTTTGTCATGAGCAATTTGCCTCAAAAGTTACCATTACACCTATTCTAAACTTTTGCAATTTATTGGTTGTCTACATTTTGATAATACAAGGAGAAAGAAAATAAACAAAAACAAATTGTTTACATTAATTTTTATCTTCACTGCCTCTTTTCTTTGCCTGTCATTTGTGGTACCACCATTTTTAATCATCATCATCGTTATCAGGGCAGCTGTGAGACTTACATCTAATATTTGGCTGTTTCTTCTGAATAGTGGATTTTTCATCTCTGCACAGTGGATTTTTCGTCTCTGCAGACTATGAGAATGTTACAATCTCTTTTGCTACAAAAACATATTGTCTGCCCCGACACTTTCTCATTGGCTGTGTAGAACCAGCAGCTTAACATACCCCCTGCCATTTGCATCATACCAAACGTTGAATGTCTACACCATTGCTACACAAAACACGTAAGTATGTCACTGGATGCAGTTTAGACTTTTAGCATCTTGTGCAGAAATGTATGGTATTGTTGAGTATTTGGCCAATTTTAAACCCAAATGGATTCAGGCAAACTGCAGTTTAAACATGGTAAAATGTTCATAAAAACCTAAACTACACAGTGTAGATTCCCATGGTTGGCAGCAAGACAGAATTTACTGCCCGCTCACAACTCCCAACCCCACACTCATTATAGTTCTCAGCTAAGATTGTGTCACTGTTGCCCCACCAACCCTTCCATAGTGCAGTGCTTGAGCAACAGTGAAACACAGACGGCTGTATCTTCTAGGGTGCAGGTCATATGTAACAACAGTGACTAACATGTAAATAAAAAATCCCAAACACGATTCATTCCAGTTCTCAAAGTTTTGCTTGTCCCACGATCTGGTGATGTCTGTTGGTATTATCTCCACAACAGGTCTTTCCACTATAATTTATTCTTGTGATAACAATTGCAGTCAGTTAATGTGATTTGTTTCATTTGTTAGATATTCAATTCTTGATTAATTTACTTTCTCATTTCGTCTGGATGTCACCATCAATTCTAAACCTGATTAAAAGCTGGTAATGTTTTCCCAAAGTATTCTAATATGTGATCAGCTACTGAATTTTCATTTGCAACGCACTTCATAAATCATTAGTTTCTTGTAACCAAATTAAATACTGGCTTGGGTTCAGAATCATTTAAGGGCAAGATTTTTGCCTTTGAGTGCTACCTTTACTTAAAAATGTATGTATGTGGTATCCATACACGTATGAAAACTTCTATTGCAAACTGATTCAAATACAACAAAAGTTTGTGAGTTGATAGAATTTAATGCTATTTCCCCCTATGTATCACAAAATTGTCAATTTTTTAAGTAGAGCATTAGTGCCTAGTTCATAATCTCACATATCCATCTGTTGCATTAGCACCACGAGTTAAATGTTATGCAATTGATCGAAGATCAAATGTTAAGCGGTTGATCGAACAAGAGCACTTCAGCATACTGGAAAATCTTGAGCCTATTTGAATGAAAGTATTGTTTGCTAATCTCTATCGTTCAGAACTCTTAAAAATAAATTTGTATGAAACCTCAATAGCCAAATCTTCAACTCTAAATGTAATATGACCCCAGTATTAATCTTTTAAGCACTGTAAAAATATTTACCTCAGCAGCAGTAGTTTAATATGTGAATATAAGATAACTGCATTTTTGAATGACGAATTTGGGGAAAAAACCTCATCTTATAATCGGGTAAATACAGTAACCTCTTTCCGAGGCACTATCCATTCAACAAAACTGCTTTTAAATCTATTGCTGGCCTTGATAGAACTACAGTGTCATGAACAAATCTCAATTCTTGTATTTTTATTTTCAAGTTTTTTTTTTTTATGTTTCTTTACCCTGCACTTAAATGCTCCTCCCAACTTTCCATCTGTTTCCTTCATTTCTTACTCACTCTGCTGATTGAATAACATCGGTGATAGGCTACAACCGTGTATCTCTTTCTTCTCAAATGCTGCTTCTCTTTCATGTCCTTTCGCTATTATAACTGCAGTTTAGAGTCTGCACAAGTTGTAAATGACCATTTGCTCCCTGTTACCTTCAGAATTTCAAAGAGTGCATGCCAGTCAACATTGTCAAAAGCATTCTTTAAATCTACAAATGCTGTAAAAATAGGTTTACCTTTCTTCAACATATCTTCTGATGTATCTCTTAGGGTCAGTATTGCCCCACATGTTCCTACATTTCCCCAGCACCCAAGCTGATCTTCTGCGATGTCCCCTTCTACCAGTTTTTCCATCCTTCTGTAAATAATTTGTGTCAGTATTTTGCAATCATGACTTATTAAACTAATAGTTTTTTAGTATTCAGACCTGTCAGCACTTGCATTCTTTGAAAATGGAGTTACTGCACTCTTCTTGAAGTGTGAGGGTCTTTCCCCTCTCATATTTCTTGCCTAATTGGTGGAATAATTTGTCATGGTATTTTCTCCAAAGAATTTGTATAATTTTGATTGAATGGCTTCTACTTCGAGTATCTTGTTTCAACTCAGGTGTTTCGGTGTCGCAATATCATATCTCTCGTCTATCTCTTCTTCTTCTTCCTCCTCCTCCTCCTCCTCCTCCTCCTCATCCTCCTCCTCATCCTCCTCCTCCTCTTTTCTTTCCTTTCTGCAGCATTGTCATCAAATTCATTTCCTCTGTAAAGTTCTTCTTTATATTTGATCCATCTTTCAGCCATACCTTTTTTGGGTGATACTGGCTTGCAGTCTCAGTTCTTAATACTGCTTCTCTTTTTCTCCAGAGATTTCTTCAAGTAACTTATATGTGGCATCTATCTTTCCCATAGCCATTTACAGCTTTGTGTTTCTTTGCTAACCATTCCTGCTTTGTCATTTTGCACTTTCAATCTCATTTTTAATGTTTATATTTTCTCCTTTTATCAGTGACACTTATTATCTCATGTGTTATCCAAGAATTTTTACTGGAGTTTGTCTTTTTGTGTATTTGATCCTTACCTGCCTTCACTATTTCATCTCCCAAAGCTACCCATTCATCTTCTGTTGTCTTTGGTTCCCCCATTTCAGTCATTCATTGCCTAATACTGCTTTTAAAACTCTCCATAATCAGTGCTTCTTTCAGTTTATCCAAGTGCTGTCTCTTTGATTTCCTACTTTTTTTGCAATTTAATATGCAGTTCATAACCAATAAATTATGGTCAGAATCCACATCTGCCCCTGAAATGCTCTCAGTTTAAAATTTGGTTTTGAAATCACCTTTTTACCATTATACAATCTATCTGAAATCTTCTGGTGTTTCCACAGCTCTTCAATATATAATACTTCCTCTCATGATTTGTAAACCAAGTGTTTGTAGTGATTAGATAGTGCTCTGTGCACTCTGTGCAACATTCTACCAGGCAACTTTTTCTCTTATTCCTTTCCCCCAGTTCATGTTCTGCTATTTTTCCTTCTCTCCCATTTCCAGCTGTAGAATTCTAGTCCCCATCATACAGGGTGGCGCACGAAATGTGTTACCAATTGTTTCTTTCACAATTTACGACGCACATTAGATATCCCGCTGGGATGTCTACAGCAGTACCGGCAGAGCTTGCAAAAACAAATGAGTTACGAAATGACGTGCAATTCACGATACTGCCGCTAGGAGACTAGTAAGCAGCAATGGCTGACAATGGAAGACTGACGACACTGCAATGATCGACAATTGTGTTACTTTTTCATGAAACGAAAAGCCTTGTTGTGACTCAGAGGCATTTTTGACAACAGTTTAACACACAATGGGTCCCTTGCAAGAAGACCATCCACAGGTTGTACGATAAATTTGTACAGGAGGGAACAGTATTGGAAGCAAAGAGACCTCAGCCTAAGCCTGTTTGTTCGCTGGACAATATTGAAGCGGTACGAGTTGCTGTACAGAGAAGTCCCGGGAAATCGTGTAGAAAGGCAGCAGTGCAACTGGGAATATCCACACGCTCCATTCAGCGCATTCTTAAAAGTGACCTCCATATGTACCCATACAAGATGACCTGGGCAGAGGATAGGGAAGAAACTCTCAACAACATTTAGTTTTCAGACGAGGCACATTTTCATTTAGACGATGTGGTTAACAAACAAAATGTACGCTTTTGAGCCACTGAAAACCCACAAGTGCTTCATGAACGACAACATTATGCTCCGAGGATTACAGCGTGGGGATCAATTTCCAGTCACAGACTTATTGGACCCTTTCTCTTTGAAGAAACTGTGAACAGCGAGTGTTATTTGAGCATGCTTCACAATAGATTCATTCCACAGCTTCTTGCTACTGCCTTGCCTTTCAACACGCAGCATACTGCAAACACTGTGTTGGCATTTTTACACAAGCATTTCGACATGCAGATCATTTCATTCAGGTTTCCAGGTCGCTTCAATGACGGACAAAATTGGCCCCCCAATAGTCCAGACCTCAATCCATGTGACTTTTTTCTTTGGGGGTACCTAAAGGAAAAAATTTTCCCGAAACTTCCACGTAATTTAATGGAGCTCAGAAGACTTATTCTTCAAGCTTGCAGTGAAATTACGGAAGACATGTGCCGTAGGGTAATCACTAACTTCAGTGTTCGTTTGAAGGAAGTTAGGAAACGAAATGGTGGACATATTGAGCATGTGCTGAGTTACAACAAATCTCCATGGATGGCTCTTCATTGTAGTATATGTTCCTTTCAGATTGTATTGACAGTAAAGTTTATATTCAAAAACAAAGTGGGAACACATTTTGTGCGCCACCCTGTAATTACATTTTAGTCTCCCTTAGCTATCTGAGTAACTTCTTTTATCTCATATACATTCTTACTCTTCCATCATCATCTGTGAATCCATAAGGCATATAAACTTGTACTGCTGTGGTGTAGTCTTTCTCTCGTAGGCTATCATAATGTGTTCACTAGGCTGTTCATTGTAGCTCACCTGCCTTCTTATTTTCTGATTTGTTATTAGGCCTACTCATAATGTATCACTGTTTTATTTCATGTTGGTAACCCTCTACTCACGTTGCTAGAAGTCCTGATCTTTCTCTCATTGCACTTTACTATATCTCACTATATGATTTTCAGTCCATCAGTTTGTGTTTTTAAGTTATCTAGCCCACTACTAGATTAAGGGATCTGACATTCCAAACTCTAAGCCATAGAATGCCATATTTGTGTTTCCTGGCAACATACTCCTTATTAGTTCGTGCCAGATGATCTGGGAGGATGACTATGTTACATCTGAGAAATATTTTACCCAGTAGAATGCCATCATCATCAATCCATACAGTAGAGCTGCATGTCTTTGGGAAATATAATGTATGTAGTTTCCCCTTGGTTTCGGCTGTTCATGGTACCTACATAGCAAGGCCAAGTTGATTAATGTTACATTGCCAGGTCAGTTAATCACTCAGACTGTTACCTCTGCAAGTATTGAAAAGGCCATTACCCCTCTTCAGGGACTATAAAAGGTGTGATCCAAAAATATGGTGAATAATTTTTTTTTAGAAACAAAGGAATGAGCTTATATGGAGTTTCATTTACTCTCCTTTAAATTACTGTCCTTGGCTATCAGCGCACTTAGCCCAACATTGAATCCATGAGTGGAAGCATTTATGGAATGTTTCTTTTGGCAGGGCATTCAGCAGGTCTTTCATGTCCCTCTCAGTGTCAGGAATGGTGTTAAGACGTTTTCCTTTAAGTGTGGTTTTAACTTTTGGGAAGAGCCAGAAGTCGCATGGAGCTCAATCTTGTGAGTAAGGCTGATATGGACAGACAGGAACACTTTTTTCAGGCAAAAGCACACAAATCAAAAGTGAGGTGTTTCACGGCGCATTGTCATGACTGAGAAGGAAGCCATTGGCCCATTTTTCTGGTCTCTTTCTTCATATATTGTTTGGCAAATGTTGCGGGATGCCCTTGCAAAATTTGGCATTTACAATTGTTACCCATGGAACAAACTCAGATAGCACTGTGCCCTTAGTAATATTGAAAGAAACAATGACTATTACTTGGATATTTGATTATGACTGATGTGCTGTCTTAGGGCAGGGAGATTCAAGGGTATTCCATTGGGAACTCTAAATTTTATATTCAAGGTCTTACCCATAGACCCAAGTTTCATCTCCAACTACAGTTTTGGACATTAAGTCTGGATCTGAATGAAGATGATCCTTCAACTCTGTGCAAACTGACACATGATTTATCTTTTGTTCATCACTCAAAAGTCTGGGAAGAAATTTTGCACTCACTCATCTCATTTGCAAATTATCAGTTAAAATGCTTTGCACGGACGCGTACGAGATGATAAGTTCCCCAATAAGCTCATGAATAGTTATTTGCTTGTTTGAAGGAACAATTTTGGCTACTTGCTGCACATTTTCTTCTGTTTTTGAGGTTAGTGGAAGTCCCAAATGTTGCTCGTCTTCTACTGACTCATTTCTGCTTTTAAATCATTCGTACCACTTGTAGACAGTCTTCAGAGTTATGGCATTGTTGCTATACACTGATTTCAACATTTCTTTAGTTTCTTTGGCACTTTTTTCCAACTTGAAGCAGAACTTAATGTTGATGTGTTGTACAAAATTTATGATGTGTGACAGACGTGGTAAACACAACCTTATTCTAACATCTGTGTGCTGACTGACAAGGTAGAATTTGTTCCAGCTTGACACTGCCAGTCTCAGCAGATCATGCTATTGGACAGATGACATCAAATGGTTGTAACATCAGCAATTAGGGTAAAAACATCCATTCATCTTATTTTTTGATCATACCTTTGTTAGTCATATCTGTCTATAGATGTACCTGTAATGGGGTTGCATATGTGGTACAGCTACCTCCATCATTGAGATGCACTCAGCGCAGCGAGGTCCATGGTTCACAGGAGAAATTGGGAGGGGGGTGGGGGGTTACTAGGCTAAATAAAACACTGTACTGTTTTTTAGATTTACTTTGGAAGTGTAAATACGGCTGAATTCTCTCAGGCAGTTTTGTTATCCCTCTGTCAAACAAAAAAGTGCATTTATGTCACATATTTTAGATCTGTGATTGAATTCTGTTTATTTTTCAGCAGCATAAGTATGGCATATGTTTAATTGAACTGTAAAGTTTTACAGTAACTTCATCTATATATAGCAGAAACCACAGCACATTTGTTTAACTGTGTGATGTGTAATAGAAATAAATACATCTCTTACACTAGTCTGCAATTCTGTGTACATAAAATGTATATTTAAATTTTTATATCTAATTAAATGAATAAGAAATCTAAAATTATTTTATTAATAATGATAACATAAAAGTCACTTTCATTAAGTGACTGTAAAAACTTGGGCTGTGCTTAATCGGTATGGTTTTCATTTCCTTATTTGTTCAATACCTTTCTCTGGGAATTTTTTAATGATAACTCACTCATTCAATTATTATTGCTCTCTGATTCTTCACCGCAAAAGTGTTCGAACACTTCAGAAGGTGGTGGGTGATAAGTTTAGTACATAGAGAATAAATCTACAGTTAATGTTGTTTACTTTTGTGTTTCTCATTGATTATTGGCTTAATGCAAACAGAATTTTCTTGTGCTTCATTTGTAATGTAGAATTTTGCATGAACATTTTGGATAACTTCTGGTTGTAGACTGTTATGGTGCTGTGCTTTAGTGTCTGATGCTTACAGTGTAGTTATTGACTGATTGTTGTTCACTGCCAGTTAATAATTTTGAAGCTTTTAATTTTAATATATAACTGAATTATTATTGTGTCATTTATCCACCTGTTTAAACTAGGAAAAACTGTCTGAGGTTAGTGACAGCTGAACACTCGCTTTGAGAAATTGATGTGTGTTCATATGTCACAGCTACATGTCAGATGAAGTATAAAAATACATCATTGACATGGAATTTTTCCACTCATTTCAGAGATCCTCTGAGATGGTATGTCTCACACTATTACTAGATATAACAAAAGAATTGAAAAATGAGCATAGATTCTGATGTAAAAAATCAGCATTTGTGTACTGATTGTGCTGAGCTGTGGGCTAAGAACGCATAAAGTTAGGTACACTATCAAGAGCATTGTATACTATTCCAGAAGAACATCTGACAGGTTTTAGATTGGAATGTCCTCAATCTTCAGTGTAATATAATTATTGCTTGCTGTATCATCTGATAGGTGACTGTAGTCTGATTAAAATTACTTGATAGTTGACATCTGTTACTTGCCCCTACATTGTTGCCAAATAAGCTGCCGGCTATCACTCAGTTATAGGTGACACAGAAACATGACGGGTCATTTCACAAAGGCAATTAGCATGTAATGTGGAGTAGTGGTGGAAGTGGCCATGGCAAGATGTGTTGAAAATGCAAGACACACTGTCAACAGCTGATTTTAAGTGACCAATCACTAAACTGTGGCAAACAACACGTTTTGTAGCCCTGAATTTAAACTCACATTCTAAGCTGACCAAAACCTAATGATGTGCAATGTATCCAAGATAAATCTGCAGCAGAACGAAAATCATGATCGCTTTGTTCATGGTGATTAAATTTAACCTCTACGAGCAAACTTAAGACAGAAAATTTAATCTAAGGGCTAAAAAGCAAACTGTCATTTTTTACTATCATCGGCCACCTGAAACTATCTTCACAGTGGCTACACGAGCTGCCATGTTACCAACTGATGAGGAGTCCTCATTGGCATTTCATTGCAGTTTATAAGTGACACAGTCAGATTCCAGATGAAACAAGGTTGATAGGAAGAAGAATTAGGGCAAATAAAAAAGTCGTTATGATGATGAAAATGACATTGAAGAGTATTAGAAATAAAAAAGTTACATTTAAATCAGTTAATTAAATAAAAATAATAATCAGTTTATTTTGATTAGATTTAGAAATAAAAAAATTCCACTACATTTGATGAGATTTGAACCCACAACATTCTACATGTTAGGTTCATACACTAATGATTGCCCTATGCCACAATTCTGGGTTAAGTAGCCATGTATATAGCTGGGGTGATCCTGTCGCAACAATGAATTGCAGCCTTCAAAAATTTGGCTTCATGCAGTGACATGTGAATTTTATCTAACGTATGCCTGAATTGCATCTTGTGCGGAAGCATCCATTACTGTTTGGTTAGTGCTATCTATTAGCATTATTGTGTATGTATGGGAGGGGGGGGGCAGTGTGTGCGTGCATACATGTGCATGTGTGTTTCTTTGTGTGTTGTGCGTATCATGTGTGATGAAATACGAAATAAAAGTGCCAGGCGCATGATTAGGGTTCCAAACACATCAAGAAAGAAAGCCGGACAATAAACTGGAAGTGAACCAACAAACTGCTGCGCAATTTGGCAACAGTGAATGGTTCTGGCGTGACATTGAGCACTCTGATTGGAGGAAACCAGTGCCAATATGTTAAGTGTCAGCTATCAAGTAATTTTAATCTGACTATAGTGATTTCAATATCATCCACTTAAAATTTGTGGAGCATTTTTTTCCTGAGTTGATTTGAAAAGGAGCTATAAATGCTCCTTGTGTTAAAACTGTTTGGATATCTTTAAATAATAAAGAAATTTAATTAATTTTAGAAAAATTGATGTATTTTGGCAATTATGTTGCTTTTGTGTGGCTTGGTGGCTGAGTGGTTAGATGTCATATGACAAATCTAAAGGTTCTGGGCTTGATTCTCAGTTGGTCCAAGGGATTTTTTTCTGTCACCTCACTTCTTTCACCTCTGTTGATTTGTATAAGTGAAAAAGAAAAGTTTCACTGTCATCTGGAGTTCACTGGCTAAGTCAGATCACAGGTCACAGAAAGGCAAGGGCATACTATCTTCAACAGGACCATATCTAGTAAAGCACTACAGTGTTTCAACAAGCCTTTGCATTGATGATGGTTTTACTGTTATGACTGTTAAAAATTGTGAGTTAAAGGCCTTGTTTTAAGTATCAGAATTGCTCTGAATTTAATATATTTCTTTTTTTGTTTGCATTCTTGCGCCTTCTGGAACCTAAAGAGTTGATTAATGTATGCTGAGCCCAATCCGGAACTTCATTAAGATCCTTGCTGAGTGAGGTGGTGCAGTGCTAAGTACACTGGGCTCACATTCAGAAGGATGAGGTCTCAAATCCCCATGTGGACATTCAGAGTGAGGTTTCGTTTTTTTCATCAAATCAGTTGATGCAAATTCTGGGATGGTCTCTTTGAAATTGGTATGGCTGATTTCCTACTCTATCCCTCCTTAGTCTGAATTTATGCTCCATTTCCAGCAGAGTCATTGTTGATGGGACATTATATTCTTAATCTTCCTTCAGCAAGATCTTTCAAAAGACTAGAACCCATGTAACAGACTCACCAAAATCTTTCTTCCCTTGTATAGTTTGTTGTTTTGTTGTTACTTCTGCTGCTGCTTCAGCAGTGGACGTTTGAAATATTACTTTCACATTTTTCAGCAGAATGAGTATTTGCAGTGATTAAAAAATGCGGAATATGTGTCGTGTCCTAACACAGGGTAGAGGGAAGACAGGGGGCTACAGGTCAGACTGCAATTTCTGAATGATAGGGATCAAATGCAGAAAGACAAACTTCCAGTGAAGACAGTGCCAAGCACTGTTACAAAGCCCCTATGAGAGGCACAGATTTTAAAGTTGATAGGATGCCTGCAGCTGGAGTCTCAAGGATACTCAGGGATTTGATTAACTCTGTTTATTAGCAATGAAACCAACTACTACATTGAAGGCTCATTCTGAACATTAAACAAAGCCAAGGGCGCAACTGGTTGCCCAACAGAAATCAGTGTCTGGGCCCATGGAGTGAGTGCTGACAGGACCAGTGAACACTAGCAGCATTTTAAGTACAAACTATGAGAGCAGCACTCCAAGTGCGGGAGACAGACTTGTTGCAGCTTACTGAAACTGGCAACAAGTGACACGGAGTTGGCATCCCAGTGAGCTGAGTGAGAGCTCTGAATGAATACAAAAACATGGGTTTTTAAAAACATGGCTTTCTTATAGTCAGCTCACCAATCCACTGGCACTTCACAAGCTTAAGCCAATCTGACAAGTGACTCTGCACCTCCAGGATGCCTCTGCCCAGCCACATTCAGATTCCTCCCCCTTCTCCTTCTCAGTAGATATGGATGTATCAGGATTTTACATTAACACACTCCAGGTTTGGTATCAACTGTGTTCAGCTGGAAGCCAGATGTCACTGCCCTTCCTCTTGTGGCCAGCAACAACAGTGTTTTGCATCACTTGGCTCTGCCCAGAGGCCCTTCATGAGTGGGGACCACTGTCGTAGCACTCTAACCAGTACAAATCCACTGATGTTGCAGTTCTCAGGAGCAGGTATGAAGCTTTCTGCATAGCGTCTAGACAGTGGATCGAGTTACCAGTTAATTCTCTGAAGTGAAACATCTCCCCTTTAACAGCTGCCCAGAGCATCTGCAATTCGCAGAGCTCTAGCATTGCTGTTTACCTCTGATAACCTAAACGGGTCCACTTTTGCTTTGTGTGTCTGATTTGCTATCTTGGAGTGCTCTCTGAGCACTATGGGACTCAACTGCTGTGGTCATCAGTCTGGAGTGCCCTTTCTTGCTTCCAACAGCCTTAAGCTTAATGATACACAAGTTGTTATATTGTCAATATATGACATACCTTTAAAATCATACATATGTTACCTGAAAAAGTTCAAGTGTAAAAATGGCCCCCCTCCAACCTTTAACATTATATATATGTTGCCTCCCTCAAAAAATTGGTTGTGATGACAAGACTGATGTGTGGTATAGCCCAAGGTCTAGGTTAGGCTGGAAGGAGACAATTTAGTACAAGATGGTGATAGGAAATAAGGATAATGTGGATATGAAACAAAGGTGGTTGTAAGAGATTAAACTACAGAATGGCCAAAGGCCTTTGTTTAATGCACTTTGTGTTATATATAATTAAACCTGCAAGATAAACTGAGAAAAACAGTGTTACAGAATAGACAAGTCTCCAACAAGTATTTTATAGCATATTTTGTATATAAACTATGACGAATGCATTGTTACTGTCTGTACCCTTTCAGCATTATAAAATGATAGTAAAGAAATAGTGGCAATTAAGATTAAGTATTTTGTTGAAGGGGATGAAGTTATATTGAAACACTTCACTAATGTTTTTAAAAAACTGCAAGTTCACTGATCTTAACTGTATTTAATTCAAACTGCAGAAATACTACTGACACAGTTCAGTAACCTTCTCCAGATATTAGAAACTAAATGAAACATTTTCAAACTGATGGAGGACGTTCAGAAATTCATTAGAAGAGTTTGTGTTCTCACGTGCTATTTACATTTAAAATCATATTGTGACATTTAAAAAAAAAGAAACAACCTCTTTCTTGATATGACAGACTCACCTATTGCAAGATAAATTTTTTTATAACATTACTGAAGAATGGTGCCATGTGTTTGAGATTTGAATAAACTAAGTAAGAATTTCAAAAAGGCCCTATTCCACTAAGCAATTATCATTGTAATTTGTTTCCTGATGTTCAGTCTACGTTCAGCTGAAAACCAAATGAGATGGAGTGATTAAGGTAATGGACTTCTATTTGGGTGGAATGGGGGTCCCATCTGTCCCTATCCCATCCTTGTCTAATACAATATTGTGTTCCAAGTATTAATGACCTTTTTACCCATAGGGTGTTAAGGCTTATTCTTCCTTCCTCACTTCATGCTACAATCTATTGAAGCACCTTTCTGCAGTTGTTATTTGCCTGAGCCTCCACACAACACCTATGTCTCTCACCATCTCCACTAATTCTCTCTCTCTCTCTTTGTTTTTTTTTTTCCCCCTGTGTGCGTAGACCCCCACCATACCCCTCTGACAAGAACATACTGGAACATACCACCGTTTCAAAATTGTACATAGGTTGAAGTTGTGATATTTCTTGCCCACTTCTCACCCTTGTTAAATTATGTTCCGTAAGTACTTAAATGGGTACAGCAAGTAGTCCAGTGGAAGGCATTATGGTTTGAATATAACAAGTATTTCATTATCAGTTGCCTACACCCCTCCACTCCAATGGCTTGTGTTGTGGTATCTAAATTATAACAAATGCTACGAACGTTGAATATTTACTATTGTTGGAATGTGTGAAAACTTTTTACTTGGTTATTATGACTGTGTAGATGAAACAGCAAGCAATAAATATATTTTATGGTTCAGATAGGGACTTTTCAATTTGATTTGTTCTACATGAAAATTACCTCCATAATATACGTAGCTGTGTCCCTTTCTGCTACAGGAATGTGAATCAGTTATGGACGTATTTGGGTCAGATTGTTGTGTGATAGGTGCCAAGGATGCAGAGTACTAGATGAAATGTTATCTCTACACTGATCCAGATGAAGGTTGAAATTGGTCTGTTAATGGGACAATAGATATTTCTGCCAATCTTTTCAAAACTTATATAGTGCTCTTTTCTTTTGTTCTCTCTGTAAAGTTCTGCAACAGTCACATAAAGTTAAAGAAGGGAGAGATTTGTAATGCATTTCCAGACCAATTTAAAATGGTGTTCTAATTCGTTGATTAACTCGCCTCCTTTAAAGCTCTAATGGCTGTATGATACTATGTTAAGAAAATTTGTCATCCTTGCCTGTTCCTAAATTCTTTTATAGTTTTGAACAATTACTATTTTTCAGTTGCATGATCGACTTCGTTGACAGTTAAAGTGATTTGAGAACCTGATAAAGGTCTCTGCTGGCTGCTAGGTACTTTATATGTTAACTGCCCATGGGCACCTTCATAAAAAGACTGCTGGGAGCTCAACACTATTTTCTCTGTAGGATTTTGCTCTAGCACTTTCATATTGAATTAATTGGTCATTTGATTGTGCTTATTTGATGTACCATATTGTGTAAGTTCTCCAGCTTGTCTCTCAGTGTGGACATTGAGGTTGCAAAGTAACACGTAATTCTTTAGAATGTCTTTCCTTTGTGGCCCTTCTTGCTACATGTGCCAGCGATACAGAATTGTAGTTTTTGGATGATTTAAATTATATGCAGCAATTATTTGATGATTGTTCTTCACTAGGACGTTCTCTGAGTATGTATTTGCTCCAGATGACCGTTTCATTTCCTAATGTGCACATTGTTAGTGGAAACAGGCATTTTCATCTTGCCTAAGAATTTGTACAAAAAACTTGGCAGTAAGCCCTATAACGCACTAGGCAACCTGTCTGTGGCAGCCAATAAAACGGTGATGTATCATCATAGGCTGTGTAGCTAGGATTTCCTGGCTGCAGCAGCCATTATAACATATCTGATTACATGGAAGACAGGTGTCTCCCCACAGCCAATTACGAACAGGGTGTCTTGTGAGAATGTATGAGGCTGTCTTCAATCTCGGTGCACTTGTCAAAGTAGCCAGACCTTGTTTGCAACCCAAAACAAAATGTACAATGACTTTCGAGACTGATATTTTCTGTAGTTTTTTTGTTTCACTGCTGTTGAATTTTTTTAATTACACATGTCCTCGTCTGTTTGATCATTATTAGTTAATGCCATAAATCTTTGGTGTTACTAGTTACCATGGAATTTTGCATGAACAAATACTTTTGGTATGAAAAAAGAAATAATTAAACTGTGACAATCAACATTTTACCCCCAAAACCTTCAGTTATTTTCAAATATTATTAGCAATAAACTATCATTTTTGTTTTTGTTTATATTCACGTCAAATAATTAACAGTTTTTCTTGTGGAGTTATACAAATTTACGTAAGAGTATCAGTTCCCATAATAGAATAAATTTGTTATGTTTACTAAAAGGTTATCAAATGATTTCACTGACATTCAAGTATAGTTAAAAAAAATACAGAGTAGCTTTGAAGATCCTTAAAATAATTTTAAAATAAACCCTTAGTGTGACCCACCATTAGTTGGCATGAACTCAATTTTTTTAGACAAAACGTAAACAGTTATAACATCTTCCATGTCCATCTGGCTCAGCTGATTGGTTACAACTGATCATCAGCTGGCTGCTAAGTCTTATTTCAGCTCTCAGCCATGCTGCTTAGTGTGTTATAGCTCTAAATTGGAACACTTTTTTTTCTTTTTAGCAATGAAATTAAAGGCACTTGTGAGCCACATATCCCCCTTCCCACTCTTATCCTCAGTACCATTACCACTGTTTCGATTCCAAAATTTTTGTTTACTGAGATTTCATAAGAATTGCTACATTTTGCATGAGTATCTCTGTGATGGAAGACATCATCATGGACTACCAGCCAGTATGATATAGGGTTAATGACGCCCTTGCATTACCACCTTCATGGTTCACCAAGTATAGTTGGTCATTAATTTCTAGAATGTTATAGATCTATATCCATTCATTGAAAGATACATTTTGCTCATTGCTTTTCAGCTTCTAAATGCTTCCACATTTACTTACAAGTTCTGCAATTGTCTTTCGAAAAGTGATTGTGTATAAGACTTTCATTTCATTGATGTACTGATATAAGGTGTTCTGTTACTGAGAAAAATTCTGTGAAAAGTATTAATTAGGTACTAGTGTCTCTTGTATCCTATTATACAAAATTTTATTTGTCAGGCATGATTTATTTGATCACACATATAACTTTTGCAATTTTTTGAGAATTATAGAATTCCTCAGACACTTATCTGCATGAAGTATCCTGTACACGTTGTTCCTTATAATATTTCTGAGATCCTGATGTACATTTGGTCGGAGCCTGTGGTAATAATTATTTGCCTCCCACCGTCTGGAATCCTTATGGATTGAGGTGGTGAAGTAGCTAAGGCACTGGACTCATATTGAAATAGTGTAAAAATCTTCATCCATCATCTCGATTGAAGTTTTGATGTGAAACACACAAAGCCATTACAATATTTGTGTGTGTGTGTGTGTGTGTGTGTGTGTGTGTGTGTGTGTGAGAGAGAGAGAGAGAGAGAGAGAGAGAGAGAGAGAGAGAGAGTGTACAACAACTGATGAAAAACCTATCTAATTGTGAAGCCTTTCATCATCGAGCACATTTTTTTATTTTCAAAGATGAAATGATCTTCATCATTGTTGAAAATGTGATCATAGCATGCAACAGAATATTCCATGTCATGTTATAAAATTTGAACCCAAGTATATGTAAGAGAAGGCGTTAGTGATAAGATTTTTCTAATGAAAATGTGACTTTTTGCATGACGCCCAATGTGTAGACATGGGATCAAGCAGTCAGCGGGCATGCAGGCAGCCTGTGCTCCCATAGTGTGGCAAAGCGCACAGGAGTGAGAGGACCTTGCATGTATAAAGTGAGTCTGCTTATATGTTCATGGGAAAATGTAATGGATTCACAAAGAAGAGCTCAGTGAGTGTAAATTCTGTTATAATGTTTGGCTCAGCAACAACAACAGATGCCAGTCTGTATGCAAGTTATTGGTTTGAAGCTACAATATTCCATTTTTCTTTCTGTCTGTGTCTAGGATGCCTTGTAAAGGCGTTCCCTCTGTTTTGAATAGGTGCATAGTGCTGTTACTTAGGGCAGCAATGGTTATTTAGTGTTATGAAACTCACTGAGTCTGAATATGGGAGCTTTACAGAATAACTTTATTATTTATTGTAAATTTTTATAGTTAATGTAACTTTGCAATTTATGCTGAGAAAGAAAGAATGAGATTAATGGTAATTCTTGACTGAAACAGGTAACAGGAAAAGTTCTGAATTTTTTTTCTTTGTGATGTTCTGTTTTTTATTAGACATATATGAAATTTCACTTTATTGTACTAAGTAAATATTACTATGCATTGTCTATGTAGAAAATGAGATTTCCACTCTGCAGCGGAGTGTGTGCTGATATGAAACTTTCTGGCATATTAAAACTGTGTGCCAGACTGCGACTCGAACTCGGGACCTTTCCCTTTCGCGGGCAAGTGCTCTACCGTCTGAACTACCCAAGCTCGACTCACAACCCTTCCTCACAGTTACTGGCAGAATTGAAGCTGTGAGGACAAGTCGTGAGTCATGCTTGGGTAGCTCAGATGGTGGAGCATTCGCCCACGAAAGGCAAAAGTCCTAAGTTTGAGTCTCGGTCCAGCACACAGTTTTAATCTGCCAGGAAGTTTCATTGTCTATGTACTTGTACTGCCATGTCTACCATATGTTACTATAGGCTCTGTCTACCGAGTGTAAAAATTTATCTTCTTTCTTTGCACTTCACATTTACTTTTTCTACTCCCTTTGTCAGTTTTGCTTTACAGTCCAAAGCACACAAGAAATCAGTGTTTTGAATTTGGTCCATTCAGAACGTCCTTCCAAAGACTTTAAAGCTCAGTTCAGAAACTTCAATTTGTGTTGATGATACAAGTATTCTAATCAAGGTCCAACCCCAACTTACAAGACACAGCTCAGCCTATAGCCGAACAGGCATACAGCTGGTTCATAGCAAACAGTTTGTCTGAATCACATAAAGTCTCTTATTATGCAGTTTCAAACTAGCACAAATGACTTGCTGGCACCAAGAGTAGACACTATCATACACTAAATGAAACCCTGTTTGTGAAATGCCTTGGTGTCCAACTGGGTAACAAGTTCAGATTGAGTAAACACATAGTAAAGTAAAAGAGGGTGGCATTTTCCCCACTTCTGTTATATTTATGTTATTTGTTCATGACTAGTTTCTACCTGTTGGGTCATTTTTGAGTGATTTTTCTGTATAAAAGAGAGCACACTATGTTAGCTCTGCAAATACAATTAAAATAACGTGCAAAAATATAAATAAAATATTGAATTACAATTCAGCTCCAAGTAGTATCTCTCTGAGTTGACCTGAAGACAAGGGTGTTGGCTGATTTAGCTTATTGCCACTCTGTCTTGTCTTTTATATATATATATATATATATATATATATATATATATATATATATATATATATATATATATATATATATATATATATATATATATATATATATATATATACACTCCTTCTGCAAAAAAAATATAAGAATTAGAGACAACTGTACAAAACTTTTTTGAACACCCTTTGTAGAACTACCATCTTGGACACTGCAGCTGAAATAAATGACGTGTTTATTCAGCTGAATCAAGTAGTGAGAATATTGTGTAAAGTAGCAAACGACACGTCATGCAGAGATTTCTTTAATGATATTGAAATTGTGACATTAATTTCGCAGTACATGTACTCCTTAATTGTGTTTGTTTCTGATAATAAAAACCAATTACTGTAATTAGCTCAGTCAAAACAAGATAAAAAAATTTATGTAGACTTTGTGTCCTTTTATAGTATTCAGAGTGGAATTCGCTATCCTGGTGCAGAGGCATTCAACAAGCTCCCATTTGTGTAAAGCAAGAAATTGGGAATTCCTACCAATTTTCACAAAAAATTAATAACATTTTTTGTTAGCCACTCTTACTACAAATTATCTGATCATTTACATGCAAGGATTGAAAATTTCTCTTTACTACATGATAAGTAAAAATTTTCACTGCAAAGTTGCTTGACAAGTTGTAATGTATTGGGTACAGGCCTCTGTTGTTACAGATGTAGGACACTTTTCTTTAAAAATCCTAATGCAATCAAATGAATATTAAGATACCAATAGAAGATAAACATTAGCTGTATAATACAGTATAACCTAGGAAGCAGCAGCTTTTTCAGAGTAGTGGCTTTCCTTCTAGTTTTCAAGGTTATAAGTAGCTGACCTATGCACAGAATGTATTAAGTAGTATAGCAATAGTTTATTCTTAATATAACGTACAGATTAAGTTTGTTATTTACTTCTCTTTTGTTAATGTATGGTCTTGAAGACCCACCTTCTTGATGGTATTCACAAAACAAAATGATTGGTTGAATGAATGAATGAATTGTGTTCCGTACTTAACAGTTCTTTACAGGGTGGAGTTTCACATACCATAGGTTAGTTAATTTAAACATTGCGTATTTATTCATGTTTGGGACAGGATTTTTCTAGTGCACTTGCAATTACCTAGTTCCAGACAGACTCTGAGGTTCTCAGGATCTCTTAAGAAATTTGTAGGCTTTTCCAGCTACATATTAAAGACAGTACTGCATGAAAGCATTAGGTTGATTTAAATCAAGTTACAGATATATTTCATTTCTGATATCAAGCTTATTGCTAGCATTGCAGTGTCTTTCATAGCTGAATTTGCAACAAACTATCGAATACAGAGTAACTGAAGCATATAGCGTGTAGAAGTGATTATTCTGTCATGTAGATATATTACCTTGTGCCCGAGATTCTCATTTATTTTCTCATGCCTATAAAAAGAACTGTTCAAAAATATCAAAGGGTTTTCTACAACTTTTAACTGAAGTTGACAAATTTATTTGATTACTTTGATTAGTTGTCTGTTACAATGTTGAAATTTCTGTTAATCACAGAATCATTAGGAAACTCTTTTGGCAGGTTACCAACTGTGGATATGAATGAATAGTGAACTTATCTTTTGTGTTTTGATATTCTCAGAAAGAAAATAATTTTAGGTTTGCTCTTGAACAAGTCTGTCTTGTGACATTTTAAGTGATCAGATCTATCTGTTGTAGTTTTTAATGTTGCTTGTAATACATGTAATTAAGTGAATGATTTCAAGATACTGTTTTAAATAATGGAAACATGACTGGTCCAGTATTGATAGTAAAGAAAATGTTAGATATTGAAACAGGCATTATGGTTCTCTTTATGTCATCCTGACGGGCGTGATGCAAAAAAGTGGACTCTCACATTCCATTTGTCTTGAAGTAGCATAAGTCTACATCAGTCATGTTCAGCCATATGGTGACTGAAATAGTTTCATATGGGCACTATAACTGGTCACACTGACTGGTTTTGATTGAAGAATATACATCATACATTTAATGGAAAAATAAACTGTCACATATGAAATTACATCCGAACAATCTTGTGAAGGTCAGTCAGATGCATTTTTGTTAACTGAGTGCTGTAACAAAATACATTAAAAAAAAATTAAAATGTGTGAGAGGTTTCTTTGCAATGTTAATCTTTCATTGCTTGTCACATTTGACACACATCCTCCATGTCTTTACCTCCAACTTGTTTTATGTATACAATTTGAAGAAATGTTATCAGAATCATTAAGTTCCAATCATATTTTTCACACATCCAACTGGTATTTTTGTACATTAATTCTGTCATCAATTTGTGCACATAACCAACTAAAATTCATGGTTTCTCTTTATGTTTTTACTGTCCTTGTAGACTGTTGTCTTTCATCTCTATTTTGATACCAAGATCTAAAGCATTCATTTTGTTTTTCTACTTTAGTAGTTTCCTTTGTATGTCATATTTATCAGGCTTTTTTCCCCATAAGTGGAAGAGCGCAACTTTCAGTCAATTTTCAAAGTTCAGGTGAGTAGTCTTATCATCATAGATATTGGCACTGGTGTGTAATAACTACCAGCCCTAAGTGCTTGTTTTAAGTTTACTAATTGTTTTCCCTTTCTTGACAACTGCAGGGAAATAATTTTAATCTTAGTTTTCTCCTGTCCTTGTAAACAAGGAAATTATATGTTTGCCTCTCATCAAGACTTTAAATAAAGACTATTGAAACAATCCTCATATCATGTTTCCAGTAAAGTGCCAGAATACCAATCATCCACTACACAATATGAGAAGTTTGCTTGTGCTAATTACATCTTCCGGAATTTTAGAATTGTTTGATTAAAAATTTATCCTACTTTGTGTCATTGTCATTAGAGACAGTTTTGTTATAATTGAAGTGCACCAATCGCGAGCAACATTTGACACCTTTTTCACATATTATCTGGTCAAATAAAATTATAGCAAAAATATAAAATGAGTTATATTACATATCCAGTATTTTGAAAGCTATTGAAATATTTTCATTGTATGCATTGGCCCAGGATGGTAACTGAGAACTATTGCATGTTTTTGGGTAAACATTGAGATGCTTCAGGGTTTTTTATTTAATAAGCAAATTTAGCAGTATATAATTTCTGAGAAATTTCTAAACTTTGAAAGTTTTATAGTATAAATATTCTTTTTTCTTCATAATTGTGACTGTGAAATAAAAAAAAACTTCAAATTGTATCTAGTAATGATCTGCTCAGTTATTGATTGGTTATTTTTAGGTATTGTTCCAGAGGACTTCAAACAGTAAGTTATACATTGGCAGTCTAAGTGACTTTCATTAAATGCCTCCCTACATTTCCAAGTGACACAGATATGGGACACTATTTTTCAGCATAGTCACCAAGATGAGGGCCAGAACGTTCTACCAATCATTCAGTTGCTCAACAATAGAAATCCACTCCTTAGTCATAGAGTCATTTGAGAACTGCTGTGTGAATGTCTTCATCGTAGAAAAATCTGTGATTACTGCAAATCTATTCCTCAGCTGCCTGAACAGTTGTATGAAATAGAGGATGGAGAATGAAAGGGAAAGGGTTTCATATAAATATAGACACCAGCTGCGTCATCACAAGAGATGTCTGTGCTGTTAGACATGTCCGACATAACAGACACTAGTTAAATGTATTCCTGGACATTGTCGTATGTGGTCGATGTCAGTGGCCTTCCTTCTTGGTCAGCATCACATATGTCTCTGCAGCCTTGGACTAACTCTTGGACCCATATCACTATGGCTGGATGTGACAATGCATTTGTTCCTTATACTGCCAGAATTTCGTGGTGAATCTGTGAGCAATTTAGAAATTTTGCCCACAAGAATCATATTGTCGCATGTACAGCAGCTTTGGAGGACATTTCCAGTTGCCACCTCATTTCGCTCCCACACTGTGATGCCCTGTTGTCCATACCGCAGCAGAACTGTGCCTGCAGGAAATCTGAAACATGTATTCTCTTGTGACAATGCACTCCTCAAGTTGAGCAATGGTCTTAGGGTTTGATGACTTATGTAAATTACTTCTGATGTCCTTTCATAGTTACATTATATCCAGTTACATTGTCAAACAGTAAAATTTACTGTTGACATGATTTGTATTAGTGACTACTAGTACATGATAGTGTTGATTTGGATGTCTCATTGAATGACAGATGTGTGTCTTCTCTTTCTGAAAGTTCAAATGTCTCTGCCTAGCAATTGTTGTCAGATGAGTCCAGGCTGTAATCCCTGGTTTGAGAATAGAATAGTGTTTGGAATGAATCTCCTATGCTGCATTCACTAAACAGAAAGTAGTTGGAAATGTGAATTCCACATGCTCTTCAGTCATTTGCTTCAAATACTTTTCAGTAACAATAACCTCCTTTCTCTGTCTCCCCCCCCCTCTCTCTCCCTTCCCCTCCCCCTCCCTCTCCCCCCACCCTCTCCCTCCCTCTCCCCCTCCCTCCCTCTCCCCCTCCCTCCCTCCCTCTCCCCTCCACCCCCCTGTGTGTGTGTGTGTGTGTGAGAGAGAGAGAGAGAGAGAGGAGAGAGGAGAGAATGCATGTGATTGGGTGCACACTAGTGGAGTAGTAGTAATATCGTGGTTGTGGGGCTGTGCATGAAATAGTCTCTTCAGTGGTGTTGCAGACACTGCTGTTAAGGAATTATGAGGTGGTTGCTATCGGTTGGACAATGAGCTGAATCTGATAATAAATATATATTGCTGTGAGCCGTACTGCATGCAGCATGGCAGAGCAGTTAGCATCGCTCAATGGTGTGCTGTAGGTCAGCAGTTCAAACCCAACAGCCAGCAATTATTTATTGTGTACCATTTACTCATTTCTGGAAGGTTTTCAAAATTTCTTTGAAATGGTTGTGTATTCTGAAATATTCAGTATTTGTATAAATAGCAGCATTCTCTGTCCAGGAGTTCAGTGCTGTTCTGGCTCTGTGTTGGTGTTCATAATAAAACATGATTTCATTGCTATGAGCTGTACTTCATTGACTACTCTGCATTTAGATTTGGACTTGATGTTGTTGTGGCATGATTGTTTGTGTAAGAGGAGACGTACAGCATCTTATGGCAGCCATGTCAACCTCGTACATCAGGAAGTAATAGAGAATGTTGAAGAAGAGGTGTACTGACTTTGAGCACCAATCTCTGCCACCGGTAAAATATATCAGGAAAAATGGACTTTGTCAAATCAGACTTGTGCCACAGCCATCAAACAACAATCCAGCACTTGACCAAAGTAGGTACAAGCAAGTCCTCCAACATGTATAATGCCCTGTAGAAGAACAGACATTTGGAATTGAGGAAAACATACTTGTATGTGCCCACTATAGATGCCATTGACACACTATATGCTGTTGCTGATAAATAAGACAAGTTTTTGACAGCTAGTAGCTGCCATATGTCAAATATTGCAACAGTTCTATTAACGCCAATCAAGTACAGACGATTATAGTCTACTTGGCATACCCTGGATGAGGTAGCTACCCAGTATCCGTAGCCACTCCCCATTGTTGTATAGAGGTATCAGCACCTCACCTACCCTCCAAATGCAGGAATATGAAGTGAGGTGGCCATCTGTAGAGGTCAGGCTGCCACAAATGAAAATCCTTCTTGAATGAAATTCAGGAAATCTGGTTGATGATGCCACCATCAGCGACCAACCTGTCCAGGGGATAGTATACTCAAGGGCCTCCTTTTCTGTAATTTCAAATACTTTATTGTTGCCAGCTATAGCAGACTGTGTTCTGTGATGTGAAAGTGATTGTGCTGAGATTTGCAAATGGTAAAACATTATATCATCAGTGGGAATCGTCCACCATTTAGCCCTTGCTCGTCTAACGTGTCACTGGCTGAACAGCGGATAATCCAGGAGGAAGTGGAGAACTTGCGGAGAGATGTCATTGAACCTTCAGAGTTCTTGGTCCTCTCCTGTGCTGTTTATGAAAAAGAAGCATGGCACATGGTATTTCAGCATTGACTATCAATGACTTGGGGGGGGGGGGGGGGAGTCACAAGAAAATATGTCGCCCACTGCTGCGCATTGATGACACCCTAGACTGGTTGAAAGAAGCAAAGTATTTCTCAACAATGGATATGGAGACAGGCTACCGGCAGATCAAGGCTGATGAGGCTGACAGGAAACAGACTACCTTCATAACTCCTGATGACCGCTATGAGTTTGAAGACATGCTGTTTGGAGTATGTAATGTTCCAGTCACCCCCAAACCTGCTTCTACAACTTAACACCTAAGCCACCTGAAGATTATCTTGAATGGTAATCAGATTGCAGGCCTCCACCTGAATTTGAAAAAAGTCCTCTTTACTGCCCAAGAAACAAAAATTGTGGTGTATCTAGTCAATGGTGATGGTGTCTGTCTTGATCCAGAGAAGTGTTCTCCAAATATGTACCTATGACTGTCAATTCATAAAGGACTTTCGTACTAAGGTATGTCCCTTGCAAGAACTACTGCAGGGAGTCGCCAAATTTTCCTGGAACAAGGTTTAAGAAAGATCTTTCTTTATCCCCAAGGAGGCACTAACATCATCTCCAAGTCTGAGATGAACTACTCTACAGCAGAGAAAGAGTGCCTTGCTCTTGTTGGAAAGAGTGCTTCGCAGTTGTTGGAGCAATCAAGAAGTTCCAGCACTAGTGACGTTGCAAATCATTCACTGTTGTGACTAATGAACATTTTATATGTTGCCTGACTAACCTGGAGGAAGTCCAGGCTGATCGAAACTGCACAAATATTCAATCAGACCTGAGTAAGCTTTCAAAGTTGTGCAAAGATTGGCAACTTGTTTTAAATGTTCAGAAATGTAAAATTTTGCACTTCACAAAACAAAAGAACATAGTATCATGTGAATATAATATCAGTTAGTCACAGTTGGACTCAGTAAACTCATACAAATACTTGGATGTTGTTCTGAGTAGGGACTTGAAGTGGAACAGTCACATAGGCTCAGTCTTGGGTGAAGCAGGTACTAGACTTTGGTTGGTTGGCAACTTGTTTTAAATGTTCAGAAATGTAAAATTTTGCACTTCACAAAACAAAAGAACATAGTATCATGTGAATATAATATCAGTTAGTCACAGTTGGACTCAGTTGGACCACTTGCACATACGGCCAAAATACGGTCTAGTCAGAGTGTTCCGTCGCCGTATCCATCGCCTCGGACGCGCACGGCGAAGTCTGGTCCTCATCTTCATCCGACGATAAGAATACCACCTCTTCCTCGGCCTCACAGTCCGACGGCTCCGACGCCATCTCGTCCTTAACATTACGACAATGTATAATATGACAATCGGCATGTACCACATGAAGTCTAGATATCAACGCCTCATCACCTACATTAAAATCATTTGAAACAAATATGACAAGTCCCCTATGCTTTATGGTCAAGCCCGGTTTATTTTTAACATTAACGGTAACGGGCCGGAGTTCTACAATTCGCTTCAATATAGAAGCAAAAGGCCGCCATCTCAACCAATCAAATTCCTCGAACAGTATAACATGATGTATACGAGAATTATAACCGCCAAATCCGAATTCGGAACAGAACAGCATAAAAATATGTTGCTTATGTGAAAGAACTTTCTCAATCAGAGTGGACTTGCCGATATTAGTATCTCCATAAAGGTACAACTGCTTCTTACGTACCATTTGGGACCGAAAGGCCTCATTATACCACCGGACCACGCGGCCCGCCCAGCCATTGTACGTGAGGTGACACTCGGTTAGGCAACGCGCAACACACTTCTTCGCCTGAAAAGATTCAAAGTACTTCTCAATAAACCTTATACGGGACCAGTTATTAACAAGGAACGGATCGGTATAATCAATTTCATTTGTTCGTTCTGCCCACCGACGTAAACGAACATTAAATGAAAACGACGATTCATTACAATTCGTTATAGGAAGAGCATCATTCTTAGTAATATAAACCAATGCATTCTTCCTACTTTTACATTTTTGCACGTCGAATACTCCATTTATCGATCCAAACATAAACTCTAAACCAGACCGTACTTCAGACAACAACTTCACTTCCGCTAACTTTAGGTATGCATGTATATGTGTTTTATTACCTTTCGCAAAGGGTTCCTCTGCCACACAATATTCCAAATACACAGTCAGTCTGCAAAGGAGATTGCTGAAAAACCACTTGTGCGACACACCCTAGAATGTTGGCGAAGCGTGTGGGACCTGTACCAAATAGGACTAACAAGGGATATTGAATGTACGCAGAGAAAGCAGCACAAATGGTCACAGGTTTCTGTGTATTTGTGTATGTGTGTGTTTTTTACTCACAGGGGAGTGTTACAGAGATGTTGAAAGAAATGAACTGCAGACTTGAAAGATAGGCGGAAACTTTCCTAAGAAAATCTACTAACAATGTTTCAAGAACCGGCTTTAAATCATGACTACAAATAAACTACAACGCCCTACATATAACTCCCATAGAAATTGTGAGGACAAGATTAGATTAATTACGGCATGCACAGAGGCATTTAAACAACCATTTATCCCACACTCCATACATGAATGGAATGGGAAAAAGCCCTAATAACTGGTTCAGTGAAATGTACCCTTGGCCATGCTCTTCACAGTGGTTGGCAGAGTACAGATGTAGATGGATCTGTCATGTCAACTGGTGAGATGGGCACTGAGGTTTCAGGGGTATACAAAAGCAGACACAAACACAAGGATGAGGTTGCTGACTGTCTATCAAGGAACCTTTAGCGGAACACAGCAGCACAGATCAAATCTGAGTCATTGCCACATTAAATGATATTGCTGCTGAATAGAGCGAAGATCCAGCACTGCTGAAAACCGTAGAAGCCTTGAATTTGGAGGGGCTGACCAAAGGAGAATTCAAATTAATAAACAGAATATTATTTAAGAGTAACTGTGACCTAATTGGGTGGAAATAGTTGCTTGTCATTCCAGTTCAATATGCAGCCACTTATCCTTAAGTAATTCCACGATGTTCCAACATCTTGTCACCCAAGAGCTGTGAAAACTCTAGACAGAATCAGATACAGGTATTACTGGCCAGGTCTCTACCAATCATTAGGTACTATGTGAGACTATTATTTATCATCTTTATTATTTCTCAAGTCAACATACGTTTTTCACAACACATACTAATCTTACAGGGATAAATGAGCTATTGTTAAAAATGTTTTTTTAACCGGCTTCTGACATTACATACCAATTTTTCATTAAAACTTAGTATTTGTGGAAAATTTTAACGTAAAAGATACTTTTAACTATCATAGGCAGAAGGGCACCATAGATACCGGCTCCATATCTACATTTTATGAAGATAACTTATTAATCATGGATGAGAGACTCCCTTTTGATATTATTTTATTACAAATACTGTTTTATTTCTTTTAAACTATTTATTAACTGGATAATTTGTATACATTGTCGTAGATAATAATCATGTCCACTGCGATAGTCCATTATCTCTGCCCATCGTATAAGTTGACTTTTCTAAGCAAACAAACTTTCTGAGTCGACAAACACATTTATCATTGTCACCTTGAATTGTGATTTACGTATTGCTGCTTTGGCCTAACATGCTTACTGTAAATGAAAATGTTTGCCAAGTTAAAGTTATAGGTTATGTGGCCCTACTGACAGTCCCTGATCTCTGCCCGTCGTACGAGGTAGAACAATCATTCTGAATGCAAAACACATTTTCTGGGCACACAGAAGTGTACATACAAGGATGTATCATTAATTCATGATTATTATTTTACGTTGTTTGGGTCATTTGTAAAGATGTTTTCTCTTCCTTTCCACAACTACCCTTATCCCAGTGGCTACACTTACTCCAAATACTGTCATTATTTAAAACTATAAAAATGTGGAAGTTTTGCATGGGTCCCTGGTCAGGGATAATTTCGTGTTACAATGTCACACACGCAATTACAGCTGTCTACTATCAACAGACGAATGGTCTCACAGAACACTTGAATAAGATTTTGGCAGATATCCTCTTGATGTACATTGCTGTCGAAGAGAGAGATTGGGATACAGTGCTAGCCATTGGGGTCAAAACGACAATGGATACACTGTTTCTGTTTCAACCAGACAATACTCAGTATGGCTACATGAAACACCTCATCACCAGGATCACAGAAGCATGACAGCTGGCTTGCATACGTACCCTGTATGTCCTTGAGAATGATCTAGAGTGCTATAACAGCAAACCGTGACCAGTTAGATCAAGCCTGAGAGACTTGGTATGGGTTTTTACACCTGTGCCAAAAATGGGACTACCAGAAAAGCCACTAAAATGCTAGTTTGGGCTGTATACTGCCCTTCGTTGCTTGTTGGATGTCACATATGAAGTCAAGGATTATGACCCTTCAGCAAGAACACAGAAGCACAGAGACATCATCATGTTCTTTGTGGAGGGGTCTACATTTGACGCTGATCATAGTGAAGAGTATGTGACAACATGACTAGATCCCATAGTGTTGCCATATAGAGAGCCATTGACAAAGCTAGATCCATGGTGCTGTAATCAGCTCAAATGAAAACTTCTGAAACAGTGGATTGCTATTCCTCCAGCACAGGGAGCAATGCTGCAAGCTGTGCTGCATGCATGTTGGCATAGTGGCTAGCATCGCTGACTGTTGTGCTGCAGGTTGCCAAAACCTGAACTACAACAGTTGTTTATTACTTAGTATTTATCATTTCTGGAAGGTTCTTGAAAGTTTTTATGTTTGTAATGTTTGTATATTGTGGAATATTCAGTGTTTGTATGAGTATCAGTACTCTCTGTCCTGGAGCTCAGTTCTGTTCTTTTCTTGCTATACATTGGTGTTCATTATAAACGTGCTTTCAGTGCTAAGAGCTATACTTCCTTGATGACCATACTTCAGACTTGGACTTCATTGTGATAATGATGTGGCAGTATAATCTGCATTTTTCTATTTTAAATGTGTACCAGACTTGCGAGAGAGAGTTATGCCGTGGAACTGTGCAATAAAATTATTTTGGTGTTAGTGTTACTTTATGTAGCTGTTCTTTTGAATAAATGAAAAATAATTTTTTTCTTGTAAACCACATCATTATTAGAACCATAGTTTTAAAATCATTAAAATATGTAATAGTTCAAAATAACTCATGTTTCAAAAGTTTATTTGTAATGGGACATAAATTATGTGTAGGTGGAGAGGTGGACATTTGAAGAGGAGGAGGAAGATCGTTATTTAGGCCGAGGGTCTCGCCAAAGAAAAGAAGTTGACTACAGTGACAGTTTGACAGAAAAAGAATGGCTGAAGGTAAGTGTCCTGCTTCTATTGCTTTTTAGGAGGGGGCCATTTTCAAAAGTGAGAAAATTTGGATTTTCAAACATAAATAAACCTATTGAAACGGGCTCTGAATTCTGTAGCATCTTTTTTGTGCCAGGCAATTGATGAAGGTGGGGAAGAATTTGAAGAAGAGGAAGAAGAAGAGGAGGAGAAGCTGAAAAAAAGGACACGTAAGAGACGAAGAAAAGTGGAAGAGGAAGAAGAGGAAGAGTCCATACCTATCCAGCCAAAGAAGCGTAAATCTTCATCTGTGTCATGTGCTGTTGACCCACAGCTTAAACGACGGATGCGAAAACTTATGAATATTGTCATCAAATACACTGACAGGTAATTTCAAAATACAACTTCATTATGTGGTAGTAAAATTACAAAATACGTCATAATATTCAGCTTAAAGCTGTACATATTATTTCAAAATAGGTTTTTTTCCTCTTATTTTGAGGAGAAAACATAGCAATGCTGAGATTCTGAAATATGTTGTCACTGACTTTACTGTAGTCTGTTTAACAGTGACTGGAAGACATTACATGTGCCCTGCAAAATTGTGTGTACTACAAGTAACTGTGGGGCTAATGTTCACCAATCTAAGTCCATTTCTTAGATGTTCTGTATCTTGTGCCTATTTTAGTTGAGCTTTAGAGTTCGAGACTGTTGATTTTTCATTATTGTCGCAACACGATAATTTACAATGTGCAATGAATGCTACTGCAGAAGTCATAGTTCACTCCTAGTGAGATGGCACAGTGGTTAACACACTGGACTCACATTTGGGAGTTCGACAGTTCAAGTCCTGTCCAGCCATTGACATTTAGGTATTCTGTGATTTCCCTAAATTGCTAATGGCAGATGCCAAGATGGTGGCTTTGGAAAGGGCACAGCCGATTTCCTTCACCATCCTTCCCCAATTCGAGCTTGTGTTCTGTCTCTAATAACCTCATTATTGGCAGGATATTAAACTCTAATCTTCCCTCCTCCTTTCATATTTCACCACCAGGAGCTGATAATAAATACTTCTTTATTACAACCAGTTTCAGTCCTCAGACTATTATCAGGTCTCCTGTATACCAAAGGAGAATATAAATGAAATGCATTTTATACTTATATCTAAAAACAAAGATGATGTGACTTACCATACGAAAGCGCTGGCAGGTTGATAGACACACAAACAAACACAATCATACACACAAAATTCTAGCTTTCGTAACCAACGGTTGCTTCATTAGGAAGGAGGGAAGGAGAGGGAAAGACGAAAGGATGTGGGTTTTAAGGGAGAGGGTAAGGAGTCATTCCAATCCCGGGAGTGGAAAGACTTACCTTAGGGGATAAAAAGGACAGGTATACACTCGCACACACACCCATATGGACCTTTAAAATGGCTTACATGGCAATATAAAACTTACAGTGTCTATTAGCATAAAATTCAACACAAGTCACTGATGTAAAAATACGAGACACAAAGTAATGGGGCTGACTGTGTTCATATGTAAAACAAAACACTTAAGTATGATGCACATATACAGTGTTACCTGTTGTCAAGTAGTGAAACATATTACAATGTCAATAATAAAATGTACTGAACACTGTCATTCTTCCTTCTACGTATACAATCTGGTTCTAACATACTGTGTGTAGGCCCTCAGCATACTGATGACTATAGAGCTGATCACTATTATATATGTCAAACCAAAGATGATACAGGAGGTATATTAGTATGTTAGAACCAGCCTGTATGTATAGGAGAAATATTAGTAGTGTTTGGAACATTGTATTATTGACAATGTAATATATTTTACTAGTTGGTGACAGGTAACGCTGTATAAGTGCATTTTACTTCAGTATTTTGTTATATGTATGAACATTGTCAGCCCTATTACTTTATGTCTCAGGTTCTTAATTTCAGTTACTAAAGTTGGATTTTATGCTAATTGTTGCCATAGATTTTATATTGCCTTGTAAACTGTTTTAAATGCCTTATGTGAGCAAGTGACATCTTACTATGTGAGCTTTTGTTAGTGTGTACACCAGACAGTGTTGTATTAAGAGTTAAATATGAAATGCATTTCACGTATTTTTCTCCTTTTGGTATTCAGGCGACATCATGATGGTCTAAGGACTGAAATTGGCAATTTTTTTTATCATCATCTCTTGGAATATGACTTTCACCTCTAAGAACGTATGTGTGTGTGTGGTGTGTGGTGGTGGTGGTGGTGGTGGTGGTGGTGGTGGTGGTGGTGGTGGTGGTGGTGGGGGGGGGGGGGGGGTGTACTATAGTTAAGTTCTCTCGTGAAATGTGTGTTGCAGCATGGTTGCATGCAAATCAACATTTGGGTTGATGTTTACTTCATAGTTTCAGTATTAATATTTGTCTTTAAAAAAAAAGAAATAAAAAAAGCAATCTGTAGTATATATAGATACATAATACACATCCACAGGCATGTGAAAGTAGTGCCCTTATAAGTAGCAATAATTATTTTATATGTAAATGCCTTCACATTTTAAGTTGTGGATCAAGTTACTTAATTTTAAAGTCAAAGGATTTTACCATACATAATGAGAACTGTTATTTTTAATAAATATACACAGTTTGACTGAAATAAAATCTCTTGGAACACTTTGCAGTTCGTTGCAATGATATCAGAAGTATAATTAATAGTGTGTAAACCTCCTTTTCCTAATGTCACAACATTAAAGTCAGGAAAGCCCATACTTTAAGTAATTATACATTCAAGGCAGAATTTTGTTTCAATTTTTCATGAAACAAAGAGTGTTTATTGGTGGAGTTTTGGGCAGATTGGTTTGGAATACTAACAGCACACTAATATCAAAATGTGTTCTTAAAACAGCAATGCACTGGTAATAGATTTGTGGACAGATGCAATATCATACTGATACTGTAAAGATCTGATCACAAACTATTACCGATGTGGGTGGACCATGTGGCTGTCTAAAATGTATTCTTCAATATTGTGTTCATTTTGACATTGACCAAAACTAATTATACAAGCTCAAACCTGGAGAATCTGCCTGACCAAGCCTTGCTCAGTCCTACAGAACAGGCAACATAGCAACACCTGGAGTCCAAGAAAGAACTGTGGTTGGCTGATACTTGCCAAATACATCAAACAGAAATTTATTCTAATCAGAGTTTATTTACATGTTTAACAGAGCAATTTTGTTAGCGCTCATCGTGGGGTATCATGGAAATGCAAGGGGATACATTAGTAGTCAATTGTAAGTTGTCAGTGCGAGAGGAGCAGTAGACAATATATTTTGTAGCAGTGAGTGGAAGTAATTTTATCAAATCATGACTTCAGTATAAAGACAACATGTATAGTGTTTTTGAAAACATAAGGGCCATAATCACTAAAGTTAACATGATAATTTCCATAATAATAATAATAATAATAAAATTATGGTCTATAATATATAACTGAAATTTCAGAGCAAAGTAATGTGAGATGTGTAATCTGTAATCAGTAACTTTCCTCTGAGTAATTATTTGAACTAATCGGTAAATGTAGCTGAGTTTTGTTATAACGCCGGCCGGGGTGGCCAAGCGGTTCTAGGCGCTACAGTCTGGAACCACACGACACTACGGTCGCAGGTTTGAATCCTGCCTCGGGCATGGATGTGTGTGATGTCCTTAGGTTAGTTAGGTTTAAGTAGTTCTAAGTTCTAGGGGACTGATGACATGCAAACTATCACCTTTCAACCTGACATAGACCTTTGGTGACCCTGTAGATTATTATGTTGTCACAACCTTCAGATCCAATAAATAGCTTCCAGTAATATTACATTTCTTGGAATCACAAACTCTAAACTTTAATATTTCAGCCTGATCTTGATCTCGGTCTACACTACAAACCAGTCTTCACCACGACCTTCTGAACAAGTAGTAAAAATATGTGTAATATGCCACAATGAAAATTTAATTGAACTATGAATAACCTGTGAAGATTGTTGAATGATTTCAATTTAGTGTTCGAAATATAATGCCTCTTTTCTCACCTCTCATTGGTTACCTTGAACTGTGCTGCCATTGGTTTTGTGGTACTGGAATGTTGCCAACCTACATTGATGAACAAAAACATTATGGCCACTTGCTTAATACTGAGTCCACTTTTGAAATGCAGTACAACAGCAATTCCACACAGCATCAGTTTTGACAAGCCCTTGGTAGGTTTCCAGTGATATGTGGCACCATATGTTGACTCACAGGTCATGCATTTCCCATAAATTATGGGGCAGTGTTTATAAGTGTGCCTGATAGTGTCCAAGATATGTTTAATTGGATTCAGATCAGGAAAATTTGGTGACTGAGACATCTACGCGATTTCACTACCCTGCTCCTCAAACCACTATAGCATGATTATGCCCTTGTGCCTTGAACAGTTATTCCGCTGGTTAATGCCATTGCTATCAGGGAAGACATCAAGCATGAAAGCATGCAGGTGGGCCACAACTGTCATGGTGGTTTCGATTATTACCACAGATCCCATGTGATTGTCCCCTGTACCTAATACTACCCCCACCAGCGCATCTGTGGTGCGCTGCATGGTTCAAGCAGCAATGTGGATGGTGGCATGTCTGGACAGCCATTGTACAACACATCCATTTTAGATACTTTAAAATGGCCAAAGGCCTAAATTGTACAGGTATACATCACATAAAGAGAATGGCAGCTGAAGACAAAAAATAAAACACTGACCTCATGTAACAAGAAACTGTAGCGATATGGCAGTATTGTTTGATTAGCTTGAGAACAGGTATGGGTTATCTGCCTCGGAGCCTCACGTTCAACAGTATGCACTGAACAGTGTGCTTCAGAACACTTCTTTTGCCCCCAGCCATCATTGTAGTGTTCTCAGATATTCCACAGGTCACCACCTATCCTGCTTTAGAGAGTGGGCAAGCTTCAGGCCATGTTCTGTGATGAAGTGTGGATTCAGTCACCTCATTGCCTCCTCACAGTTTCATTGTCCTTTGACCATTTTCCATAGTTGTTCACAACAGTAGTATGTGAAGAGCTGACCAGCTTCATCATCTCCAAAATGTTCATTCTCAGGTGCCAGGTTGTAATGGTTGCCCAGGTCAAAGTTGCGTATGTCAGTGGATTTCCTCATTTGCAACCTTTTTTGTCAGCAGAATGATACCCATTCATCTTTGCCCTGTTAATATACTTCCCTTACCATGTGTATCACCAGGCAGCATTCGATCTCATGATGGGCAGTGGTAATAATGGCTCACCAGTGTATTTACTGCAGAGAAAAATCACCCAGGCTGTCACTGCGCCTGTCACCACTTCAAACCATTTTGATGAAGACAGTTCACCTCTCACCCTCTGGCGCCATCCTCTAAGTTTTTTATCATACACCAAGTGTCTCTTCTAAGAGTCATCAGGAATATTTTCTCTGGTGTTTTGAAACTGCTCCTGTTGTGTTCAGGCAATGTTCAGTCTCAACAGAAAATCTTGGTTGCTCATTCAATAGAATGGTTCTGAAATAGTATAGTGTAATACTTATTTTAGCAACATGTGTTTACAGAGACAAAGAATAACCAGTACCTCACTAGTGAATGAGTAGGATTACTGCATGGTGGTAGCAGACGGACAGCGTGACACACACTGGCTCATGAGACAGTGCAAGTTGGGCAATGATTATATGGTGAAAAAGTGTACACCAATCTTTCAGTATCTCTTATTGTTACTGACAGTGTTAGAGACTGATCAAGACGAAGACACACTGTCACGACACTCAATACAGTCTGGGCTGGCCTGATGTTTCGTTACCATATCTCTTAATACAGGGATGGCCAAGAACTCTGCAAGTGTCCAGTATTCTTGCATGCGTACACATCTCTCTCTTCTGACTGCACACTTTCCCCACTACCACACCACACTGTCTGTGCAGTAAGAGATAGAAGAGGGGCGCCACATTAGACAGCAGAGCCGTCATGCAAGTTATGCTGACCAGCTTATGTGCAGCTCGACTTCTTATTATGGTGTATTATACTCTGTTCATCATAAGAATAAACCTGATGTAAATATTACACCATGTATTCTTCTGTATTTGCTGGAATCTCTTTGGATTTCATTTCACATGGAGAGGAAGCCTAGCTGTCTCTAGTACAGTCTAGTATGATAATAAAGATATGTTTTATGCTGTGCATTAAGAATACATCAACTGAGCGATAATACGGGACAATAGCTGACCAGCTTATGTGCAGCTCGACTTCTTATTATGGTGTATTTCATCATAAGAATAAACCTGATGTAAATATTACACCATGTATTCTTCTGTATTTGCTGGAATCTCTTTGGATTTCATTTCACATGGAGAGGAAGCCTAGCTGTCTCTAGTACAGTCTAGTATGATAATAAAGATATGTTTTATGCTGTGCATTAAGAATACATCAACTGAGCGATAATACGGGACAATAGCTTTACCATCACATTTTACATGGATTATGCTGGCTAGACAGCTGGGCCAACTGACCTGCAGTGATGTGAGCAGTTGCAATTACGACATAAAGAGAGACCAGCAGAGAAACAGTATAGCTTCGAATGTCATTTAATTTTTAAAGAGAATGAAAAATATGCAGCAAAACTCCAACAACACCACACGCTACTTAGAGGCCCAGATGAAAAGTATGACATGCTCTCATTTGTAGCTACCACAGTATTGTAATTAAAAACAAAGAGTGATGAAAATTCCTAACTTAAACACAGGGTCATTTTTTCTGTGCAATATATTTGTGACGCAAAAGCATATTGCAAGGATTTCACCGTATAGTTAAATATTGAAGCCACTGAAGGTATTACTTACAGTCAGTCATTTGGTAATCTCTCAATTTCTTCCATATCCAAATCTGAGAAATACATTTCGGAACTGGAACTGTCATCTGCTGCATTGATGATGAATCGATCAACAACAGAATCCACTAAGCCAACTAAGCAATACATTCTCTCCTCTTCTTTTATGACATGGCATTCTTTACCAGCGTTCAACAGTGATGTAAGACAAAGCTTTGTGCGTTAGCTCCAGTACATCTGACTGCTTAAATTTCTTGTCATTGCTCACGATAAATCCCTTAACTTGTCTCCTGATCAGTTCTGTTGGGTCCATGTTGCAATGGTATAGTGGCAACCATAAAAATGCAGCATTTGAATGGTGTGCTCAGTCATATGAAAATTATTGTTGTCCATGTTTCCACAACACTTGTCACTCTGGCTTGTGTGAAGACCGCATCTGTGATATAGAACACTGGACATAGTCCAATAACGGTTATTTGATTCTTCATTTTTGTCCTAAAAATGTTTTCTTGATTTAAACAATATTTATTAGCAATCGTTTACAGAATATAGATAACTAAGAACTTATATTTGCAATGAAAACTGAAATTTTATATGCACCATGCAATTAGAAATACGAAAATGTGCAATTTTAATTAAAATTGTGATTAAATATGTGTTAATTAGCACATATTTGATGAAGTTTACATTTAAAAGATGTAGGTATTCTAAACTGAATGAAAAAAGAACAACCAAAGCGAGATTCAAACCTTAGTACAATGGATTAATACTGGTCACCATTTTACAACACTACCGATTCAGCTATGCAGCCCTTATTCAAGTATACCTTGACTTAAGTAAATACAGTTTCTCTGAAAAGTTCAAAGATGAATATACCTGTAAACTTCTGAAAAATATTAAGAACAACTGGTTTCTTGCCACTTTTTAATGGTGTTCCACACGCATGTTCCACTACAGAGAAGGAAGCAGCATCAGACATTTTCACACTACGTATTAACAGTGCAACAGTCAAAGCACAAAAGTAGAGGACTGCAACTGTACATGATATTTGAAATAATAGCTACAAGCTAAAATATGATTAAGAAAAAGTTTATGGCTGCTATACATTAGAATATCTTAAAAGTTTCATTTACCATAACATAGTAATGAGATATCTAATATATGAGTAGGGCCTACTTCCAAGAGCGTAACTTCAGTGTACCTGTACTATGGTTGCTGACCAATCATCATGTTTTTGTTTGTTTGCATCAGGTTTATTCTTATGATAAACAAGGTATAGGAAATCTGATAATCTGAAGCTAATACAGCATATCATGAAGAGCAATATTATACTGTTGCTAACTGTCAGTACAAGAAATCCACCAAACATAGAAGAAATAAAATAAAGTCTGGTTTACAATTGTGTTACACCAGCAATATTATGGACACCGTTATGTTTCTTGTGGAATTCTTTCAACATTTAAGCTGAGATATAGAAATATGCAAAAACAAAGTGTCTCTATAACACGATGTTAAGGGTGGAATAAATGATTCTAAATATGTTTGAAAGAAACCAATTTTATTAACTAGAACTTCTCTACTGGCATTTTCAACAAAGTATATCACAAACAAAACAAAATATTGACCATTATTTTTGGTTTGCTGAAGCTATAATAAAATTTAAATCTGACACAAAATGTTGACCCACAGACAGTATCCGGCAGTTTTGTAGGTTTTTGTCACTGAGATTTACGCATAATCATGACATATTTAATTTCATTATTGGGAAAAAAACCTTACACACACACACACACACACACACACACACACACACACACACACACACACACACGTTGATTTGATCATTAATATCACTTTTGCAGCCTCATTCCTCTTCCCGAGGAAAACCTTTGCAGAAGTTCTGGACGGTTTTAATGCAAAGGAATTTGTCTTTTAATCAAGAATTACACTGCAGATTGATCAGTTCTATCTGCAAATGTGCATGGACACTTTCAACTGAAACAGCAAAAAATCTCAAACACATATGTGAGGTTGACAGTGTCCTAAAGTTGCTTTGAAAACTGTTCCTGTATTTATTCAAAGTTCATATTCTCCTTAAGAGAAATGGGTGATGTAGTTGTCAGAAGTTGTGCCTTCCACAATTTGATTTTCTTTGCAACTTTTTACTGAGACTGTTCAAATGTGCAGTCAAGTCTACTAAAAATGTGAAGCCTGCAGTCCAGTCTGGATCTTCTGATTTTGGTACCTGGTTTCCTTTCTCCTTCATCTGGTACAAATCATCTGTTGAGCATTGTAGTTTTTTTTTCCCCCCCTCACACAGCAATGCCGCAAGCCTATTTTGCACGCCATCATTGCTGGTGCACTGTAGGTGGTAACTGAGACTAATATGTTCCAGTTCAGGCCACTCGCTTTAATTGCCTCTTTAATAGTTTTCAGCTAGTCAATCCTTCTTATTGTCTCTCTCAGTGGCACCAGATCTAACAGTTCCTCTGTCAAGTGTGAATTGCTATTGGCTCCACAAACATAATTCACAAGCTGTGCTGTATCTGAAATTGAGAACTCAATGAACTTGTCGCCATTGTCATTTAACTGCCTGTGGACATGTGCTGCCATGACAGCTGATGACAAGTTATTGTTTTTTTGTGAAAGACTAATTCCACAAAACTGCTATATATCCCATGGTGTCAAGAGTTCCACTGCCTGAGTAATATATTCTTTCATCAACTTGCTATCACTGAAAGGTTTATTTGATCTGGCAATCTTGAGTGCTATTTTGTAGTTTGCTTTTAATGACATTGGTTGCCAGCTAAAAATAAGGAACAGTGGATGGACTGTAAATAAATTAGATTTCTACAAGCAAATATATACAAATACAAACAGAAGAAATATAGTGATTTGCATGGCTTGCTCATGTTGGGATTGGCTCACTGTGCAGCACAGCACCTTTTTAGATCCAACAATGTGTTTGCTCATTCATCACCAAAGTAAAAACAATGCACTCAGCATACATCAGTTTGGATTCCAGAAGGGTTGCTCAACTGAGAATGCTATTTATACATTCACCCATCAAATAGTACAAACATTAAAAAAAAGAAATATCACCAGTCCAAATTTTTGCAATCTTTCCAAGACAACTGACTGTGTAGATTATGTTGCCCTCTTAGGGAAACACAAGTTTTATGGAACTGACAGTTTTACACACAGCTATTTTGAACCATACTTAACAAATAGAATGCAAAAAGTTGTGCTGAATAATTCAAATAATGTTGGAAGGGTAGAAAATTTTAATGACGGGAAAAAAAAAAAAATCGTAAATGTCCCACAGGGTTCAGTTTTGGGTCCACTTCTATACCTTATACACGTGAATAACCTTCTACGTCACATTCAACAAGCAGTATTGGTACTTTTTGCAGATGGTGCTAATGTTTTAATAAATCCTATTAGAGAGAAAACAACAGAAGATAATGTAATTGATATTTTCCAAAGAATTATTAGGTGGTTCTCAGAAAATGGGCTCACACTCAATTTTGAAAAAGACATATATTCAGTTCTGTAAATATTTATACCAACAATTGATGTAGCACATGAGCTGGAGTCACAAAATAGGGTAGAATGATTCAAATTTTTGATGAAAACTTGAAGTGAAGAAGCGTGTTACTGAGCTTATCAAACAGTTAAGTTCGGCTACTTCTGATCGTATAATTGCTGATCTTGGAAACAAATGAATTAACCTTCTGATATATTTTTCATATCTTCTGTTCAACAATGTCTAATGAAATAATTTTCTTGGGTAGCTCACCACTGAGAAAGAAAGTATTGATTGTGCAGCAAGAATAATCTGTGGTGTTCACACATGGACGTCATGTAGGTACCTCTTCAAAGAGCTACATATCAGAACACGTATATACACTGATGAAATACATCATAAATAATCTATCACAATTTAAGGAGAATAGTGAGGTCCATACCTACAACACTTATAGCTGGAGTCACAAATGGTGGTGGTTGAGCTTAGGCGTGTTCTGCACCCCAACCTCACACATTCCCTGACAGCTAATGAGCATTTAATAGTGTTCCGAGTGCTCTGCTGTGAATGTCATTGCCAATGTGAGATTAAATGTGTTCATAGCGAGTTGTTTCATGGATTATTATCCCATTTGTTGCGAGCTATCATCATTGGTACTCGTGATAAGCTACAAATTCTACATAGGCAAGTGAGAGACAGTATTTGCAGGATAGTCACTTTTTTTCAAGCCCAAAGCATGTGTATGCAGATACCACAGCTGTCACTTGGAGCCAGTAACAATAAAATCACTATCCGTGCTGTGATCTGCGTGAACTATCGTCGTTCGTGAATCAAACTCTAGAGGGAAAAACAACCTTTGTTACCCATTATTAAAGCTGTCACAGGCTCAGAAAGAAGTTCAATGTGCAGCAATAAAACCTTTGATCATTTGGCTAATAACATAAAATATCTGATATACAGTGAAAAAATTTCTGTTTGAAAAGTGGTAGCCTGTTTTTTATTTTAAAACATAAAAATAAAAAAAAATTTAAGTATAGTTGCATGAGTAGCACAAAAAAATAATATATCTATGAATGTTAACTAAACATAAATAAATATACTCTAAACTGACTCCTTCCACAACTTTTGATAAAATAATCATTCAAGTGATGTATGATAAAAGAATCATTCAAATTCTCTGTGAAACATGTAACTAACTCACTAGACAGCCTCTTTTTGAGTGTATATTTCACTGCAACAGCCACTGTACTTTCAAAGTTCCTTGAAACAACTAGAAAATAGCATGGAAAAACAGAGTTGGCAGTATGATTCTGCCAAACGGAATAAAGTCATATCAATCGAAAATTACCGTACCGTATGCCGGGAAAAACAGCATTGCATCACAGTGTCACATAATATGTTGCGCTGCACTGAGATGGACCCAAGAAAGCTGAGGCATGCCAGATAGTGGCGTGGTAGGCTGAGCCCCAGCCCACAGCTGTGCAGCACCTTGTGCACACATGCGGTTTTGCACATCATGGCCGACCCTGCTCTAATGGAATAATATCTACTGTATTAACTAGTGTTGGGGCTGAAAAATATAGCCAGCTCTGGTGTTCTCTAAGACTTGTCATTTTGGTAAACAATTGTTTGTCATGTCTTCCTTGCTCAATTTGATTGTCTCGTCTGCCAGCCGATGCCCCACTGTGAGTTTGCTACTGCATTGCAGACAAGACCTGAGATACTAGATTTGTGGGACAGCCGCCTGAAGTTATTTGTATTTGAACAATGTAGTTCCAAGCTGTTCATTAACAGCAGTTAATTCTTGCTCTTCTACAATATAAAGGACAGTTTGTATCTTTTTTTCCTCCTGGTACAAAATTAGTAGTTAACACATGGAGATTTATAGGGATTAAAGCTAACTAATGTGACCTGCAAATTTATGAACCACAACAGCTGATAAATGTGCCTTGGATTATGTATTGCATTTATGTATATTATGTATTGTCTCTAGTGGTTTGAGCTGAACCAGAGTAGTGCTTCTGGCAGTATTGAGCTACACTATTAAAATATTGATTGCTTGATTTTAGCACACTGCACACCAAATAAGCTGATCTAAGGTAAGATAAAATATAAACAAAATTGAACCGCTGCAGCTATGCTGCCTATAAAGGCAGCTAAATAGGATGCATTGATACAACACGTTTCTATGAGAAATTAAATGAGAGTGAATTAAATAACAAAGCCAATCAGTCTGAAGTAAGATCTTTGCTTCAGCTACAGAATCAAAATAAATTTCTTTGTATAAGTGGAAGCTGCAGAAGAAATTAAGTATCGCCTACTAGCAATACTGCTAAGCCAGAACATTATAAAATTCTATTTCAAGTTTTCATCTTATTTATTTCATCCATATTTATTGTAAGAAAGTTGTTTTACTTTTAATTATCGTTTATGCTTTCTAAAGTAAGTTGTTCTGTTAAAATTATGCCCCTTTTCATAGGAGATTATGTATCTTTTCTTAAAAAGTTTCAGATATTTTCCATTAATTGTTGAGAAAGTAATTGTGTGTTATATTGTAATAAGGGCTAACTTCTTTCCTTACCCACGGCTATTGGAATTACAAACTACCTATAGGAAGAAGTACATTGACTGTGATACCAGTTTGGCTATTTTTGAATGGTTTTCTCAGTTAACCTAAACTGATACTTCTGTTTCCACACATCAAACACAAGTTCACACAGCAGTCAGTCATGTATTTGGAATATTTCTCTTTCTATTGTTGAAGCAGTAACTGAATTACTACTAAGAGTATTCATTCATGCTTGATTGATGAATGCCGGCCGCTGTAGCTGAGTGGTTCTAGGCGCTTCAGTCCAGAACCGGGCTGCGCTACAGTCGCAGGTTCAAATCCTGCCGCGGGCGTGGATGTGTATGATGTCCTTAGGTTAGTTAGGTTTAAGTAGTTCTAAGTCTATGGGACTGATCGCCTCAGATGTTAAGTCCCATAGTGCTTAGAGCCATTTGAACAATTTTTGATTGATGAATACCTATGACAATTCTTAAGAGCCCCTAGAAATACGATAAAATCTTTTATTGATGCCTGATTATCATTTTGCAGTGATGGCCGTGTGCTCAGTGATCCATTCATGAAACTTCCTTCTCGGCGAGAATTGCCCGATTATTATGAAATAATCAAGAAACCTTTGGATATCAAGAAAATTCTTCAGAGAATCGATGAAAATAAGGTAATGGATTTGCTGATGCTACTTGCATGTCAGAAGTAGATATCTGTTTTAAAAACAAAACGTTATTCCTTTTTTCAGAGATTGAGGGAGAACTCCAGATATTAGACTAAAAAACTAATTATTTTCACAATTTAAACTATTCACATGTATCAGTGCTTATCTCATAAATGTAGATGCAGATTAAACTGGACCATTGCCTTCACAGGCAGACCTGAGCCACTTATCACACTTCATGGACTTACTTAAAGCTCCAGTTTTCCAGTACGTATCTTGTGATTTTCCAAACTATCGATTGTCTAATCTGTAATAGAACAACACTTCCAAATGTGGTGAAAAATGGTTGGGGCTTGGAAAGCAACAGAATCGTAGCAGAAGATTGAAGTTTGGACTCAATCTGTGACATGTGCTCAAATGACTCACAGTAGAGCTTTGCCAGCAGAAAGCAAAGATTGAGGTTCAAGTCCTGGGTCTGCACCTTATAATAATCTGAAACGTAATTAAATTGCCCAGTGCTGTATCTGGGCAGAATACAAGCTGCAAATCTGTGCCTTTCTCATTGCCAGATGGATCATTACAGTTTAAGACTTGTGATACACCATTTCCACTCTGCTACATCAGCACACTTAGCACACACTCTACTGCAGGTTTAAAATTAAAATTTGGAATGAGGGGTGTATCTCATTTTCTGACACAAGTTGTTATTTGTAAATAATTTAGGAGTAAAGGAGACCATCACCAAATAGCAGAAGTGTTGAATGTGTGCCCATACATATTGTGGACTGGATGCACAATGTTGTGATTACAGTTCGACAGATGGACTGGGTGGGATGGGGGTTGAACCAGGAGGGGTGGGTAGAGGGAGGGAGATTTGGGAGGCAGGAAGGGGGGTGGGGGTAGCTATCGGCTTGAAGGGGGCAGCTATCGGCTTGAAGGGGGCAGCTGATGTTGCTGGCTAGGAATGTGGGAGTGAGGGGTGGAGGTGTATGCACTAGGCACGTGATGTGTGAGTGCAAGAGCCAGTGGAGAGCAGCGTATGATGAAGATGATGTGGAGATGTGAATTGAGAGGGGATGATAGGACAGAGGAAGGAAAAACTGTTGGGAGGGTGTTGGGACAGTGGGTTACGAGCGATTGAAGCCAGGAGCATTACAGAAGCAAAGAATATGTTGCAAGGATAATTCCCATCTGCATAGTTCAAAAAAGCTAGTGGTGAATGGAAGGACCCAGATGACCAGAGTTGTAAAGCATCCATTGAAATCGAGCATTTTGTGCTGAGCTACATGTTTTGCCCTACGTGGTCAACTTTGTTTTAGGCAACAGTTTGATAGTGAACATTCATTCTGGTGGATAGCTAGTTGCTTTTCATTTTGACACAAAAAGGTGTGTAATGATTGCAACAAAGATGGCAATGTGATATGGATGTTTTCATAGGTGGCCCTGTCTCTCAGTAGTCAGGATAAGCCTGTGACTGGACTGGAGTACGAAGTGCTGAATGGGAAGATTGGCAGGTCATAGGAGTGGCATAGGGGTGATCCAGGATGTTGTGTACGTTGGGTGGGAGATGGAATATCACTTCCAGAGGGGTGGGAAGAACCTTGAGTAGGGGGTCCCTCATTTCAGGGCATGATGATAGATAATGACAACCCTGGGAAGAACATGTTTAAGTTGTTCCAGTCCAAGGTAAAATTGTGTGATGAGGAGACAGTCTCTTGTACCAGATTCTTGGGTGTGTTGGAGGATTAGGAGTGTGTGAGGATATGGCATGGGAAATCCCTAATCCTCGCACCACACCCAAGTATCAGCTACAAAAGAGTGCCCCCATCATCACCCATTATCACTGTGAACTGGAACAATTGAAACCTGTCCTTAACCAGGACTGTAATTACCTGTTGCTGTGCTCTGAAATGAGGGACATCCTATTTAATATCTTAGTCCATCCCTATGCTACTCCCACTCCCAACCCCTTGCCACAGGGATCATATCCCTGCAGAAGAGCAAGGTGCAAAATTGCCCAATCCACCCACCCAGCACAGTTATAAAGTTGATCACTCTGTGAATGAAATTGTTATATTAAAGTGTAATCTGTAGTTTTTATGTACTAGCTTATGTGTATCGTTCGTAATGAAGACATTCCAGCTACGTGTAACTAGAGGATGTAGGTTGTTACCTAAGAGGATTTTAAACAGTTTATGTTTATCATCTATAATTGCAGACATTAGGAGACACTTTTTGAATCTGGCACTTTCAGGCTTTGGACCTACATCTACATTTATTCTCTGCAATCTCTATTTCAATGAGGGATGAGGATAATTTTTTGTTGCAGTCGTGAATGAAGTGTAGGTCTAACGACTGTTGATAAGACTCTGCATAAGCATGAATTTCTGTGATTTTCCTCTTGTGATCATTTTTCAAGGTGTATGTGCAAGGAAGTAACATGTTGGATTGTATGTATCGCCACCTGTGATTGTGTAATACATTGGTTTCACATCTAATAGCACTTAGAAAATCTTTAGTTCTGAGTTAACACGCCATATAAATACTGCAAGCTGTGCATTGTCCATTACATCTGTGATTTATCAAGTAATAGTTAGTAAACAATAAAAATCTGACCTTACTGCTTCAGTTGATTTTCCAGATCTACAACCATGTCATACATCTAAAGAGAAACTGTTTGCTTGGAGAGGCAAGCTAATTCAAATTGCTGTACCTCTCATATGATTAAGCACTGTGTGCTGGTGAGCAAACATGATTTGAACAGGTGCAGCATTGAGAATAGTATGCCACTTGTTGCAATGGTATGCACAACTTTGTAGTTTGCTCTTAGTAATGCCACATTAGTTGAATGTTTCTCCTCACCAGAAATCTAAAATTAATTGCATGCATCTCACGTGGTAATCAAAATTAATAACTATGAAGGACACACAATGCTCTGTATATGAATTTCCTCACCTGAAATTCCTGTACTTTGCTCTTCAGTGTGGCAATGAGTTACTTTCGTGCATCACTGATCAGCTCATCATAGTGCATTATGTATTATGCATCTTATGGTACATGAGACACTGAGGAAACCCATTTTTTTCATCAATTAAGTTTTATTCTTTCCCTAAAAGGTAAAATGGTAATGGGCTACTTCAGGAAGTCATCTTCACAACTATCTTCTCTACCAAGGTGTCAATATCTGAAATATTTTCAAGTGTCAGCTATGCCACACAATTAGGCGTGTCCACACAACAGGGAAATGGTCTCCTTGCAGGCAGCCTACGCAGTTGCGCCTGCCCAACAGGTGAGGCAGGTAGCTGTACCCCATTGGGGCAGAGTTGGAACAGTCTGCTGTAGATCATGGTTCTGTTATTCTCCAGTTTTCAGACTCTGAGAAAGAGGTAGTGTTGGATACCAGGACTTGGGGGAATCTGGGAAAACGATCTGGCTGACACTTTCATCAGTGGGGCCTCTACAGGTTTGCGTAATGTCTCTCAGTAAACTCATAATTGACTAATGAAGTTAAAGTAGTGTATTAATCAATTCTTGGAAATTCTTGAAACCAGAAAAATGCCACTGAAACTTGATTAAAATGCCCAGCAGCGTATCTCGATGGGGTACAAGCCACAAATTTATGGTTTCCTCTTCACAAGAGGGATCATTACTATTTGATACTCATGACACACCATGCTAAATTTAACTGAAAATGTTCTGCTTATTGATAAGTGGGGACATAATGCATTTTTCTATCTGTGTGAGTGAGTGTGCTACACATATGAAGGTTTGGTGTCACCATTCCTTCATTCCATTTCAGAATAGCTCGTGTAACGATTTACCTGTTGCATACATTTTAGGTAATTCCTTAAGTCATTTTTAATATTTTAACATTAGTTTTACACAGTGTGTGTGTGTGTGTGTTTGTGTGTGTGTGGAGAGAGAGAGAGAGGGGGGGGGGGTAATTGGGAGAAGACCAATGCTGCACTTGGAATGCACCAAAATCAATGGCATGTTGCAGTGAGATATTGTTATAGACATATTTAATTATTTGCTGATATAATATCTATTGTAACCCTTTGTTCAATATACTGATTTCAGTTTAGTGACTTTGATGAACTGGAAAAAGAATTTATGACATTATGTAAGAACGCACAAACATACAATGAAGAAGCATCTTTGATTCATGAGGATTCAATAGTTCTACAATCAGTATTTACAAATGCAAGGCAGAGACTAGAACATGAAGGTGAATCTGAAGAAGAGGAAAGAGCACGAGGTACTTGTAGTGGTAATAATAATAATAATACTAGAGCTGTGTGAAAACTAATTTTGCCCTTTATTTATAGGATGTTCATAATCAGCCACTCTTCTGCAATCTGTGAGCATTCTCCAATTACTTTACTTTACATTGTTTCCCTGTTTGAAGAACAAGCTTGTTCCCATTTTGTTTGTTGTGTTTAATTTGAAGAGAGACTTTACAATGTTATACATATGTTAATCTATAGTTTATTCATATTGGGAAACTGAACTACACTAAGAGCAATATTTGTTTATTTTCTAGAAGTTCCTGAGGAAGAAGTAATATCCGATGCAGATTCGTCTGTTAAAATGAAGATAAAACTGAAGAATACTACTCGCAAAACTGAAGTTCAGGCTCGAACATCAGGTAGAAGAAAACGAAGTTCGCGTAAGTATGTGAGTGATGAAGAAGAAGAAGAAGAAGTCTCGTCTGTTTAAATGTGGTATCTTTAGCCTTTATGTTGTAGCTCATTTATGGATGTTCATCACAGTACTGCATGTAAGAATATTTGTTTGCCATCCCAGTTATTTTTAGATAGTGTATGGCAGGAATGTCACCCAGTATTATAAAAAGTGGAAACTTATAATGCCAGATATTGCTTTGTGAACCTTTCTGTCTTTTGTAAAATTATTTACATTAAAAAGCTTACATTCTGATTGCGTTTTGTTCTTTTTGGTTAAAACTTTGATTTGTGAAAATTTATTTGCTGTTAATAAAAACTGCATTGGCTTCATAGCAGATTTTAATTTGCATCATTTTTGGTTGTATAACTTGAATACCAATCAAAAAATAAATTTTTGTGCTGTATATTAGTCTTGCAACTGTTCTTTCTTATGTTTTAATTGCATTTGTTGTTATGGTTCTTCATTCTCTGCTTATTTAAAAGATTGCTTTTGTTTTGGAAGTAATTATAACAAAAGAAAATAATTTTATGCCTAATGTAGTTGTGTGAAATAATACTACGTAAATTCGTTGGCATAGTGAAGGTGTCTGTGATATTATGAAAAGAAGAATCTGTGTAGCTTGAAAAAAATTAATAATACATTTCAAGCTTCCTAAATTTTGCTTCTTCTGTGCTTTACACTGTTATTTACTCTTTGAAAATGAGAATAACAGCATGATCTGTAGCCCTTGGCTACAAATATAGTTTGAGCTTCAACTCAGTCACTTTGCTATATGCTGCTATCATGTTTCGTATCTCAATGTCTTGTGGGAAAAGTGATGTGTTTCCTGGGGAACAAGATTTGGACTAATAAATAATAATTTGAACCAAATATACAAAACCACTTAGAAGTAAAAAATAAGTTCTCCATATTCTAGATTTATTTATTTATTTTATTTTTTTTAATTTTACGTTCTGCTCTGCATTTTATACCATTGTAGACTGTAAGTATGGCAGTTACTGTTATACAAACTGTGCTGTCAGTATTTGTAATATCAGTAGAGTATTAATACAACTTAGTCTATAATATGGTAAACTGTGTGATGGTCATCTGTAGTAAAGCTCATTTGGGCAAAGGGATGTGTACTGTGTTTTACATCTTCGCTGGAACCATTATTGTAGATCTGTTCTTGTGAAGCTTACTGCTGGGATCGAAGTGGTATAGAAACCAGCTTTTAATTATATAGTAGTTTTACTAACATATTGCAGTTGAGCGAACGAGTTGATGGTTTTATTTCTTTGTGTGTGCTGCTTCACAAATAAATGTTACATAGTTGATATCTACCTCTTTGCTCAGTGGCAAAAAGAGAAAAAGAACTAAACTGGCCTCAAATACAAAAATGTTGTTTAAGTTGACCTTGTTACTTGCCAGAAGTTATTTCTAAAACCAAATTGTTGCATAAATCTGTACAATCATTAGTCAGTTTTTGACCAATGATGTGAATTCTTTTCTGACTCAGCAGAATAATTCTTACTAAGCCTTATACTACATTTTCTTGCCATCTTTAGTAATTTTTTCATTACTGAGATGTCTAAAGCAAAACGGAAGCTGTATTTACTGATCTGTTGCACCTTGCAAATTTCTGCTCAGTTTTGTTCCAGAATGTTTCTATACAAATTAATGTAACTTTCTGAACAAAATATATGTGGTAATTACCAAATTTGTTACTTTATTTTGCATTGGTAGCGTGCTTGGAATATATTTCCTATGAGCTATCAACACAGTGTTGTTAAATGGTTTACTAGTTGTGATGCATGAACTGATGGTGGCCCCCCTTCTTTCCTCGCCCTCAACCCCCCCCCCCCCAAAAAAAAAAAAAAAATTCCTACTTGTTATAGTGGAATACACATGTACTTGGATGTGAAAAAGCTGCTGTAACCTGTTGTCATTAAGAGATGGTGTGCCAGGGCACACCTGGCTATGGTCGAATTAGGATTCGTAGGCCTGATTGTAGTTCCATGTGCTCCTTGTGTTGAACACTTTTAGCTGAGAGTATGTGTAGACAGCAAGTAATGTTTTTGTGCTTGCTTACAGTGTGAGTCCTGAAATCTTAGCTTTCATCCCCTGAAGGGATCACATAAGACATTTCAAATCTTGGAAGCAAAGTGAGATTATAAAATCATCTCAAAAAATAAAGCAAATTTCTTTAATATTTATGAGATTCATCAAATAGAGATTACACTCTACTTCTTTTCTGCAAAATGATTGTAATAGGTATGTAATAAAAATGTTCCAGGTGCTTTCCATGAACTGGTTTTCCTTCACATCTTCACCCGTGGATGTGTGGTGACCTAATTATGATTAACTGCTTTTGAATTGGATGCTGTAAACTAGTACGTATTTGATGCTCCCATCCTTTGTAGACTGTAAAGAGAAAGGGATGAGAAGAGAGGACAAATATTAAGTGAATAGCACACATTAAGTATAATGTGGAGTAGGAACATTTGTCTCGACTCTGCTTAGATGTTGAGAAGAGGGAGAGAATAAAAACATCCCCCTTCACATATGTTTATGTAAGGAGACAAAATTAAATTCTATACTACGAAAAATGGAATAAAGTTAGTGCTTATTATAGTTCAGTGGAATTTTTGTCTTCTGTGAAATAAAAGTTTCCGATTGTTATGATTACTTATGTTATCTCAGAATCACTCATGTCTCTTTCTTTCCACGATTGTGTTTTTAGCACTTCTTAATAAGACAATCTCATGAATTTTATCTTTATCAAACAAATTTTTTAAACATGACCATTTTATCTGATTTTCTGAAATGAAGTGCTAACTTCTACTTTTCTACTTTTGTAACAGCTGCATCTCAGATTTTTACTTCCAGGTAGGTGATAATATGCTTAGTATCTGGCATGTCTCAGCTGTCTGCGTTGAAATTTCTTACATTTCTCAATTCATGAAATCTTCATCAGTGATTAAATATTCATCATTAGGATGAATAGATGTTCACACTTACCCTTCTCACTTAATATTAGTGGCTAGTGCATTTATATAATAAATTGATTCTGTAGTAAGGAAATAGGTCACATCCTTTATGTGAACATGGTATATGGAACATTATTAATCAGCAGATTGTTTGCGAGGTCTGAAGTATGCTGATGTTGAAAACTTTCTTGTGACTATTCAAATAATACTAAATTTAGTATAGAAATTGTCAAATAGGTTCAGTGGCATAAAAAGTTTTGATGGTGTTTTTTTGAATCTGCATGCAAGCTAATGATTCTGAGACATTACTGAAAAATGAAAAAAGATCACCATGAATTCATCAACCCAACAGGGTGAAATTTTATTGACACACAGTTTAGGATGTATACAACAAATGATCACACTGACAGAGCGATACGCATCTGAGTACAGTCAACAAGAGATGTGAAATGTCAGCACTAGCACCCTGTATACCCTCCTTTTGCAGCAATGCAGGCCGCAGTTCTCCCATTGTGACGAATGTAGTCTTGGAGAATGGCCTGCTATGCAGTTTCCACCTGGTGCCTCAATTGGTCGAGATTTCCTGCTACTCTTGCAGACCACACAAGATGATGTTTCATCGAGTCCCAAACGTGCTCAATAGAGGACAGATATTGGGCTCATGCTTGCCAGGGTAGTTGACATACACCTTGAAGTGCAAGTTGGGTGGCATGGAATACATGTGAATGTGCATTATCATGTTGGAAAAGCACATCGCCTTGTTGGTACATAAAGGGTAGCATGACAGATTGAATGATGTTTTGGTTGTAGCATGCACTGTTCAATTTATTTATTTATTTATTTAAATGTCAAGTTCCATAGGACCAAATTGAGGAGCAAATCTCCAAGGTCATGGAACGTGTCAGTACATGAACTTACAACATAAAAAGTAATAACAGATAAAAATAAATGTTCCTGAACCTGAAAGAAAATCGGTACATAAGTTTAAGCAAACGCTATCAGCAATACAATGAGAATCATCTTAATTTTTCAAGGAACTCTTCGACAGAATAGAAGGAGTGACCCATGAGGAAACTCTTCAGTTTCGATTTGAAAGCGCGTGGATTACTGCTAAGATTTTTGAATTAGAGTGGCAGCTTATTGAAAATGGATGCAGCAGTATACTGCACACCTTTTTGCACAAGAGTTAAGGAAGTCCGATCCAAATGGAGGTTTGATTTCTGCCGAGTATTAACCGAGCGAAAGCTGCTTATTGTTGGAAATAAACTAATATTGGTAACAAGAAACAACAATAACGAATATACATATTGAGAGGCCAATGTCAAAATACCCAGACTCGTGAAAAGAGGTCGACAAGAGGTTCGTGAACTCGCGCCACTTATTGCCCGAACCGCCCATTTCTGTGCCAAAAATATCCTTTTAGAATGGGAAGAGTTACCCCAAAACATAACACCATACGACATAAGTGAATGAAAATAAGCAAAGTAGACTAATTTACGTGTCGAAATATCACTCACTTTCGATATCGTTCGAATAGTGAAAATGGCAGTATTAACTCTTCGAACAAGATCCTGAACGTGAGCTTTCCACGACAGCTTATTATCTATCTGAACACCTAGGAATTTGAACTGTTTACTTTCACTAATCATATGCCTGTTCTGTGAGATTAAAACGTCAGGTTTTGTTGAATTGTGTGTTAGGAACTGTAAAAACTGAGTCTTACTGTGATTTAACGTTAGTTTATTTTCTACAAGCCATGAACTGAGGTCATGTACTGCTCTACTTGAAACTGAGTCAATGTTGCACACAACATCCTTTACTACCAAGCTAGTGTCATCAGCAAACAGAAATATTTTAGAGTTACCCATAATACTAGAGGGCATATCATTTATATAAATAAGGAACAGGAGTGGCCCCAACACTGATCCCTGGGGCACCCCCCACTTGACAGTACCCCACTCAGATCCCACATCACAGCCGTTATCAACATTGTGAATAATGACCTTTTGCTGCCTGTTGCTAAAGTAAGAGGTGAACCAATTGTGAGCTACTCCCCTTATTCCGTAATGGTCCAACTTCTGGAGCAATATTGTGTGATCAACACAGTCAAATGCCTTTGTTAAATCAAAAAATACGCCAGGCATTCGAAACTTTTTGTCACCTCACAGAGAAAAGAGAATATAGCATTTTCAGTTGTCAAACGACTTCTAAAGCCGAACTGTACATTTGATAGCAAATCGTGTGATATAAAATGATCAGTTAACCTTACATACACATCCTTTTCGATAACTTTTGCAAACACTGATGGCATTGAAATAGGTCTAAAATTATCTACATTATCCCTTTCTCCCTTTTTATAAAGCGGCTTTACTACTGAGTACTTTAATCGCTCAGGAAACTGACCATTCCTAAAGGAAAAAATTACAAATATGGCTAAATACAGGGCTAACATGTGCTGCACAGTACTCGCCGGCCGAAGTGGCCGCGCGGTTCTGGCGCTGCAGTCTGGAACCCCTAGACCGCTACGGTCGCAGGTTCAAATCCTGCCTCGGGCATGGATGTGTGTGATGTCCTTAGGTTAGTTAGGTTTAACTAGTTCTAAGTTCTAGGGGACTAATGACCTCAGCAGTTGAGTCCCATAGTGCTCAGAGCCATTTGAACCATTTTTTTTTTGCACAGTACTTTAATATTCTACTAGACACTCCATCATAACCATGAGAGTCCTTAGTCTTCAGTGATTTGATTATTGTCTCAATCTCCCTCTTGTCTGTATCACAGAGGAGTATTTCAGACGTCAATCTCGGAAAGGCATTTGCTAAGAAATTTATATGATTTCCTGTAGATACTAAATTTTTATTTAATTCACCAGCAATGCTCAGAAAATGGTTGTTAAATACTGTACATATACCTGATTTATCAGTAACAGAAATATTATTACTGCAAACTGACTTTATATCGTCAACCTTGTGCTGCTGACCAGACACTTCCTTCACAACTGACCATATGGCTTTAATTTTATCCTGTGAATTAGCTGTTCTATTTGCATACCACATACTTTTTGCCTTGCTAATAACATTTTTAAGCACCTTACAATACTGTTTGTAATGGGCTACTGTAGCTTGATTGTGACTACTTCTAACATTTTGATATAATTCCCGCTTTGTTCTACATGATATCCTTATCCCACTAGGCAGCCAACCGGGCTGTCCATTACTGCTAGTACCACCGTTTAGAATGTTCTAATGGAAAGCAACTCTCAAAGAGCATGAGAAATGTGTTATGGAAAGCATTGTATTTATCATCTATATTATCGGCACTATAAACATCTTGCCACTCTTGTTCCTTGACAAGTTTTGAAAAACTCTCTATTGCTGTTGGATTAACTTTCCTACATAGTTTGTAATTAAATACGACATTGGTTAGAGTACAAAAACCTTTTAGTGTTAAAATTTGTGCATCATGGTCTGAAAGGCCATTCACCCTTTTACTAACAGAATGCCCATCTAGTAATGAAGAATGAATAAAAATATTGCTTATGACTGTGCTACTGTTCCCCTGCACCCTAGTTGGAAAAAACACAGTTTGCATCAGATCATATGAATTTAGGAGATCTACCAACATCCTTTTTGTTGCACAATCATGTAAAAAATTAATATTGAAGTCACCACATAGAACTACTTTCTGGTACTTCCTACAAAGTGAATCAAGAACCCTCTCTAGCTTAAGCAAAAATGCTCTGAAGTCAGAGTTAGGGGACCTATAAACAACAGCAATTAGAAGTTTAGTTTCACTAAATTCAACTAATGCTGCACAACTTTCAAATATCTGTTCAGTGCAGTGTCGTGATACGTCTATGGACTCAAATGAAATACTGTTTTTTACGTACAGAGCCACTCCCCCACCCCGCAAGGAACTCCTTGAGAAACAGCCAGCTAATCTGTAGCCTGGTAAAGGAAGCCTCTGAATTATAAAATTATTTAAGTGGTGCTCTGATATACCAATAATTTCAGAGTTAACATCTATTAGCAGTTCACTAACTTTATCTCTAATACCTCTTATATTTTGATAAAATACGCTAATTCCTTCTCTACTTGGAAACATTACATCCTCTGGAGGTGAGCCCTTAGTTAGAGGCACTTCCTTTAAGCATGTATACCTATCAGCTGACTTCAGTCTAAAAAAGGTGCAGCTCTAACACCAACTACTATAGGAATTTTTCCATGAGTGATACCACTACCACCACCACCACCACCACTACCACCCACTACACTGTCACCTATAAGCTTAGCCAGCCTCCCCTTCCCATACCTATTGAGGTGCAGGCCATGTCTAGTAAAACCCCATCTACTGATAGACCCAACTGGCACCACTGAGATGTGATCCATGCCCTCCGCCATCAGTGCCCTCCCCAGCCCCACATTAACACGCTTCACAGCCGCCTTAAGGTGAGGCCGATCACGACGCTGAAACAGTTGCACGAAATGCACATTAGTACCACCAGTTTGAGTAGCTATCTTAACCAAGTCACCACTGACATCATATTCCCCGTCCCTATCGAGGCTGTTCCCTGCTCCACCCACTATCACTACCTGATCCTCTTTTGTTAAATTCTTACATAACTCCCCTATGCTTTCAGTCACCTGAGCCAACCCTGCACTAGGCTTCACAATGCTGGTGACCTGGTACTCACTCCCCAACACTTCCTGCAACTGGCCCACACCTCTACCGTGGGAACTACCTAGCAGCAGAACCTTCTTTCTGCTAGACTTTGCAACTAACCTAGGCCTCCTAATTGTTGAGGACTGCTGCAAGTTACCTACATCTACGGCTACACGAGGCTCCTCTCCACTCACCTCTGACAGTTGGTCGTATCTATTGCATGTATGCAAAGTAAAACTGTCTGAGTACCTCCTCTTCCTAGCTACCTTCTTGCCAACTGCCAGTTCCCATTCCCACCACCCTTCACCCTCCTCAACCTATCTAGTTCCTCCTTTGTGCATTGTAACTGCACCTGAAGGGCACAGATCTTATGCTCCTGCTCCTCTATTAACTTGTTTCTACTACAGATTCTACATTCCCAGGAGAGGATCTCCCTAAAATGACCACTGGCTTCCCCACTGCACTCCCCCCAATGAAAATACTTTGAACAAGTCCCACACTGTAATCCACTACTCACAAACCTACGACAGAGCCCACACTTTTCACTCATGGTAAATTTTACAGTTACTGAAAAAAAAACTATATGTCTACATTACCAAAGTTCAGTTACACCAGTAGAACTATTTAAGAACTAACAATAATGGTCTCGAAATTCTGTGCCTATTAAGAAAGCAGCTTCTTGTATTAATACTACTACAACACTGCCGATACCAATACCAGCAAAACTTCACAAAATTATTAGCTACAACCAAAAAATTAAAACTACCACTGTAACACTAAGCGAAGTTAAAAACACAGCAAGCGAACGATTACAAAAGTTTATTAATTTGTTATTTCTCCACAAACGGCACGGAACACCGCTAAAAACTATTAAATTTAGTAACTGTGTTACAGAGCACAAATAAGTTTGTCAGTACTTAGCTTATAACCGCTACAGCTGCAGTGCACGCCACAAAATGTAAACACACTACTGTATGATCATGAGAGGAGTACGGTCATTGTAATATATGGCTCCCAACACCATGACACTGGGTGTTGGCCCTGTGTGCATCTGATAAAGACAAGTCTCCATTCATCCTTCCATAAGTGCCTGTCACAATACCACTGGAGGCGGGCTGCACAATATTGAGGCACGAGTGAAAGACATCTGAACTTCACGAAGGATTATAGCGCTGTTTCACGGAGATGGTTGCGAATGATCCTCACTGATACCCCCAAAGCAACAGTGTCACTAATTTGCTGTGAAGTCGTGGTGCAGTCTGATACAGCACTTTGTAAGATGTGACGGTCTTGGTGTGCATCTGGGCACTGCTGCTGTCTGCACTCAAACTGACAGCCATGGGCGCCTTCTGCTGATCGCTGGCAACAACACTTGTGCATAGTGGAGAGCTCTCGCCCCACACATAGTCTAGTTCTGCGGTATAACCACCCAGCCTTCCACAGACCCATTATAATCCCTCACACAAACTCCATCAATTGCACAAACAGATCACGTCCATGCTGCAGCATGCTAACAGTGTTGCATACACACGTGGAGCTCCGTATGCCATGGAAAACTGGCAGCTACTGGCTCTGGAAGTGAGCAACTGTTGTAAACATTGCAAAATTCCAGTTGAAAACACAGTTCCTGGTTTGTCCTCAGTATGTTTGATCATTGACTTCCCTGTCCTCTTGTAGTGTCCTGTGCAAGTGTGACATACCTTCGTCACTTGGGTCAAGGTGTTCTTTTCTCATTTTCTAGGAGAGTATTTTGACTGGCATAGTCGTCTTCTTCAGGTGGTCCAATACAGTGGTCTGTGTGTGCTCATTGCATGGATTCCATCAAGATTATGATGTGTTGCACTCTTTAAATAGTCTGCATCCATCTTTTGACAAAATTTATTTTCCTGGATATTTGCCGTTATTCTATGAGACACGCTCATCTTCAATGTTTTCTGGGTCTGACATATATGACTAGTGACATCTTAATAAACTGAATGACAGATCACACGTTTTACTTAAAAAGTGTTTGAATGGACTTGTGTGCACAGCACCAGTAACTTGGAACATGTGCGCCAGTACTGGTCGTGAAACTCCCAAGTATTTGTAGACACTGATTACCTCTAACACATTTGCAACACTTCCTCAGGATGTGAGCATGTTTGTGTATACTCGTGAATGGTATCTGTGGAGTATGTTTTGTTTGTTTTTAAAATTAATCTTATTAGCCTGTCTGATATCCCTTCAAATTCTGTGATATTGTTTTTGTTTTTCGCGTTTACAATAAAACTCACCTGAATATTCTCTCCCTATGATATGACATATGCTCTGCTTTTAATTTGAGTTGGTTATCATTTTTTGCAACACTTCTGATAACTCTACTGCAGCCAAATTGAAGTTATTTAACTGCTCTTCCAGCACCACTGACATCTTTGTACCATAAAGTCCTGAAATTTATTGCTACTAAATAAAATTAGTAGACGCAGCAGGGATTGTAAGGTCTGTTTTATTGTTTATTAAGCCCGACTTCATGTAGCAAATTGCAGATACAATAGTAACTGGGCATAACTTATGGCTTAAAACCATTGCCCGAGTTCCTTCAGTCCACTACTCAACTAGGCCAGAGTACTGATTTCTCAGGAAGTTGCAAATTGCAGTGGAACTTCTGGCAGACCTACCCACAGTACAGGGTGATTCAAAAAGAATACCACAACTTTAAAAATGTGTATTTAATGAAAGAAACATAATATAACCTTCTGTTATACATCATTACAAAGAGTATTTAAAAAGGTTTTTTACCACTCAAAAACAAGTTCAGAGATGTTCAATATGGCCCCCTCCAGACACACGAGCAATATCAACCCGATACTCCAACTCGTTCCACACTCTCTGTAGCATATCAGGCGTAACAGTTTGGATAGCTGCTGTTATTTCTCGTTTCAAATCATCAATGGTGGCTGGGAGAGGTGGCCGAAACACCATATCCTTAACATACCCCCATAAGAAAAAATCGCAGGGGGTAAGATCAGGGCTTCTTGGAGGCCAGTGATGAAGTGCTCTGTCACGGGCTGCCTGGCGGCCGATCCATCGCCTCGGGTAGTTGACGTTCAGGTAGTTACGGACAGATAAGTGCCAATGTGGTGGCGCTCCATCCTGCTGAAATATGAATTGTTGTGCTTCTTGTTCGAGCTGAGGGAACAGCCAGTTCTCTAACATCTCCAGATACTATAGTCCAGTTACAGTACCACCTTCGAAGAAAAAGGGACCAAAAACTTTATTGGCTGAAATGGCACAGAAAACGTTCACCTTAGGCCACCTCTCCCAGCCACCATTGATGATTTGAAACGAGAAATAACAGCAGCTATCCAAACTGTTATGCCTGATATGCTACAGAGAGTGTGGAACGAGTTGGAGTATCGGGTTGATATTGCTCGTGTGTCTGGAGGGGGCCATATTGAACATCTCTGGACTTGTTTTTGAGTGAAAAAAAACCTTTTTAAATACTCTTTGTAATGATGTATAACAGAAGGTTATATTATGTTTCTTTCATTAAATACACATTTTTAAAGTTGTGGTATTCTTTTTGAATCACCCTGTATATTGGCCTGTCATGGCATGCTGTCCATCGAGAAAATTACCTTGTGAATAATAATGGCTGCATAACTTTTGATTTGCATTGTGTCATCTCATCAGTTAATTAAATCTTTATGAGAGATGTCCAGTTTATGTATCTATATATCTTCTCATTTTTATCTTGTTCCAAGAGGTTTTCAGAATCATTATGAAATATTAGGGTTTTGTAAGTTAGGCGAGACACTATCTACATTCAGAAAAATCATTTATTGAATTGGCTGCAGGCATCCACACGGAATGTATGGCATTAACCATTTCCTTTTATAGGATGTTGCTTGGTCATACGTGTCCAATCCCTCAGTTGACTGCAACATTTTTTTTCTGTCACACATTGACTCTGACAGCAATTTGTTATTGTGAAAAATGCACAGTGCACCATGGTATAGAATCTGTATTAAACTGTAGTTATCCCTATAACTGGCTGTGTAAGTCAGTTTAACCCTTTCAGACCTGAATTTTTTCTGGGATTTTTTAATGATTTCAGATGCAAGATTTATACAAAAATATGTACCCATTTTCAATACATACTTTGTATACTTGGCTTTATTGTAGGGACTATAATAACTAATTACAAAATATTCTCTATTGTAAAAAATAGTAAAATGGTCATTCAGTAATTACCATGCAAAATAATGATAACAGTATTCATTATACAGTGGAATATAGCAAACCAACCACGTCTGTGTAATCTGCTGGTCATGAGGTGCTGCGCACTGCTGATGCACATGATGAAAAGGTCGAACATTCACAAACATGTACCTCAGGTTTCTATTGGAAAAAATACTTCTGTAGCAACTAAGACACAGTAAAAATTTATGTACATGATTGTAACCAGGGGTCTGAAAGCGTTAAATTTCAGAGGAAGGCAAGGGCACACCATCACTGACAGGACCATGCCTACTGAAGCATTGGAGTGTTCAAACCAACCTTTCAGTTGATGATAGCTTTACTTTATGGTGAAATAAGAAAGTAATGCAAGAAAGATATGGATGTATCTTAGTTGTTATGTGTGGCATTACTAAGTATGTTATGTTCCTAAAGATATATTCACATGTAATTATTTGTAACTAATGAAAGCAGAGAAAACCACTATGAACAAAGAAAGTTACAATATTGTATCATTTGCTTCAATACGTAAAGTAAAATGTGTACAGTGGTCAAGATAAAAAGTGTGATTCTGTAGTTTTGTTGCAAGGTTAGAAACATGAAGAGTTCACTATACTTTGCAGTTGATGAGTTTCTAGAAGTTAAGGCATTTTGTTTTGCGTATTGTTTTCTTTTAATATTTCTCATTTGGCATTCCCAATTTTGTTTATCAAGTGATGCTGATAGGGCAATAATTCATGTACCATTTGCATTAAGTCATTTAAAAAATTAACAGAGATGCACTATCTTGAACGCTGGCACAGTTCCTTCAACAAGCATTGGTTGGTTCCTTTCTCTATACATCTTTGACTAGTCTTTGGGGCCCAACTGTAATGACCACCACTATATAAGCAGGTTGTTACACTGTAAGCTTACAGCTGTTTAAAGAGGGAAGTTCGAATCATAAAACTATTAAAATCACAAAGAAGTGGAAAGAGTGGCCAGTACTTACCTTCAGGAGGTACTGTTCCCTATAGTGTCAACAGAAACATAAGAAAGATCATGAGAATCCTGGGTACTTTTTCAGGGTTGAGAAGGGGAGCTAGTTGGGTGAAGCAGGATATTATTATTATTATTATTATGTTTTTTTTTTTGGGGGGGGGGGGGGGGGGGAGTGCAGTTATCAAAGCTAGGGCAGCACAATGTGCTGCTCTCACTCCTCCCCTCCCCACCCAAAAAAAAAAAAAAAAATCAACCCCTCACTCACCAATTCCTGCCAATCTCACCGAAAAACCAACCTATTGTTATGTCATCTAGGAATAGTATTCCCCCTCAATTCGTAAAGAATTTATTATTGTTACATAATCCTATTACAACTTGCTTTATATCCATTTTCAGCCACAGCATTACTTGGTGATACGTTAGTTTTTAATTCAATCACACACAACATTTGTTCAGTCATGATTCTTCTTTTAAAACTAAATTGGGACTTATAACAAACTGAAGTGAAACTTTATATGCATAAAAACTCATAGTATGAGAGTAAATGAGTTCTGCTGGAACTATACCTGCCACATCTGTTTATGTCAGCCACCCAAGTAATTCAGCTTAAGACATAAGGAATGTTATGTAATATTTATTATAGACAATAGCCATTAGTTGCTTGCTCTTTTTTTATGAAACTGTGTATAATGTTAAACTTATTGATGGAGGTTCCTTTCTACCATTGCCAACACAAGTATTATTTTAATGTCACCAACACCAACACAACTATAGCTTCAAATGTAATTCTAAGTGCTAAACAATAACTATGTAAATAATTCAAAAAATTTTCTCAAGTTTGCCGAAGGCGTGGGGTAAAGTATTACTTTGATTCATTTGTCTCTACGATATTGCTGGATGATTATTGGCTAACTGTCCTAACTACACTCTTTCAGTTGTTCAAATTCTTTTTTATGTCCTAATTAATTGCTCCCCTATTCTGGCCAACATTCCATTATTCCTGTGAGTTAACTGATGTGACTACATCAGAGATTATTCATTAGGAAGAACCTCATTTAGTTTTTCTTTGTTTCCCAGTCTTTTCATGAGGAATATCAGAAGTTAATTATGTACTGTGAATGGTGGCATAAGTATTTAAATTGTAAGTGGTCTATAAAAATATCTATGTAATAGTTGTAGCTTATAAAGGTGTAACTATTCTTGTACAATACCAAATCAAACAGCTAATTATGGGTGCCGATCACAAAAACTTTGTGGTAGACAGTATACTCTGAGGTAGAGGGATGAACTTAAAATATGATTGTATGTACTGCACTTTTTATATATTTCTGCAGAATTTTAGCAATAATGACTTCTAATTTAGTAGCAGTTGCAAATTGCAACATATTATTTATCTGGAATGTTTATTTAGTTCACTGCTTATTGTACAACTAAGCATTTTTATTTAATAAGGAATGAAGAGATTGCTATAAATGTAAATGTTTTGAGTACCAGATGTCACCTCACACTGTAGTTAGTGTATTTCCAGAAGAAAGAAATTTGTTTATTTATCACTTACAAATTTCAGAGCCTTTACTCACACTGGTTTTGGTGTAGTTGTAGATATGTTTATTTTCTCTATCAGTGTCAGCTAAGTAACAGACCTGTACTAATGCTTCTTGAATAATGGTTAGCTTTTCTGATCATTATATTTCCTTCATTACAGCCTTTTATTTTATCTTAACACAGCAATCATACTGTAGTGTGTCTAGAATTAGTGCATGAAAGAGAGCTTTGCAGCAGATTTAGAATGAAACCTAGTTATAAACTGTAGAAAAGACATTTCTTCTTGGCAGTATAACTTCAGAAAATCTTTGCAGGTGATGCTACATTATGTGGAATCTAATTTACTTGGTAATGTGGCAGCACCTCCAGAAGTACTAATAACCTATGCAAGCAATGATACAGAAGACAATCCAGTATGTTATCCTGTTGAATTCTGGAGTGTTCCGCAGCATTTCTTCAGTTACTGAACAGAATTGTTTTCAGTTAATGGTTCTTTAACACTTCAATATTATAAATTTTATCAGTGATTGATGTTTTATGAATGACAAACTTTGAATGAAGCTAGCTAGTGACACAAATCATACAAAACGTGAAAAAAGAAAATTTGAAGGCTTGCAACCCTAGAAATATGAATCAAATCAGTATTAAGATTTGTAACTTATATTGTGTCTCAATGATAAATTAACTAACAGAAGAGGAATCTCAGTTTTTATGACTGGTTGGTGCTTTGCCACCATAAACATGTGGCCAATATTTATACACATTTAAATATGAGGAAGTTGCTGTAGTATATTGAAACAGATGGTGATGTGAAGCAGAAGACCTGCATTGGTTTGCATATCATAGAAAGTTTCATGCATGTGGGTGTACGCACCTCAAAATATAATAATGAAAATAAGGTTTATATGCTGGCTACTCGTGGTTCTCATATATTGTGTACAGAAAAGATATGGCATCACACTGTTGGTTCACTCACTGTATACGTACATATTCTGTTTGCCAAGCCATAGATGCTGACTTGCTATTGTTTTTGTTCACAGTATTGATGCCATAGAGTCATTAAAAATATTGAGAAGCAACATTTTTGCTGACCATAAGCCACAAGGTTCAGAGGGTCCACAATACCCAAGTCCTGAACAAATATTTACTTAAACCATTAATAGACCTACTTTCTCCAACCTGACACTGTATTTTGCTGCACAAAAAACTTTGATATCCGAAGCATTTGTAATTATTTCTGTATTATGGTATTTTTGACTGAAGATAACAGCAGACTATTCCTGGTGCTTTTGTGTTAAGCATTGTGCTATCTATTTGAATAATCCCAAAAGCTAGACTGTCGTATGTTGTCTTTAATGGACCAAGTCTACAATGAAATTTAGCATTTTACATCAGATTCAAAATATTTTCAAGTGTATTTTGTTGAAAATGAAGTTACTTTTCTTTATATTTGACTTTGTGATAAAATATCTCATAAAACAATCATTGATAGTCCAAATAATTCAGTTATAAGAATCAGGTTAGCTTCCATTCGGAAAGTGGATGCACTCAGTGACTGTTATGTGGTTTATACATTATAGAGTGCACCAAACAGTTGTCCCTTTTTAGATTTTATTACACAAATCCAGATTTTGGCTAGTAGTATATTTTCAATGCTAAAAATACAAGAAGTACATAGATGATATAATAAAAAGTTACAACTAATGGCATAACTTATATGGCTTGTATATTACATACCACTATTTTCTATTCCTAATGCATGTAAGACCCTGTTGTTTGGGCGCCAGTCACAGTTCTTTGAATACTACTGTATAAGGAACTGGGCTGTGTGGAGAACACATCGGTTGGTTGTATGGCGAAAGACGATGATGAAATGGCAACAATAAGGCACATTGCAAAAGCGAATAACTATCCACATGACTTTGTAGGTACTATATATAAAAACATAGCTAATAAATACAAAAATAGGATGACTCTTTACAATAATATGGCTTCTAAAGAAAATACTAAGTTTGTTAGTTTACCTTACTATGGTAAAATGAGTACTAGGATTGCAACTATCCTTATAAAGTACAATGTGAAAGTGTCTTTTTGGAACCAAAAATAACTTAGAATGTATTTTGCAACACTCTGTAGATGCGAAGAACACATTTCATTCTTCTGGCACTTATAAAATTGATTGCCCAGACTGTAGGATCCGTTATTTTGGCCAAACCGGAAGGAGGCTGGAAATTAGGTTTGGGGAATACGTTGCGTTGGGAAGAAAAGATACCATGGAGAAATTTAGTATGGCTGCCCATTTACTTACAACAAAACACAAGGTGCTGACTTTGACATCTAATTTGAGGTTGCTGCGTAAATGTGAGAAGGGCAGGTTCCTTGACCTCCTAGAAGAGCTAGAGATCTTCTGCCATTACAAGAATGCTGACAGCAACCTGAGTAATGATCAGGTCATTACGAAAAATACGGTGTTCTGGGAATTGTTTGAAAACTTGTCGGTAGGAAGCAGTGTAAAGTTTGACCCAGGGGGAACGAAGTAGTTCCTGCCGTCTTGCCAATATGTAGCAGCCCTTAGCATAATATTGTACGAGTATGATGGTTATAACATTGAACCTATAGAACTTTCTCCATGGTACGTTAGCTCAGATGCACATACATTGTTAATAACAGCAATTTAGTGTGTTGGTTTTATTGTATTTATAAGAAAATTGGTTTGAAGTGACAAAGAGACTAGTACCCTCTACATATGTAATGGAATAGCAAAGTTACACCAACCATCCATCTGGCTGACATTTGGCACCATCTATGAACTATTTAGTAAATAAGAGGAACAAGATACCTGTTATGACATTCAAATAAAGAGAGAAAAATAATACAAAGACAAAAACATTTAAATCAAACCAACTCTAATAGTTGCATATGGCATGTGCCTTCTTGAGTCTTATAAATAATTTTTTAAAAATGTTTTACCCATCTGACGTTACTTAGATGTTTAAAGAATAAAACAACTGACTCACAAGGAGCGAACCTGGAAATTTTCGTATATATATTTTCTATATTTACTGGCAAACATGAACAAAGTCGGACAGCAATGTAAAGAATTTTACTTATGTTTTATTTTATGTAATTCCCATGTAAATTTGAAGTGTTTTACTTCCCTTAAATCTTATATATGTAGTTCATATTGAGGGCACCATACAGCCAACCAATGTGTTCTCCACACAGCCTACTTCCTTATACAGTAGTATTCAAAGAACTGTGACTGACGCCCAAACAACAGGGACTTACATGCATTGAGAACAGAAAATAGTGGTACATAATATACAAGTCATATAAGTTATGCCATACTTGTAACTTGTTATTATGTCATCTGACTATGTATTTCTTGTATTTTTACATTGAGAATCTAAAAAAGGAGGACTGATTGCTGCACTCTATAATTTGTAAGTTTTAATAATATATTATGAAGAATGCAATTCTGCAGGCTATGCCTAATAAATATCAGTCCATAAAATATGCTAAACGATATAAGCTATCTTTAGCATCACTTATAAATACATTGAGCATTTAGTGATTTTAAGTGATGATAATTGGTAAACTGTTCCATTCTTTATTTTTGTGTTTGTCATGGAACTGGCTTAATAATTTTATCTATAATACTACAAATTAAATGAAATTGGATTGAATTGTAGCAGTGTGTAAAGGTATGCTACACAATTAAAGGTGAAATGTAAGATAATAAGAATAATGTTAGAGCTGTGAGCTATAATTTATTTATGTTTCACATTCAATAAATCTGCTTCTTCCAGTAGACAACATACGCTGTTTTAATAAACTGAAATACGTCATACTCATTTTCTTGTACTAAAGTGAATCTGAAAGTTTCTTTGAAAAATTTACTTTATTTTAAACGATATGTTGATTTTTTAACTGATTCCTCCAATTAACTTCACTAAACTGCATCATAATGGCATTTTTGCTATTCCAGTACAATTTCACATATAAAATGTTTTACTCAGATGAAGGAGGAGTGGAAACTTGATTACATTCTGGTATCTATTTGATTGAGAGGTTTTGGGTAGATCATTATCGAATTATTGTCTTCACTTATCCATTTATTGTGCCCGTTGTTTGGCAGACAGAATATAAACAATGTTCCATATGTATATATAAATTTTATGGCTATGAGAAGCTGTTCTGTGTATCAGAATATGTGATTACTTTTTATCATGTAGTAAGATAAAGCAGATTCTCTTTGCAGTTCTTTGTGGAATCAGAGACAAATTGTGTGTGACAGCCAGCCACAAGTGTTTCCATTTGGGTTCACATGTTCAGACATGAGGACTGAATGATGAAAGAAGAAATACTTTCTGGCTCCAGTATTATCCAATTGCATTTCATTTCTGTGTACAGTTAACTTCTTGAGAAACTATTACATAAATACTATACAGTTTACTATCTGTAATGATTAATGCTCAGCCCATTTTAATGTAATTAGGGCTGAGAAACTATGAATACTACAACACTGTTAAGTGTTATCAGCACTATTTGTTTCTGGTCCCTCCTCTAACCTAAAATTTCTGTACAAAATTTGTGTTTCCTATTTTATATTTGCTCTCCTACTTCGTTGTGTACTTTCACTCTCCTACTTCTTTGTTTACTTGAAGTAATTGATCTGCAGATATGTTTAAACTGTAACATATTTGAGAATTTCTACACTGATATTTTCTCTAATTTTTTTATAACAGAACTGCCATTCCTTGTTCATCCTCACGTTTTTTAGGAATTGGATATAAGTGTTGGTAGATGTATTTGAAGGTGTAGGAACTTTTCTGTTAGCGAGAGTTGTTATCAAAATGAGTGTTTTGCTAAGTAACGACTTTTTCTAAATTTGCTTGACTGTTGGTTAGTACATCAAACACTTACGGACACTGGTGTTTATTGTTATCTTCATTCATTTGGTACTGTCAGTTTTGTGTGTTTCAAAGTTCCAAAGTACATGTAAATAAATACCGTGTTGATGTCTTTGTATTGATAAAGTGCATTCTTATTTACTAAACCGTTCAGAGCACAATGTAAAATATAGTTTCCAGTATCCTATGTGGTGCTACTAGATGATTATATTGCCCTGTGTGAATATAAGATATAATGTTCATTTTACATTTATCTGATGGACAGGAATAGAAATAAAGCTAGCACTTTGTAATTAGAAACGGATCATTCAACAGTAAATTGAAGCTCATATTATTATTCTTTGTCAACTGCTAGGTGTAAAATTAGTAATCCTTATACAGACACTTTGAAAATGAATTTTTTTCTTCTGCATTTCTGTGAATTGGTCTGTTGCAAATTGTTCCATTTGACTGATATAAATTTTTCTCTGTAGGTTTTGGTTGTTAGTTCCAGTCATTACTTTTTAACTTTACATGTGCAGGTCTTGTCAGTAGAGGAGATGAGTGGCAGCCAGGTGTGAAAGTGTAATGCATTAGGTGTGCAGTTTGGGGAAAAATAAAATTCTGGAGGAAAAAAAGGCAAATATGATGAAATATTCTCAGGTTATCAGTGAAGTAACAAAAAAAATGAAAAAATATGTCTTCATCAGGTAAAGGGCCTGAATTCTGTGGGGATTCGTGCTGTACAAACTCTTGGACTGCATCCCTCCCCTTCAGAGCGATCATTAAGCAGACCAATATGGTGCCATTGAAAAGAAGTGTTGAGGCTGGTGGCAATGGGTGACTTCTAATTGCACAGCAGTACTACCTGTCCTGTCCATCCCCTGCTTGCACTGTTATGTGGGAACATTCTTGCTGAATTTGCAATTAACCATCATTTTCATGCAGAACTTTAGCATAAGCTACTGTTTGTGGTTGAGCTCAGAGCTGAACATTCACTCACTGATGCTGTACTATGCCATCAGAGACACATTTGAAATTAAAATGAAATCCAGACCATTAGCTGCTTACAGATGTTGATAAATATCAATGGGGTCAGTTGAAAATGTTTGCCCCGACAGGGACTCGAACCGGGGATCGCCTGCTTACATGGCAGACATTCTATCCGACTGAGCCATTGAGGACACAGAGGATAGTACGTCTGCAGGGACTTATCTCTGGCACACTCCCTGTGAGACCCACATTTCCAACTTACTGTCCGCACATTACATTTGTAGTGCCCCTGCCCACTATACTCAATGCTTGTGGCAGTCAATCTACTGATTGTAATTGTAATTTCATTCTTCGAGAGCTGCAAGATCACCAATGGTATCTGTTCTTTTGGACATGTCCACCAGATACCATCTTCATATAGATAAGGCTTACCGGCCAATGATCTTCTTCAGTGCGGATGCACTCACATTGCTCAAACTCTTATGGGAATCGGTAGATTGACTGCCGCGAGTAATGAGTATAGTGGGCAGGGGCACTACAAATGTAGTGCATGGACAGTAAGTTGGAAATGTGGATCTCACAGGGAGTGTGCTAGAGATAAGTCCCTGCAGTCACACTATTCTCTGTGTCCTTGATAGCTCAGTCTGCTAGAGCGTCTGCCATGTAAGCAGGAGATCCTGGGTTTGAGTTCCGATCAGGGCACACATTTTCAACTGTCCCTGTTGATATTTATCAACGCCTGTAAGCAGCTAATGGTCTGGATTTCATTGTAATTTCATTCTTTGAGAGCTACAAGATCATCAATGGTACCTGTTCTTTCGGACATTTCTGAAAGAACAATACCATCTTCACATAAAGACATATTTGACAGCAGAAAACCTGTTTTATGTGCTCCACACAGTACTGTAAGATTGAGTTTTGCATTTGGCCAATCTGCTGACAAGTTAGCAGCCTTAATGGCTTTTCAGCAGAGTTGTCATGTCACTAATTTTGCTTGTTGGAAGGAATGCATTTATTGTGTTGTATTTATTCAAGGTACTGGAAATTTTTGTAGTTGACAGCCTTGCATATGCTAAAAACACCACGAATTGATCTACTTTTTCTTATTATTCCTCCTCCTCTTCCTCTTCTTCCTATACTGATTTAGGTTTTCCATGATTTCTCTAAATCGCTTCAGGCAAATGATGGGCTGGTTCCTTTGAAAGGGCATGACCAATTTCCTTCCTTAATATGAGCTTGTGCTACGTCTCTAATGACCTCATTGTCAACATAGTGTTAAACACTAATGTTCTCCTCTTCCTCCTGTTATCTTTCATGTGAATCTGTTGGAAATGTGGCATGATCCAGCAGTACACACACACATGCAGCCATTATTGGAAATTTCTTGTTTTATTACACACTAACTTGCTGTATACCGGAAGTCAATAGTGACAAGTATGTTGCTTCCCAAAATGATAATTCCTAAATCAATTACTCATCAATCATAAAAACTAAAGAGAAGTGTGTATGTGTATTGTATTTCATATTTTGAAATCAAATGTATGACTTTGGAGATGGCTTGTATTTGAACTGTGCCAGTGTCATGTTACTCGGAGGGGGGAGGGACCGGAAGAGAATGTTGTAACACTACTGGTGTCAGAGGGGGGACGTCTTCAATATTAAACTTTTCATTTGTGTATACAGTACTGAGAAAAAGTGAAACAGAATATTCAGAGACCGTAACAAAATAGGGAAAATGAGGAAAACATTTAGTATAATGCACATAATTAGTGGAAGACTGGTAAAAAGGAAATAATTATATTAATGATCTTATCTAATTCAATGAGAAAGTGAAAGACAGTAATGTACTGTGTTGTTTCTGATCACATTTTAGCTGTAGGAATATAGATAACAATTGAACAGATGGGTTACCTGTTAGAAAAAAAGGTAAATAATATTTTTTGTGATTTTATTACTGGTTTGTGGAGGGGGATTGCAACACAAACGTTATGTAGAATTTTTATTGGTGCTTCTGTTTTGACACCAGTTGCGAACTGTGCCATCTGAAGGATTTTATTGTTAACATGCAACAAGCTTTAGACCATGATGGCCATTTAACAATCATAAATAATATGACACCTCAAAATTAGTTTTTGCCAAGGAGAACAAAGGATGTAATGATTTGAATTCTGCAAAATAGCAGTTAGATTTAACTCCACTATTTGAAAAGAGTGAAACAGAGCATCTGTGCAACATTAAAAATAATAGGGTACAATACAAAATTATTGAGACAACCACAGATAGGCAAACTTGTATCACCTTTTTAGAAGTACTGTTCTAACTTCTTAAAATTATTGTTTTTAAAAAGGTTTATATACACACATTAAAAAAAGTTTTGCATCACCCCAGTTTTGCATCAGAACTCATGAAGATAGATGTTGCTTGTAGACATTGTATCACAAACACAGTCTCTTTGACTGTTCTGAGATGCCACTAAATCTGCCCAAAGATGTAAACAACCATGCATGAGCAGCACCTATTAGACAGAGGGGGTCCAACAGCCGATCATTTCCAGTCATTGCACCAGGAAGGAGGTACATGGCTCGTGTTGTCTGTAGTTCAACCAGGTCTAGACGGTCAATACCACGGTTTGATCGTGTCCGCATTGTTACTTTGTGCCAGGGAGGGCTCTCAACAAGGGAAATGTCCAGGTGTCTCAGAGTGAACCAAAGCAATGTTGTTCGGACATGGAGGAGATACAGAGAGACAGGAACTGCCAATGACATGCGTCACTCAGGCCGCCCAAGGGCTACTACTGCAGTGGATGACCACTACCTACGGATTATGGCTCTGAGGAACCCTGACAGCTACGCCACCATGTTAAATAATGCTTTTCGTGCAGCCACAGGATGTTGTGTTATGACTCAAACTGTGCGCAATAAGCTGCATGATGGACAACTTCACTCCTGATGTCCATGGCGAGGTCCATCTTTCAATCACAACACCATGCAGTGCAGTACAGATGGGCCCAACAACATGCCGAATGGACCGCTCAGGATTGGCACCATGTTCTCTTCACCGATGAGTGTGGCATATGCCTTCAACCAGACAATCGTTGGAGACACGTTTGGAGGCAACTCGGTCAGGCTGAATGCCTTAGACACACTGTCCAGCGAGTGCAGCAAGATGGAGGTTCCCTGCTGTTTTTGGGTGGCATTATGTGGGGTCGACGTACCCCGCTGGTGGTCATGGAAAGTGCTGTAATGGCTGTACAATACGTGAATGCCATCCTCCGACTGATAATGCAACCATATCAGCAGCATATTGGTGAGGCATTCGTCTTCATGGAAGCATTCCAGAACTCTCGGAACCGAGGTGATGTAAAACTTTTTTTGATTTGTGTGTGTTCAAGATTATAATTCTTGACATGAAATTGCAACAAAATGCCAGACGACCAAAAGGGGAAACTTGTAAAAATAATATGGTGGTTTAATAATCAGAGCAAATGAACAGTTTTTCCCTAAGAGCTCAGTTAAAACATGCTATTTTAATAGTCACTCTGTAAATATAGTAGAAAAATTGATGCAATCAGTTCAAAAGAAAAAAAAATGTTACTGCATGAGAGAGGAGCAGCATCACAGTCAGTCAGTTTGTAGTTAGTCCATCATCTTATTGCCAAAATAAGTAAATAATTCAACCTCCGTGAAAGCAAATATTATTGTGAAATTTGTTAATGTGCCAAGGAAAATGTTAAAACCCTGTTCTCATGGTTACTGCTATTGCTGTTGTTAGATCCCTTGGTCATGGCAATACTATGTTAAATATTGATAATTACTGACAGGTTCCACTGCTGAGATCTTTACTCAATAATTGTTTAGCTTCTCTGAAACAACAAAATGCTGTGCCACTCACAGTTGGAACTTCAGAAGGAGATTTCTACCGACAGAGATGTCTACCAATTTACCAACCACATATACAATACAGCAAGACAAAGGAATTTGCTGTAATCACGTGACTGTAAAAATCACAACATCCATTTAAGGAACTTCAGTATTACATAGTTGAAGGTGCAATAAAAACTGAATTACTTTATATGATTACTAATAGAGAACAGCTTTGTTAATTCAAGCTGGAAGAACCTGAGAGTAGCACCTGCTACGGCTGATGAATCATGCCTATTGTACATTACATTTACAGGAGTTTTCTTTAGTCTCATTTGTATTGTGGCTGCATTATATACCGCTCAATGTCACCAGTATACTTAAAAATGTGGAACCCTGTGCACCAGGATAATATTGATTCACCTGCTACTGCTTACAGGAGAAGGCACATAACCAACCTATGTTAAGAGCCTGGGGAGCCTCCACTAGCCATTCAACAATAGCTTCTCATGGTGTTAAATGCCACCAAGTCCGAAGTATACCAGCAGTTGCATGCTTTTGTTGCTACTGCTCATCTATACCAGCAGTTTGTGTCTGAGCAAATCAGCATCTGAATTAACTGAATGTCCTACCACAAGGTTGAAAACTCTGTTTTGTTTACATAAAAGGGCCGAGTTGATTTTAGATTTGGTGGACTCTAGAAAGTACCACACTACATGTTTAAGATCAACTTTTAAGATTATTCAAGTAAATATCACAATTTTAAAATTGTGTGCACTAACAGGCCCAAACTGGCAGACATGGTTGATTGCTCTATCATTACCATTGACTGTGCTCTCAGGTTTTGTCTGCCAAGTGAATTAACTGCATCTGATGCTGCAATTTATGTATTCCTGAGGACACTGGAGCAAATGTGATTGGGTGAAAATGTTCTTCATCTGTATCAATTTCCCGAGTGCTTTGTGGATCATTCGGCAACAGTTAAATCAGTACAAAAAATGCAGGACACTCTTCTTATGTTGCAAAAACAGGAAAGGTGTGGCAGCCTCATGGACACCAAAACAAGCAGGATGGAAGGGAATAGAACTATCAGGCATCATAGCCAATGAGGCACGCAGTTTAAATTCCCTAACTTTCTGCGTCATCTCCTTAGATATTATACTTTCACTGTTGAAGAGATGCATTACATGTAAATAGGTGTCTTAGAGCCTACAGGTGACTGATAACAACTTTCGGCTTATGAAGTCAGCAACACTTCCATGTATCTTTCCCCAGACCAGGACGTGAATTTATGTGGAACATTTTACATTGACGCATAGATTCTTATATAGGCATGTGGAGCTACAAATATGCACTGCTTGTGCTATGGAGGTCTTTATCTGCTCTTCTTTAGTTTATTGTATTTTGTTTGCAGAAGAGAAGATATTCCTTAGAATTAGTTTTGGACTTGGCCATTGTATCAGGTGTTGGCATAGATTTTAAAATGTTATCTGATGTTAAGACTCCTCTCTATCTTGTAAGAGCAAATTTTTTAACATATAAGAAGTGGATGTGCCTGTAATTTCTTATGTGTGGTCAATCAGCCATACATATATGAAAAACAGTTTTAGTTACTTTCATTTATTGCACGATATGAAGATATTTAATTCATAACTGTTACATTTTTAGGAAAGATTTTGTGTGTGTGTGTGTGTGTGTGTGTGTGTGTGTGTGTGTGTGCGCGCACGCAGACATACACCCACAGCAGTTCACTCTCTCCTTGTCAGTGATCAGCTGTCCATGTGTATACAAAAAACAGTTTTCAATAATATCAGTTTATTACTGGAAATTTAATTAAGAAATTGATATGAGCATTAATTCCCAATACCATCAACACTGACAGATACTAAACAGTAACCTTGGGATACTGGAAAGTCCCTGGCAGAATATAAGTTAATTGAAGGAGTAAAGGTAACAACTTACTGGATAGCTGAAGGGATGAGTCAACAGTAGGCTCATAAACAAGACTGAGAACTTATTACTAGCTTTCAGACAAATTCTTCTTCAGAGATGTAGAGTGCATCCCCCACCACACACACACTGGGGGCGGGGGAGAGGGGAGAGAGAGAGAGAGTGCTCTGAAGAGAGATTATTCCACAAGGTGTCGAAGTTCTTTGTTTTGTTTGTGCACCTATTGAAAACTATTTTATGAATGGATTCTCAGTAAGCACAAAGGGAAAGTGATTTTTTGCCCTCCGCCAAAGACAGCAGCACTCCTTGGTTCCGTTGAAGATGATTTGGAGCTTTGAAAGCCTGGGGTTTACAAGATCCCCTCTGAATGGGTCTGTTCATACATCGGACACACAGCAAGTACTATCCAGGAGAGATGCACAGAGCACCGCAAGTACACCTGGCTTTTACAACCCAATAAATCTGCGGTGGCAGAGCCCTGTATTGACACTGGGCACTCTATGGTGTACAATAACGTCGAAATTTTAGCCTCAACTTCATATTTCTGGGACTCAGTACTGAAGGAAGCAATTGAAATTTGGTTGGCAACGAACTTAATTAATAGGGAATAGCAGTTTCAGCTTGGACAAATTACAGAATCCGAGCAATTTCTGTAATAAAATCGCAAAGATGTTGTAACGGTAAAGCTCGCAGTGATACACCAATATCACCGTGTGGATCGACTGCGCAGCCATAGATCTAATTCCATGCATATGTCAGTAACCTTAATTGTCTTTTCCTTTCTCCCCTTTCTTTGCTGATATTGCAAGCATCATAATCAAGGCCATGTGTTGCACCCACAAAGGGAGTGCGAAATGAAATTTTGAAATTTTAACTGAAATGACTGATTGGTCTCTGTAAATCACATAGCATGTTCTGGGACTGCATTGCACTTAGAAGTAAAGCATGTGTCATATAAAAATGGACATATAACAGTTGTGCATGGCATGCATCCTCAAATCCCAACAACTTCACAATACATTTACTTTCATATGAAGTTCACTATTAACAACCCATCGCAATTTATTCATTCGTATACTTATCAGCAGTGAACCCAGAGGTAGCTGCTGTGTGAGAGATAGGGTGCTCCTACTGCCACAGCTACTTGAATAGTTTAGTTTCTCGCATGACAAATATTGTCTGACATTGTACTGGCTGTCAGCATGATTAATGCAATTTGGTCAAGACATGATTATGGTCTTCGCCAGGTAATAGGTACCTGAAGCATGGGGACAATCCATTTCCACCAAGTGAGGTGGCGCAGTAGTTAGTACACTAGACTCGCATTCAGAAGGATGACGGTTCAGTCCCACGTCCAGCCATCCTGATTGGGTTTTCCATGATTTCCCTAAATTGCTTCAGGCAAATGCCGGGATGGTTCCCTTTTACAGGGCACAGCCAACTTCTTTCCCCATCCTTCCCTAATCTGATGAGACCGATAACCTTGCTGTTTGGTCTCTTCCCCCAAATCAATCCAATCCATTCCAAGGTGCAGCCACTGCGCTTCTCGTGTGTCACTGTTTTAAGGATACACCATGAGTAGCTGAATTTGGTGAAAAATTACTACCATGGGCAACAATGTATTGACAACGAGGGTCACCATCGACTATCAGATACTTTAGCAGCGGGTACATGAACCGCAGTGTAGCAAACCACTCACCAATTCAATAAAGGAACCAGTGAGTAGCCATACTATTCTGAAACTGCTTTTTGTTATGGGTTATAGATACCTCCATTCCATGCATGTACACTTCTGTTCACTTGAATCCACAGATTAGCATGGGTGCAGGAATAGCCCTTTTGGACACTCAAAGCATGGAACAAATTCACCTGGAATGCTGCATGACAGCATGTGTGTGTAGGTTGTACATACCTCACAAATCACAACGAAATCCATCCCACTAGCCATTTTGGCAAGGGGTGAAGGTATTCTGATGTGGTGTAACTTAATGCAGGATAAAATGAGACACCAATACATTTGCCATTGTCTTTCACCATTGAACACAATTGATGCTTGCAGTTCAGTCATATGCAACATCATATACTTGACACTTTATAATCCATATGTCTCTCCTGGGTGTTACTAAATAATGAGCATTTCTGAAAGCTCATTCATAATGACTTAGTTGCAGCTTATTGAACAGCTTTGGGCTGGTCAGTGTCACTCGTCCTCTGGCTCTACATTATGGGGATGCTTCAGTTGTCATCATTAGGTATGACAGTGGAATGCTGTGCCATGCGCATTGCGGATCGTGACTTAACAGCCCAAATTGTGAGGATGGTACAAACCTGTATTTGAAAATATTCAAGGCAAGCTTACATGCCAGTCATGAGGATGGCTCTTGAAGTGAGACAGTTGTTAATGACTGCATCTGCTGTTGTATGAGACATTCTAAAATATATCGTGATGTACCTTGATAGACTTTAAAGTATTTAACAGAAGGTGGAGGAGAAAGAAAGGAAAGGAAAAGAAAGGAAGTAATGATATCAGCTGCATCAGGTCTTCCTGCAGAATCAGCGACAACGAGTGACAATGTGTGCCAGACCAGGGCTCGAAACTGGGATCTCCTGATTACGAGGCAGTTGTCTTAACAACTGTGCCATCCGGACAGAGTGTTTATCGCAAATGCGCAGACTGTCTCCGGATATTCCCCTACCGACTCACACTCCCACATATCCGCAGTCCCTGCCCATGTCCTCCATGCTCGCTAATTTTAGATTTTGGCTGGAGGCTGAATGAAATGTGCATCTACACTGAGGGTTGCGGATTCGTTTCCCATCGAGGCAAATCAGTTATATGTATGCATGAAGACTGTTCTTTCTGGTATGTCTCAAAGCTGTGATACATGTTATGTAATTGAAGGTAGAAGGGGAAGAAAGGAAAGGAAAGGGAAAGAACTAATGATATCATCTGCATTGGGATTTTATGTGGAAACAGTGAAAATGTGTGCTGTGCTGTGGGTCAAACCCAGGATCTCCTGTTCCACCCCCACCTTCACTTACATAATTTGTATGACAGCTGCAGATCCCATGTTGTCTTGAAGGACAATGAATCCACAACTTTCAGTGCAGATTCACATTTCCTTTGACCTCCAGCAGAAATCTAAAATTAGTGAGCATGGAGGACTTGGACAGGTACTGTGGATAGAAGGCACTAGGTGGAGGTATGTGTCGACCAGGGAGTGTGCAGAGATAGTCTGCACATTTGAAATGAACACTGTGTCTGGATGGCGCAGCTGTTAACACGACTGCCTAGTAAGCTGGAGATCCATGGTTTGAGCCCCAGTCCTCCGCACATTTTCTTCCACTACCACTGATTCTGCATAGTGTCCTGATGAAGCTAATATCATTAGTTCCTCCCTTTTCCTTTCCTTTCTCCCCCCTCCAACTTCAATTACATAATTTAAAATCTATCAAGGTAGAGCATGATATACTTCAGTACACCTCATACAACAGCAGATGCAGTAATTAACAACTGTCCCACCTCAAGAGCCATCCTCCCGACTAGCACGTAAGCTCGCCTTGAATATTTTCAAATATAGGTTTGTACCATCATCACAGTTTGGGCAGTTAAGCCACGATCCCTAATGCCCATGATACAGCATTCCACTGTCATACTTAACAATGATCGCTGAAGCACACACACAATTTACAGTAATAGAGGATGAGTGACACTGACCAGCCCAAAGCTTGGAGACTCTGGGTTCGACAAGCCAAAATTATGAATGAGCTTTCAGATATGCTCATGATTTAGCACCATCCAGGAGTCACATATCACTTACAAAATGTTATGGATGTGGTGTTACTTGTGACTGAACTAAAGTTTTCAGTTTTGCTGAGTGGTGAAAGGCAATGGTAGATGTATCGGGGTCTCATTTTATACTTCACTAAGATGCACAACATCAAATTATCTCCAAACATTGTCAAAATGGCAAATGAGATGGATTGCCTAGTGATTTTTGAGGTACACACACATGCTGTGATGCCAAATTCCAGGTGAATATGTACCACTCACTGGTTCCTGCATTGAATTGGCGAGTGATTTGCTGCACTGTGGCTCATCTACCTGCTGCAACAGTCTGTGACAGTTTATGGTGACCCCTATTGTCAATACATTGTTGGCCATAGTACCAGTTTTTACCAAATTGAATTACTCATGGTATACCCTTAAAGCAGTGACATATGAAAAGCCCAGGGGCTGCACCTCAAAGTGGGTTGTCCCATGTGTCGGGTACCCACTATCCGGCCATGACCATGTCACATCTTGACCAAATTGCATTAATCAAGCAGACAGCTAGTACACTGTGAAACGATATTTGTTCATGTGAGACACTGAACTATTTAATGAACTGTGGCAATAGGAGCGTCCTCCCTCTCACATGGCAGCTACCTCTGACTCCATTGTTAATAAGTGTATAAATGAATATTCCTGTTGTTTTCAAATTTTGATAGGTTGTTAACAGTGAACTTCATATCCAAGTAAATGTATTGTGAAGTTGTTGAGAGCTGAGGATGCATGCCACTGTTATTTGTTTACTTTTTATATGACACATACTTAACTTCTAAATTTAAGACAGTCCCAGAACATGCTGTGTGATTTACAGAGACCAAATCAATCACTTCAGTTACAATTTCATTTAGAATTCTGATTGTGGGTGCAACACATGACCTCCATTATAATGCTTGCAATATCAGCAAAGAAAGGGGAACACTGAAAAGATACTTCAGCAAAGAGTTCTCAGTCTTGTGCTTACTGCTGACTCATCCCTTCAGCTGTTCAGTATGTTGTTACCTTTACTCCTTAAATTATGTATATTCTGCTAGGGATTTTTCAGTATCCTAAAGTTACTGTTTAGTATGTGTCAATGTTGATGGTTTTGGAAATGAATGGTCATATCATATTCTTAATTGAATTTTCAATAATTAACTGATATTATAGAAAACTGTTCTTTTTTATGCATGTGGATGGCTGATCACTGATATGGAGAAAGTGGACCACTCTGGTTCTATATCTCTACCTTCATTTACATAATAAGTATCACAGCTGTGGATCTCATGTGGTGTTTGTTCTTTCAGATGTGTCCGAAAGAACACACACCGCGTATTCATATAGGCTTTAAATTCTGTATAGTTTTTCATGGGATGAAAATGAATTAATTCTCATAATAGCTAAATACTTCCAGTTCCTTGGGAGTACTATCTGGGAGCAACTAGAGAAAGGTCTTCTGTCAGTGCATCAACAGCTTCTATCACAATAGACTTCCCAACTGTAATAGGTTTCTGAATATTCCTCAGTAGTTAATTTTATCATCAAAAATAAGGACGGATCATTTTAAAAAAGTCACAATTTTACATGAACATAAGTCTTACAATGTTCTTCTGGAATGTTAAAATCCATCAAGTGCTTGAGGAATAGAACACTTTTGGTGGAGATTGTTACTTGATGTCAAATGGCACAGGTTCACAATGCAAAATTTCTCAGTGAATTCACAATAGTATCAGAACTGCACAACACCTTTAACTGTATTAAAGGTTTTGTCTGTTATATAGATTAACATACAAGAAGTAAAACAAATTGGGGTGGGGGAGATCTAACAGATGTCAGGAACTTTATGAAAAGAGTAAGTGGCAAGCTTTATTAACTTTTATCGGTATATCGCCAACGTGACACACTACCTCAAGTTTCAGTGTTGTGAGTACACTACCAGTTCCTGTAATGGACACACAATATGCAGGAAATGTGACCTTCCAGCTCTTTAAGATACAACTGAATGTTTGTTGCTAGTACTCTGTGTGAATAATTTGTGGAATCAACTAGTACTGAGTCCAGATTATATACCTTCTTCGAAGAGAGTAAAATACCAGAGATCAAGGTGTTGAGACAAATATCATGTTATGAAACAAAAAATATTTATGTGGCTCAGAAACCACTCATATTGTTTGCATCAGTGTGTACATCAGTTCATAATAAGAACAAAAATTTGTATGTGAGGACTCTTAGTAATGGAAACCAGCTGTAAAACGTATACCAGCAACTGTACGTGTTGTGGTAGACTTACATCAAAATGAGTTGCCTTCCTCTATACTCCAAAAGGTAACTTCAACTTCTTTACATGGAAGGCCCGGCCTAAGTTCACCCATAAAGGCAGACCAAAAACACAGGAGTAGAAACAAATGATTAAAACAGACACAATAAAGGGAAGATTACTAAGCTCTCAGACTGTGATCCAGTGCACCTGAGTGATGAATCATATGAAGATCGAATTGTGGATGGTATGGATACTGCAGTTTGCCATCCCTTTGGGAAAAAACCTCCCAACTGGCCGAATTTTGAGCCCGTGTCCAGGTATGAGCAGATTGCATCACCAGCATAGTGTGCCATGGCAACATTAATCTATGTCAAAGAACTTCGGACAGCATAAAAGGGAACCTGTTACCTGGTGCAGTGAAGAGTGCTACTCCACACTCAGGAACAGGCACCAACTATTGAGCACATAGCAGCCTTTCAGATGTCAAGGACAGTGTTCTATCATAAAGTAAAAAAGAGCAGAAAAGAACTTTATAAATTGTTGTGCTAAGTTATTGACAGGATGGGAGACCATCAGGATGATTTCTGGGAGTGGTTCAAAGTGTCATGTTAATGATGTGCTCAGAAACAGCTGTCTCCAGACCAGCAAAGGAGACATTATTCAGATGTTGACAAAGCATTTTGCTCAGATCACTAGTACCAGCAAGGCTCCAACTTTCCATTGCAACTGAGTGATTTGAGACATCTGTTCTACAGATGATGAAGTTTACAATTCTGGTTTTTCAATATGACAATTGGATTTGTCATTGTCTGCAGTGTGTGACAAGCAGCTTGGTCACAGTAAAATGTAAAACATGCTGCAACACCTCATTGGAAATGCTAAGAAATCCTCCTTGGTCTTTTTAACACAGTATACAAAACAGAATGATGTCTCGATTCCTGGAAAGGAGTTATGTCATTCTCTTTCTCAAACCTGGGAAGGATCATGAAGGCCCAGATGGTTAGCCATTGCATCATCTGGATCTTGGAATGCAGAGAGTACCGTAGTCACTTTTAATGTGGGTTTAGGAGATATCATCCTCGATAGCCTGGTCTTACTGGAAGCAGATATACAACACACTTTCCTGTGCAGTCACCATCTAATAAATATTATATTTAACCTTGAGAGGGTCTATGATACTACATGAAGGCATAATATCCTGAGGTGGTATTGTGTACTCAGAGACCTTTGTCTTCCTGTTACCTACAGTTCTTCTGCTGACCAAGTAATGTGAGATTCTGAGTTGGTGATGTCCTGTCAGAGCTCAATGTACAGGCAAATAATGTGCAAGCAAATAATGTCCAGAATGAGCCTTTCAGTCTGCAGCAGAGTGTTCTCTGTTATTAAACTTCATGGCAGATTAAAACTGTGCCCTAGAGTGATTTCCCTAAATCGCTTCAGGCAAATGCTGGGATGGTTCCTTTGAAAGGGCACGGCCTATTTCCTTCCCTAACCCGAGCATGAGCTCCGTCTCTAATGACCTCGTTGTCGACGGGACGTTAAACACTAACCACCACCACCACCACTGTGCCCTAGACCACTTCTCAAATCTAGGGCCTTGCCTTTTTTTGGGACATGCTCTCACTAACTGAGTGTTGCCCATTAAGGCAATGTTTCAAGTTTGAGTACCAATTTTGCTCAGTTTTAATCTGCCAGGAAGTTTCAAGTAAATAATGTTTCTCTACAGGTACATCGATATCCTGTAGGTCACCGTACATTTTATGTCAGAGGACACTAATGTTATCACTGTAATTTCCATCCTATTACTGTCTTTTCAAATGTGTGTGTGTGTGGGGGGGATTGATTACATGGTGCCTGACTGTTCTTGGAATGAAACATTAAACCTCTCTGTGACGCACAATTCCTCTCTTGTAGTGTCTGCAACTGGAGATTATGAGCACCTCCATGATCTTGCCATTGACGGGCAATGCTCTTACTAACTGAAGAATCTGGGCACAGCTCACAAACCATCTCACAACTTCACTTTTGCCAGCATCCATCTCCTACTTTCCAGCTTTGCCACGTATGTATCAAGCCATTACTGACCCACCAATAAGACATCCTTTATGTAACCAGTTTTAAGCACCAGGTCCTTTGGGATTCATGCAAAGATATATCTTTAAGAAAATGATGTGGTGTACATTGATATCGTACATTAATGTTGTTTTTTTAGGCTGTCCACTGATACTCTGCTGGCTATTAAAACAGCACACTTGGAAAGAAAATGACAATATTTTATTTATTGTGTTTAAACAGTGTAGTAGGAAGAATATATGACTAAATCTGAAGGTGATTTGAAGGTACACAAGGTGCAAAATTTTTTACACATAGCTGCCACCTCCAGCATCAACAGCAGCTCTAACCTGGCTGGCCATCAAGTTGAACTGAGATTAGATGACAGAGAATAGTATGCCATTCCATACTGATTCACTCTATGCCAGAGTTAATAGGTAGTAGTGGCTGGCCAATGCTGATGTGGCAGTCTCACAGCTACCCATGACCAGATGCTTTCAATGGGTTAGAAATCTGGTGAACGTGTTGGCCACAGCAACAAACACCATATGTCAGGACAGCACAGGCAGCACGCAATCTTGCATTATCTTGTTGAAAGGAGACTGAAGATAGGGTACATCCAGTGGCCTTAAACATGTCAGAAATGTAATACCTGCTCAGCTACACAAACCAGAGGCGATCATGTTGTGCACCCAATGGCATCCCACACCTTCACGCCAGGTGATAAGCCTATATGATGATTAAAGCCGTCTCTTAATATTAATTCTCCTCGGAGCCTTCACACTCACATGCAGCATTCATCACAATGCTGTACACAGAACTAGGTCTCATCTGAAAAGATAACATGGTGCCTCTCCTATGTCTAGCGTTATTGTTGGGGACATCATTTTCAGCATGTCTCTCTGCTGCCATGTCAATGTGAGCTGCAACAACGGTTGCCATGTCAACTGTCCATGGCTCTCCTGACATCATCACACAGTCTGTGTGAATACCTGTCCTGCTGCAAACAAAGTCATTTCTGACTTGTGGTATGTGATTTGGCTGTAAAATTCTACTAGCTAACATTGTGTTCGTTCACTAGGGCACTAGTTGCATAGGACTGTTGAAATCCTTCATGGTTTTGAGTACAGCCCTCCAGAACCCATCTATTCCATATTTGTATGACAATTGTGGGATTTCAACCAATTCGAGCAGCAATGATGCAATAAACTACAGTCGCAATACTGCACAATCTTACTGCTGTCAAATTCCGAGACAACCTAGTTTCTCATTTTTTTTCCAGTCTCCTTCTCAAATAAGGCATAAGGTGATCTTCTCACAAACAAACAATGATAAAATATGGTATCTGAATGAGAGACGTACCTGCATAATATTTGCTTCTCTACAGAATGTACATATTGTTACACCTGCCTACTTTGTATGCATCCACTGATATGCTAATCATTTGCATATTTGAGCTTGTAGTTCGATGTTTGTTGCATGCAGCATTCATGGTGTAGCAGTTTAAATGGATAGTAATGTATTTAAGATTTGAAATCTCTGAGAATAGAAAGCACTTCTGGGGTCATTCTTGAATCAATATTTTAATATATTTTAGTCAATTACCACAGTTTTATTGTAATATACAGGGGATAATATAATTGAAATAAATGGTTGTAGCTGAATCATAAGTTAGATTGAGAAGAGAAGTGTCTATTTCTTGATGGTGACTAGTTTTGGACATGTGTCCATTTTCAGACCATATGTATCACAGTGTGTGACAGTTCAGGAGTTAGCCTATGTACAAAAACTGCCCCTGCAGTGATGATCAAGAAGGTACTACAGCCAACTCAACAACAGTAAATAGACCACATATGACGGGCATTAGAGAAATCTAATGTCCATATTAAGTGGTCTGTTTACCACTGCTGATCATCATTGGAGGGGCAGTTTTTGTACATAGTATATCACCTGTACTGCCACTCTTACGGATGGTTTGAAAATGGATACAGGTGTTCAAAACTAGTTGCCATCAAGGGGGAGGGAGGAGGGGGGGTGGGAGATACATATCAATGCAACTTATGGCAGAGTGTCAACCACTTATTTAAATTATAAAACAAGTTGCAGACCTATTTTTCACCTGCAACATGCTGCAAGTTTGTTGGGGATAAAATACTTTCAAGATTGGCCTGTCAGACACATTCACAGTTTATGTAGCAGTACTGTATGTGATCCTGAGACAGTGAAATAGATGAGGCATGAGAGAACAGGTACCTTCCAGGTGTTTCAACAGTTGTACCCAGCAGAGAAAATGCTTAAGATGATTGATAATTCCCTTCTGCTGCAAATCAGGGGAAGGTAGCACAATTCTGCTAGGTACCTAACAATGTTGGAATCCACAGAAACAAGGAAGTTTACGTAGCAGCAAGAAAACTTATTGGAGATAAACGTGGAAGATAGTGCCAGACCCCTTTGAGATGCTGTGTAATGACTGAATCACGAAGGGTTGCCAGAAGAAAAAAAAGAAAAAAGAGAGAAACCTCATCTAAGTATGAATATTAGCTGGAAGTCTTGTAACTTAGGTAGAGGTGTACAGTGCAAGTTGCTCTCATTAGTCCATTATGACGTACATGCATTGAGAAACCACTGATTTCACACTCACTGATTGTGAATTGAAGATAAAAAGCAACACAGTCACGCCCCATCTGTAAACCAAAAAGGTCAAAATGTCATATATAGAGGCCCTCAAAACATCAAGCAAGACAGAGTTCCAGCAAGTAGCAGACTGCCAGACCGAGAAGAGTTCCAGATCTAGCAGCCTTGGATGACCAACAGCCTACACCGAATCCCATGTAAGTGAGCATTATCTTCAGTTAAGCTTGTACCCTAAGAAAGAAATGCAAAGCTTGCCTTTACATAACATTGGACTGGGGTTCTTAGTCTTCGTTGTACATTTGTCCATATGTACCTACCTGTGCCACTTTCACTGTGACATGTACTTGAACATAAGGGTTTGATTAGAGCAATAGAATCTGGCACTTCCATGTTTCATGGTCTGTAGTACCATACATTACTGTGTGTACCCAAATCAACAAAGTTATAGGCCAGGGTGGCCATTGTTCCGGTACTTCGTTGGAGAATCTAGTATGCTTCATCTGTTTTATAAACCATTGTCTGTGCTCTTCCACTTGTTCATTTCAAACATGTGAAGAATCAATAAAAAGCAGATCAGTAAGCCAGCCCAGTGTCTAATTTCCTTATCACCACCACATCTACCTCCTTGGCCTAACATCTGAGTCATTCTGTACAGTCTGCAACCACAGACACCTGTGAAATCTCAGGTTGACCATGTCACCTTTTCACTCCTTATATACAGCTGCTCATGTACTAAGAAACAGATGACCTCAAATCATCTGAGTGTGAGCTCCTGACTAAATATGTTGTGCCCCCCTGAGGTTACGACAGTTGTCTCAATTCTGAGTCATCAGGTTTTTCACTGATTGTAGGAAAAGTGGCTGGAGGTAATGGATAATAAATTGTGGTTGCTTAAACAAAGTGTCTGATCCTCCTTCCAATCACAGAAGTTGAGTGAAATGACGCTGACCCATCTCTGTATACAGCTCAGTTGAAGGACATGGCTTTCTACTGTGATGAATGTGGTGTGTATTATTTTTAACTGCCCAGTCTCCACCATATTCTTTTATGTTGGAGAAAAAGTGTGTTGCAGAGTGAGTAGTTATCACCCAGATTCATGCACACTGCTAGTCATAAAAACTGCAATACCATAATGATGGCATAAATATCAAACTGGCATGAAGTGTATTACGTGCTTGTTGTAAATGTGCATGATTAGCGTTTGGAGCAAATGCACAAAATGGGCAGGGGTAACGTCATCTACATTCCATTTATAAGGAAAAATTACATAGTGAGTTTCTCGCTCAGAAATCAAATTTGAATGTTTGCTCGTGAGAAGATTATATTATGCCGTTTTTAAGAGGGAGAAGAATCCACCAACACATATCGGAATTAAACAGTGGTAGAATTGTAACCCATTAATTTAAGGAATTTTGGGGACCCCACTCATTGTCCAGAATGTAATTTTGTTTATACTTTGTATATATTTGTGTGTGTATGTGTAAGTAAGTAAGTAAGAACACCAGATAGTATAGATTTCACAATCTGTTTTCACTTCCTTTTATGCAGACGGTACTGCTGCCCCAGCTAGGTCATCAGTTGCCTTTGCCGTGTTCAATGTAAGCACTTGTGCATTAAAATATATACAAAAATACACTAAAACACAGAAAACATGCACCAAAAATTTACTAATACTCACTTAAAGTGAAGGAAATAGCACCTAAAACCAACACAAAATAGGATTGGAAAAACAGCAATTTAAAATTTGTTAGTCATTTCTGACACTGCAATAATTCTGAACTGATTTTAGTCGTGTCTGTTATAATAAATTACTAAATATTTTTCTAAATCTTTCAGAATGGCCATCCTTACACCTGTCATAACAGTTTCCACTTTATGGTACGAAGTAAAACTTCATTGTCACAATGTCGCATGCAAATTAATCCTTGATAAGTATGTCCGGAATCATAATGCCTGCTATACTGTTTTTCTTTAACTCACTAATTTAACAGCAAGCAAGTATATGGCGATTTTGAGATGTACTAAAAAAACGTATTTCCTATAAATTGAGAGAGTTCCTACAGATATTGCAGCGGCTGTAACAAATGAACGTTTCGTCAAAGTTTTACTTTTTAAGAAGCAAAAGCGGCTATATCAACGCTGGGTTTGAAGATTACGTCAAACGTTGATATATTTTTACACTAAAGGCAAGCGGCCGGTGAGAGCTGTCGTAAAAATAAACTTTATTTATACGCATTCATAAATTTTTTCTTCGGCCACACCTTATTACCAGTTCACAATAGTTGCGAGCGATGCCCGGTTGACCTGGAGTAACAACTTTTACACGCACCGCTATAACCGTGCAAATTTCGGCATTTAATTTAATAGATTCTGTCTAACGATAAATAAAAGGGGGAAAAGCCTACTAAATTGTAAAATCTTTATTTTAAAAATTACCCAAATCTTCATTTTTCTTGCCTTTTGAGCGGCGAAGATCTTCACTAGTTTCTCCATGTGGAGAAATCTGTCTTTCCACAGCTATTGCAAGACCTCTAGAGCCGTCCGTTGCTCATTGGAGATGTTAGATAGTTTTTAATGATCTGCAGAAGTTACAGACACTGGCATGTACAAAAATATTCTTAAGGCAATTGTTACATTTGGAAAAACGTTTTGCAAGTTCATTTCGATGGTGTACTGAAGTACTTCCAAACATTTGTTCGCAGTTTGTGGAAGTATACGGAACAGTTTATGGAAGCATAGGGGACAACAATTACAAGTCACATCCTGCCATTTTATGTCGTCTGGAAGCATGTTAGGGTATCTCAAATCTTCTGCAAGATTTCTCCATCCTCTGTTGAGATTGTATTTCTTTGTTTCCAAGTTTTTTTGTCAAAAATAAAACAACACGTCACAGCAGTTACTGAGCTGCCGAGACTTTCCTTCGAAGACACAGTAGCGAATGAGCTGCTGAAACTCTTTCGTTGCAAGACACAATAGCGATGTCTGCCACAAAAATCAGAACTTAGACCCAAAATTTTCAATCCTAGCCGCCATCTTGTGTCACACAGCGACTTCAGAGTCAAGTTTACGTGGTTCTTGAGTGCTTCCCAGCGCCAGAAAATAATTTCACAATTTTTGAACTACACCAAAAAATGCAACCCTATTACACATGATTTAACTATATCACAAACAACGTAGTTCAGGTTACGAACACAGCAGGGGATATAATGAGCTCTTGGATTTCTTCGATGATATGAGCTCGAGTACCACCCTTCTTGTCCTTCATGTTGCTCCCATTGTCATAACATTTCCCCCTACAATCTGCTAGCGGTGTGCCAAGGTTATGTAGTATCTGAAGTAACAATTCTCGATTATGTAAGACCTTTTCAACAGTTAAAAAAATCTTCAGTTGCAACTGGTTTTAGAAACACATTTACCACTCTTAAAACCACGCTTAACTGTTCCTTGAGACTTAAATCTAGCATACAGTTCAATATTACTGAACTAAGTATGGTATCCTTCATGATAAATTCTCTCAAGAAATTATTTTGTATGTCCTTACTCAAATAACCAACTTTCCATATTTAGCTGCATGATTAATAGGATTATTTAATACATGATCGAACTTGGCTATTAATTCTACTTGCCCTAAGAAGTTTCTGTTACCTGGATTTCCTAATATTTCACAGTCGCCTCTTAATGGAAGATTTCTTTCGACTAAAAAATATTCTATGGGAAATAACCTTAACAAAACTGGTCTCCACCTATTTTCTTCCCAATCATTTTTATCTTTCATTGCCTGATCAATTAATTTTGAATTTTTAATTCTTGCACATTTCAGTATTATGACTGTGAGACAGTTCATGGTTGGAGAAAACGTTTGACAAGCTTTGCCAGTCTCGTAAACCGTCTCATGTGATAGTGCTAGCATTCGAATTGAACAGCTTGCAGCAAAAGCAATACAAATATCTTTTGTTCGAGAATACACAAGCCATGTTCACGTAAGTTTTTCGTTATTTGAAAGATGGTCGAAGCAATGAAAAACAGTAAAACACGTTCTTGTCTCGCTCTCCACAGGAAATGTGACTTTTTTTCACTAATGTCTTGCGGACCTTCCTTAATTGCTCTTGTCCTAAAATGATCATTTATAATATTCAGCCCAGTTCTCAGATCACTGAGACAATTGACAACTTGAAAACTGTTACTTTCCTTAAGCGATTTCCTATCGCCTCGGAGATCTTGGATTGATCTGGTTTCTTCCACAGTAACATTATTACAGCTCTTTCCGCTTTCACATCATGTTGTACATTCGCTGAAACACTGTCAATTCGATTGAAAGATTTAAGTAAAAAATCCTCTTGTCACAACTGCTCTTTTAGGATGCCACACCTACATTTTCTTTATTTGGCACCCAACAAGTATTCACGATTCATTCTACACTCTAGCATAAAGCAAATCACAGTCTCCAATAGTACCAAACACAGACTACAGACTGCCTTCGTACTTCACACCTGACTGAGTTGCTGAACCATATCATGCACCTTGAGTCAGGAAGTGACCTTCTTTGCAGCAGGAATAAATAAGCCTCATGAAACTCAGAAAGCAAATTACTGTGAAATAATAACATAAGATCGTTGAGACACTGCTCAAGCCTGTCCCACTGTTAACAGCAGCCCTCAGGTCATCCAATGTGTGAGGAGGGTTCTGGCGATTATGAATAACTAGTTTCAACTAGGCATGTGCTATAATCGCGCTCAAGAAACACTTGATGTGGGGCAAATTCTCGAGAATTTCACGGGTACTCGCGAGAAGTTGTCTACAGTGCTGCATTCTCTGAGGAACTGCACTAAACTTCTGTGCAACAAAACATTGAAACGCTGCAGCTGTAATTGCTGTTTGCTGTACTTGCAAGGAAGGATTTGAAATTCCAATTTCTGTACTGGTATCAAGTGTACTATCTTCATTAATTTTTCTTGAAGTAGTAGTATATTTCTCAGAAGACAAAATCATAGAATTGTTATTTTAAAAAAAAACACAGATCTCACAGTAAACAAAAACTTTATTCTTACATGCATTCTGCATCTAAGTTTACTTAAATAAAAGAAAAAAAAAACTCTAACCTGTTATACCGAGAAACTAATTCTCCATGTGCTGTAGGTACAGATCTTCCAAATATCGGCTGACCTCCATGTCTACACAATCACAGCCTCTTTTCATTGGATTTTTATTGGAAACCTTGTCATCGAAAGAAGCCCATAAGAAACTGCAGGCATTTTGTTTGAAATGGTACTTGCGGCTAACGTTGTTAGTGGGTGAATGAGTAGATCTTGATTTCCTTATCACATGTGTGCACTCTGCAATTAGGCTTGCAATGGCATTGTTTGATTGAATGGGATTCGTAAATGGCAACGTTTTGAATCTTAGGTCGAACATGGTAGCAATTGCATAATTCTGTTATTATTAGTGAATTGTGCAGATGTTGGTGTAACTCTTCCACTGTCATGGTAGCCCACTTTCCTTTGCATGTGGCTAGGATTAGCTTTCATTATTGGAATAGCTTTCGATACTTTTCAGTTGAGATTTCGTGTGTTACCAATTCAGAAGCCTCCCGTATATTTAAAGATTCGTTCGAAATTCGCAACTTGTGAGCTGTGAAATTCTGAACATTTGAATACAAAGATAATAAACTGACTACAGTGCATTCCTGTTGTTCTAGTAAGCGCTCTAGTATATAAAACGTACTATTCCATTGGATTTCGGTTTCCTAAACTAATTTATGTACACGTTTTTCAATTATATCCTGGATCTCGTGGAGTTTTTCATTAACACCGCAACTTGTTTTAAAATAGCTGACCATTTTCCTGGCCTTCTTCTGCATAATACAGAGAACACATTTTGAAACCATGTTATCTAACGCCTCACTAATATTTAGTGCTGTACGCTTTTCTGGGTAAAGAAATGTCTCGAGAGCTAAAGCTTTCAGGCACCAATTCCTGCCTCACAATGCAGTGAAGTCCAAATGTCCGTCGTTAAAGAAACACAGGTAGTCTCTCTCTCTTTCTGGTAATTTTCTCCAGTCGTGGCGCAATTTTTTTCAATTTGGTAGCGAACATTTTGGGTCCAGCAGTGCAACAAAACGTCGAAAGAAAGTGTCCTCTGCGGTTGAGAGTGGCTGAAAATCGCCTGTCATCATGGCCACTAGTGCTGCATGTAGTTCTTATAGCCGTTTACTTTCTTCTATGAAGCGAAACATAAGAATTTATCAGTTTTCCTGCAAGCAGATAAATTTTGCTTGAAAACTAGTCTAATAAAATTAGGCACCATACCATGCAAAAGCTTGGATAGTTTTGTTTTAGCTTATGTTGTATATTATCGGAGTCCGATTTAAAAAGCCGAATTTGGCGGACTGCTTTGGGTATTGTCCAAGTTTTTGCACGGAATTCCCTTTTTGTGCTTCAATGGGTAACATACATACCTCGGTATTTTCTCTGACTTGCATTATTAGAGGAAAGAGCCTCTCTATACATGGGCATTGGTGTTTCATTGCTCGCTAAATTGTGTCATTTAAGATGCTAATCTTGCCCTTTGTATTTTTTTGAAACATTACCGAACATTTTCAGACAAATGTTGCAACAAACGGTATGTCCATTCTCTGTAAAGTATTACAAGCTCCAGGCTTTCGTTTTCGTGTATCCATTTTGATTTGGATCAAAACTTTATTTCAATCAAACCTGAGATGTACGAGTTACAAGCATGGCGAGCTGTGATCATGTTTGTCTAGTGTCAGCATTCTAAGTTCTAGGGGACTGATGACCACAGCAGTTGAGTCCCATAGTGCTCAGAGCCATTTGAACCATTTTGTCAGCATTCACTTCAAACAGCCATCCTAGTGCATGTCGTCACAGTCAATTAGTGTGCGACATACGCCATCACGTCATTTCACAAGAGCTTCTTGAGAACTGCTTGGGAACTAGAAGCTCGAGGAATTCTCAGTGCGCTCGATGCGCTGTGCCCTGCCGTCTCATCCCTATCACAACTGGTGCTTAACATGCTCATTCAAATTTATGTCAGCATATATTGCAAGTCTTTCTATCCAGTTGATTCCTGCATCTTAGAGGATGATAACCATGATGTGGGTCCAATGTCATTGTATATTGTTGTCTTGAAAGCTGAAGCCATAGCTGAAATGTTGATTACAGAACTGGAAAATCCTGCAGGATCATTTCCCCATAGGGCACAGTTCTCAAATTTGCCTGGACACTCATGAGAAGCATCAATTTAAATATGTCGTACTGGGCCAAAGTGACCAACCTGCTGAATCAATGGTTATGCATTCCTGGCTCTGTCCACACTCTTCTGTGGCAATCATCAGCTATCATATAAATTCTGCACTCATTGGCGAAGAGAACCTGATCCTGGTTCCATTCCAGGAGTTCTCTTGTACGCCTTCTTCATCCGCAGCTCGTGGTCGTGCGGTAGCGTTCTCGCTTCCCGCGCCCGGGTTCGATTCCCGGCGGGGTCAGGAATTTTCTCTGCCTCGTGATGACTGGGTGTTGTGTGATGTCCTTAGGTTAGTTAGGTTTAAGTAGTTCTAAGTTCTAGGGGACTGATGACCATAGATGTTAAGTCCCATGGTGCTCAGAGCCATTTGAACGCCTTCTTCCTGCACTATGGTGTTGAGCGGTTTGTACTGCTGTTTGTAACGGGCATCTAGAGATCAAATTGATCATAAGGAAGCAGTTGCATATGATCTGGGTCAGTTTGCAGGTAGTGATCATCAGATATTGTTTTCCATGCACAAATTTTGCAGCCAATGAACAAAAATACGAAATAAAAATATAAAAATTTATTTCCAAATCTATCTATATTGTCACAAAAACCAATAATGTGATATAGTAACAATAAAATTTGAATTTCATAATAAAATATTTTGTGTGGTTTCAAAGTGAAACCACTAGACATGTATGATTATTTTCATGGCTACATCTTTTTGGTGAAATTCAATGAAATGGTTCTTTGTTTTCATTATACACATACCCATATTGCACGTTTTACAAACTGATCTTGCGCAATGTGGTTCTTTAGCAGTGCTTTGATCTCGTAAAATATGGTATTTTAACAGTGCTGCAGTATGCACATGCATGCATGTCTGGAGGAACAGACATCATAAAAACAAATATTATGGCCTAGACATTGCTGAACACGTTAGTCTCCTTGGAGGAGTCCAAGTGAATATACGAATACTGGGGGGGGGGGGGGGGCGGCATATACACTGGCTTATGGGGGTTTGGATTGGTCCTGGAAGCATGCATGGTAGCCAAGATGGTTAAGGCGACTGTTCGCAATAAATGGGAAATCTGGGTTCGAGTTCTGGTGAGGCACAAATTTTCATGTGTCACCAACAGGAATCCTTTTAATGTCTAATGCAGCTAATTTCAAAATTATTCGTAGTTGTGCTTAATATTTCAGAATAAGTTATTGAAATTGTAATAACAGTTATTTTAGTACAAATTACTAACTGAATACACGTATTGCCGTGTTTTTTAACTACATAATGTACCTATTTCTGACACAAAACTTTCAAAACCTCACCTATTTTTTCATGTAATTTTACACTTTTTTGAAATTTCATTGCTTTGGCAACTCAGTCTTACGTTTATCTTCAAAATCTAAGGAGATATTGTAGGTGGAAATGGCTAACTGGGGCTCATCACAAATCTCTGCAAATAATCGTTACAACACATTGTTTATTGAAAAGATGAAAATTTTTTATTTAAAGATACAAATCAAATGTAGATGATATATGAAGGGCTTATTTCAATAGTGGTACAAGTCCATTTTTGTTTATTCTGAGATACAGAGTTCGAAAGTTAAAAGAGCGTTGAAAAATCTGCAATTGAGATACCAGAAATCTCAACTGCAGATTTTTCAGAGCCCTTTTAACTTTAGGACTCTGTATCTCAGAATAAACAAAAATGGACTTGTACCACTATTGAAATAAGCCCTTCATATAAATATGAGAACCAGCTAGAATGATGTTAGAAATTGTTTTCATATGATAGATTCTGAAGCATGGTGTGATGTACAAGGGGTGCTGGCACAGGGGGCAGTAGTATGGTGTTTCTCTCAGGACACGCTTCCCATGTGCATCCTGCGTCTTAGAGCAAACTGTAAATACTCATATATGATGGCTCTTTTTCTCTGTTGGTCGATGATATCCGAGAAATGTCTTTCTCTCGACTGAGGGTGGGGCATTCATGTTGGTTGGGCTGGCTCAGGAGAAATGATGCCCCCTTGGTATTTTTCAGCTATATTTTCCAGGAGGGTCAGCCTAAATTCTAGGGAGTTCTTTTCCCCTCCAGACTTGCCACACAAAATAAAAGATTTTCTAGCATTAATTCTTGCCCTGGGTGTTGTGTGCTGTCCTTAGGTTAGTTAGGTTTAAGTAGTTCTAAGTTCTAGGGGACTTATGACCACAGCAGTTGAGTCCCATAGTGCTCAGAGCCATTTCAACCATTTCAATTCTTGCCTGGCTTTCTGTCGTAGTCAAGCACAAGCTTTGGCTTCATTATATTCTTTGACTTTTCTCATTCTCCTCCATATCCACAGAGCGAATAGTTGAAAGAAGTACCATCTCATTCGTGTCTTTCCAATGCAGTGCTAGAACTTTTCCTCATCTTTCACCTGCAATTTGCCTGTTTCATAATTTTTTATTTTGGAGATATTGTGGCATCTCTTTCCGCATCATTTTTACTGTTCCATAACTATTAGTGGACTTCAAACTTAGGAAATCTGCTACTGTGGGAATGTGTAAAAGCTATCTGTAGTTATACAGTAACCTCGCTTTAGGAGTGGTTTTACAAGTGTCACAACAACTTGCACCACATTGGAAAATTCGTAAAGTCTGCATCTAGCTTTGGACGTTTACGTCTATAAATAGCCAGGAGCCACACATGTAAGCTAGATGACGCACAAAGAATGTGGAGTTTTATTCCAGATCTTGCCATTTTCATCCAGATATACTGTACCCAAACCAATTGGCCCTTGTAAAAAAGTAGACTTTCATGCACTATAATGTCGAGTTCAGGAACATAAGAAGTTTTTAATTTATTTTCAAGGTGCTGGTAATCTGGCCAAATTTTGTTCAGCTTAGGATTCGGATGATTTACAGCATCATACAGTTCGTTATCAGAAAAATGAAGATACTTTTTGATTTTGCAATAACTTCTTGTAAGACATTATGCCATTGAAAAATGTAGTTAATATACTTGGCCACCAAGTCCAGTACGTCTGCAATTCAGGTTTCTGAACAATACTTTGTAAAATAGTTAGAGCAACGGAAATTTGAAGTTCATCAAATGATGGCGGCAAAACATTACGTTTGGTGGTTGAAACACATTGAGTGATATATTTAGCTGTTTCCACCTGTATCACTTTCATCAAATCCCTATCAAAAAAAGTGTCCAAATATTTCTGCAAAAGGAAATTTTGGAAACTTGTCGTAAGGTCTGATGGGACCAAACTGCTGAGGTCATCGATCCCTAAGCTTACGCACTATTTAATATAACTTAAACTAATTTATGCAAGGGACGACACACACACCCATGCCCAAGGAAGGAGTCGCACGGACCGTGAAAAGAAGCCTCAGACCACGTGGCACCTGCAAAAGGAATTGTGCAGCTGCGATTAGCAGTAAACGGAAATCTTTGTGGAGCACAATCAGTATTTTCATCAAAAATATGCTACCACTCACTAGGGACCTATCTATATCGATGTCTTCCTCAATTCTTCGTCACTTGACGAAAGTTCAAGAGAGTCATCACCAGATTCCGAAAACAGGGATGTTTCCCTCTGCTCCAAGTACACACAGTACTGGAACAGCTGCACCAAAATGCAACGAAAGAACATAGTAATGTTGCAACTAATGCACGAGCACAAGCCAGTAGCAATACATTTTACAATACGCGAAACTGCACAAAACACAAACTACTGACACCAGAAGCAACTACAACGATAATCATTTGGATGCTGGTACTAACTAGCGGCAGTTAGAGAAACTACAACGTTTATAATCGCGATGTGTGTGCAGGAATGCGAAAAATTTGGAGACCCGAGGTATATTGGGATAGTATTCCTCAGCAAAACAGTTTAACCAGAGCTATCTTGGGATAATCAGTTAGAAGGTTAAGTATACTATTAAAAGTACCACTTTCATATTTATTATTCCAGAAAATGTGAACAGATAGTAATGTCAGATTCTCGTACTTTCGTTTTCGTTTTGCTGCAGTTAACTTAGAGAAACCCCGTGTGATTGTTCTGTTTTTCTTTCCTGCAATTTAAGTAATCATTATTAAGTTCATATTTCTGGAAAATAACATGAATTTTAAATTGTTTACACACATTTTTCGTACATTAAAGTTACATTACATTTTTAATTAACAGATATTGCAGTTAAGTGAATGCTGAGTTCTGGCTGAGCAGAAATAGTTTACTTTTTACGTTACAACATTCACCTAAAACGCTAACCTGTAGGCCTAATTTTTTGTGGCTAATAAATAACGAAAAGTCGTGAAATGTAAAGTATGTTAAGTGATTCAATTACATTTTTAAATGTGTAATCTGTGTTGCAGATGATACGAATGGATGTTTCTGTGGGGAGAGAGACAAGTATGTATAAACTGTGCCTTAGGATTTCATCTACGCGACTGTAGTGGGCAACTGAACAGAAAACTCGACGAGGCTCTGCAGACAAGACAGGAGAATCGCTGAATAGGGAGCAAAAATTTGTGCCATTCAAGCTGGATTAGAATATGCTAAATATGAACTAGATGGTTTGAAGGGGAAAAGATCATAGGAATTGGGTAAAAGTAACAAGCAATGGCCGAAAGAGAACATCTCTTCAACTTCTTCATCTTCATTTGAGTTTCCAGTATCGAATAAATTTTAATTGTTACCTAGGCTTAACATATTGTTTTAGACCATATGATTTTACATTTTGGGCATCCACTGCTTCGATACGTAACAGAAATATTTTAATTTTTTCTTAAAAACCTGTTAAAGTCTTCTAAAAAATTTTAAGGTAGCTGCATTACCTGTTAGTATTTCCTTTAGTATGGGATCATACACAGCTGGTTTCATGTTGAGTTAATCGCATCCTCAGGCGTATACATCTTTGAAAACATATAATACGAAGTAGAATGTATAATAATGGTAAAAGTAGGACAGTTAACCAGGAAGACAGGGGAACAAATGCTCACATAACTAATTTAACTCTGGTCCATTAAAAATACACAGGCTAGGCTTTGATGGATTTGAATTACCAGAAACACCTAAATTGGATGGTTGTAAGACGAAACATCAAAAATTCCAATGAGTAGCAGGTGCAGGCAGTGTACATGAGCTCTGTGAGCAGTGAGTATGGACCTAAAAAAGGAACTGAAATAAGACTACAGAAGAACTATACGGAATAAACCCACCTTTGGATAGAAAAATATATAGTCACCAGTGATGTGCCTGCAAAAACTACATGGTGCAGACATTACTATGCCTCAAGTAGGAAGGTTAGACCACCTAACAGCTCAGCTGATGTAGTATTATTGAAAAAGGGTGTAGTTTCTTAATTCATTTTAAGGAAAATTTGACCCTCAATGATTCTAAATCTATGCTTACCACTCGCCTACATGAAACCAGACATACTATTTCTGATCTGGTCACTAATATACAAAGGCAATTTCCTGAATGTTCTGGAGGAGGTCCATATTTTGCACTCTTTGAAACAGTATCCAGACCATAACATGAATGGCCAAATGGAACTCAGACATTGTTGCATACTCTAAAATTTTGATTGCCTGTGCCCTCCCCTCTCCCCCAGTTTCTCCCTACATGTTCTTTCATTAGGTACTGTTTTTATTTTTGCGTATTGGTCCCTGCAGTTTATGTATGACCCCTTTGTCAGCCCACCTCTGTAGTACTGAGCTACAATATCTAGTATTAAGTTATGACTATGGGGCAGTCACTTGTCTCCATTTAAAGATTCCCCTAATGGGTTATGTTACAATGTTAACCATATTATAGATCACTCTGCAATATATTACTTATGTTATACTTTAGAAAGTTTTAGTGACCTTCCACAGTCCACCCACATATGTATTGTATTTGTACTATGTGTGTCTAGTATTATTTTATGACTATGGAATAGTTAGTTACTTATCTCCATGAAATATGTTCTCCTAATGGATTTTGTTGCAATTGTTATAGGTCACTCTGTAATCTTTATATTACTGATGTTTTATAACAGGAAGTTTTTATATGGTACTTCTTAATTTTATTGTAGTGGCTCTTACTGTGCGCCCTGTAATTGGCCTCTTCATATTTGATATTAATCACTGTCTTTTCCGTCTTTTAATTTGTAATGGTTCCCAGCCTTCATCTGGTACATAATTGTAATATTTCCATACTTCTCTTAGGCACAATGCACACCAGCAGTTTCAATAATATTACATCAATTTGGACATTAGGTGGCCTGGTCTTCCTACTTCAGGCATAGTCGTATCTCCACCACGTAGCAGTGTGCGATTTGCAGGGGGGATGGGGGGGATTTCCCCTCCTCTGCATCAGACCATCCCCTCCTCTGGTTTTAGTTTATGCATCCCAACCTGGGATGTTTATTTCCCATGCACTGGAGTAAAACTTTACATATAATTTCAATTTGTGGAGCTGAATACTGAAAGTTTTTAATATGTCTTACTATTAATATGTTTCAGTTTTCTATCATCAGAATAAGTACAGCTTTTCACAAATGTGCCTCTACTTTTTGAATTCTCCTCGCATACATGTATCTAGATGATTTTGTAAATAAGCTTTACCTATAATGTACTTTTAAAGATATAACAAGGGATGGCTTTTCTGATAGTGCATACACGTGAATAGTGAGTTTCGGCATTAACATCTGTTTAACCATGTGTAACGCCACGGTCCAAGCTAGTAACATATATAATTCTACTAACCCCCTAAGACATCCCCCCCTCCACTGGTAAAACCACAAATCGTACCCTGCCATGTAGCGTTTGTGGACACTTATTGATTTTTTCATCACTATTAAGTATTTATATTTTCCTATCGAAACACAGGTTTATTCTGTATAGTTTTCCTGCAGAACCGTATTTTAGTGCCATTTTTTAGGTCCATACTCTCAGTTCGCAGTGCTCATGTAAACTGCTTACACCTGTTATCCCATTTGATGTTTCATCTTGTAACCATCCAGTTCAGGCGGTTCTGGCAATTCAAATGCCATCCAAGCATTGGGAGACCGTATTTTTAACGAACCTTGTTAAATTAGCTATACAAATATTTGTTCCCCTGTGTTTCTGGTTAATTGCCTTATTTTTACCATTATTATAGCTTCTACTTCATATTATATTTTTTCATAGATGTATATACCTTAGGATGTGATTAAATCATCACAAAACCTGTCATGTATGATCATGTAATAAAAGAACTATTAACAGCTGATATGGCAGCCAAAAGATTTTAATAGTTTTAAAAAATTAAAATGTTTCTATCATATTTTTTGTGTCCAATCCAGGATACATTTTTGAAAATACTTAAAAGTATTATCAGTTTACTGAAACATTAAACTTTACTTATTCAGCTGTGTTTTTCACTATACATTTTTTTTCAGAAATGGTTTGTGTACAGTGTGGGTTGAACAACCAATTCCTAAAATATGTCTATGTAAATAACTTTGAGCGTCTCTGTAGACATATTGATTCCTCTTTCTCTTCGCATCACTAAAATTACTGTTAGTGTTATCAGCATTATAATAAACCAGCTGCTGGCCGGTGTGGCCGAGAAGTTCTAGGCGCTTCAGTCTGGAACCATGCGACTGCTACGATCGCAGGATAGAATCCTGCTTCGGGCATGGGTGTGTGATGTCCTTAGGTTAGTTAGGTTTAACTAGTTCTGAGTTCTAGGGGACTTAAGTCCCATAGTGCTCAGAGCCATTTGAACCAATAAGCCAAGTTTTCTTCACGTTTGTATTTTTTCACATACTGCAAAAGATATGGTACAGATTCAAAATTTGATCAGTTTCACCTGACACTTCATCGAAATTTTTAACACTTTCCTTGAATTCCCTCCCCCAGACTGAGATACTTACAACAATAAGAAAAAGCTTTACTTCACATTTGTTTGCGCTATTTGTCGTTACTGACGCATACTTAATGTTTTTCCAAAGAATGCAATACATTATCAACTAACAAAACCTGTCAGTTTTGGTTCTAGGAGTCATATAACTTGTTGACCAGTTTAGATGTCTGGTATTTTAAAACTGAATGTGGTATTAAAATATAGCTTCTTTAGCGGCACACTCCAGTTTACAATTACCAACCTTGGTTTTAAACAAATATCATATGTTTGATAAAACAGTCACATTAACAGCACTCTTGTCTTTAGCTGTTTTTATGTGGTCTTTAGTATTACCCTTTTCTTTATGTGCAACAAAACATTCTCCAGTACATAGTATGGAATACACAGTCATTACACAATTTCAGAAAATTGTATTCCTGTTGCATGTTAACACCAAACATACACCTTGTTTTGCCCATTTCTAAACGATTAGACAAAAAACGAACAGAGATAAAATGATCAAAAACGTGCAGACGAGTTCCTATACACACTAAAACAACATAAACACATTGCTCTTCTTTTGTGCCAAATGACTAACACGTGAAAAGTTGTGATGAAACTGGTATCCAAACCTCCTCATTGACATTAGCACATGCTCAAAGGTCGCCTGAGGGAGGCATGACAATAAGAGAATGGTTAAAAATGCAATGTCGAACAGATAGGTCTAAAATTTAAAAAAAATTCCGCCCCCCCCCAGTCATAAAATTCACAAATCCCAGTCATTTTTGCAACCCTGAACACTATCCCTGACAGCACTAAAACACCGTGACTGTCTGGGCGAATCGTGGATGTATGGTAAGCATGAAGTAGGAGGGGAAGAGCCGTATCCAGCTGTAGGTCACAGTAGAGTGTAGCAGACTTCTAACAAAGAGACTAAGTGTAGGCCAAGAGCCAAAGAGAGCAGGAAGAAAAGAGTCTTACAGCTAGGCAGTAGCCATTTAGGGGTATAGGGTAGATGGTATAGGACAAATTAGGAACAGCAAATACCAGGTCACTAGTATTGTGAAGCCAACTGTAGCCTTAGCCAGGTGACAAAGGACATAGGGAATTTGTGGAAAGATTTTGGCAAAGACGATCAAGTTATTGTAGTAGGTGGAGTGGGGAACAGCCTGGCTAAGGACAGTAATTACAGCACTATGGTGATCTGGATGAAATAGTAGTAGCAACTACACACACGAATGTGAGTTTTGTGGAAGTCCTACACCGCCATGACCAGCCTTAGGTTAACACTGCTGTGAGCTGTGTGAACAATGAGTTGAGCAGGATGCTGCAATTGGGAGATGGGGATATATTAGACATGGTTTACATACGAATAGGAGGGGGAAAGATAGGCTGGCTGAGCTTCTTGCAGAAAATCGATGGATTGGGGGGGGGGGGGGGCGGCACCATCACACAAAGCAAGGTTCCTGTGGTTACTGCTGTCAGAGAGGTACCTTTTGTTGAATACTGCCTAGTCGTCAATTGTGGGGTGTCTAGGAAACCTGCTTCTTTGTATCGCTAGACAACAATTCAAGCAAATTGTATTAATAAGTTTTATTACGAAAAATATATGACAATACTTAACTCTGTGTTAGACAGATGTGTCGCAAGCAAAGTGCGACAGACAAAATAAGAAATCTCTTCAGTATACCAATTCCAAGTTTGAGATAAATAGAATGTACAAGCAAAGTAACGAGTGTTGACGCTTCTTAGTTTCTGGTCTTGATGCTGCTATAGAACTGGGCCGTGGCACTTCTGTTCTCTTCACATAGAGGCTGCTGCTGTCGCGTTGTCATCCTGGAGAGAGGTCGGTCAGTGTGCAGTTGGCTGATGTCTTCTTCACAGCCCTCTCTGCTCTCACGCTCCCGATTGGCGCGCCGGCGCTTGACTTTACACTGTATCACCTTTTTTAAGTTAGGATCACGATTCAGGTACCTTGTTTTGAAAGAACTCAAAATCACCACAAGATGCTTAAGAATGTGCACAAAAGTAAGATCATATAGTAATCTGAGGGTGAATGGGGTGCTACAGTGCAGATGTGGTGGGTCGTGGAGGGGGAAGTGCTGGTTAGAGGTAGCTAGGAATACTCCGCTGCAAGATAAAACATATTTTATTCATCTGGAATTACAAAATCAGAGCACTGTGACCACCCTCTGCAGGTGATTCTGACAATGTCGGATAGTCACAGCGGTGAGATGGCCAGCTGATGTCTGCATCCACCTTTGCTGACACTGTTTAATGGGCTGCCCAGACCAGGATTGGCCGCTGGCTGGCCCATAGCATGTTGGAAACTAACATGGAGTGTGTTATCAGACTGAGCAACATGTGCAAGAATCAGAAGGCAATTACAGTGATGAGTAGCACACTTGTTGTACCATTGCATTTCTTCAAGACACATACAGATTAACAGCTCTGTGTCCCATTGGTGGGGAAATATACTATAAGCTGGTCCCCTGTTGCAAAGCCTTTCTGTGATGTCACCATTATTACATAGCACATGTATCTTATAATTTTTTCTGCAAAATTAATGTTCTTGTCAAGTTGTTATTATTTCCCCAGAAGACAATACTGTCTCTCAGTAGTGCCTCAAAGTTACTATGGTACACTATTTTTTTGTGCCTATACTAGTGACACTGGCTAAAACTAACACAGAAAATGGCAGGCTGTTTAGTTTAGCTTTTAGATATCATGCGTGTGTGACCAGTGACAGGTTTCTGTCCACTTGAATTCCTAATAATTTAACATGTTCTGCTTCATTTGTTTCCAGAGATCTGTGCATAATTTCAATATAATTTATTTTTAACTGTTTTGTCTTAAATTGCATAAGCTGACTTTTTGAAATATTTACTTTTATACACTTTAGATGGAAGCAGATATCTAGAGTTTTTATGACATTTTCAGGTATTTCATCTGCATTTTTATTTTGTATCAGTCCTGATATGTCATCATCAAATAAAATGAAATGATAATATATATCTGTAGATAAGTAATTTATGTACAAAGGAAAAAGGATTGGGCCTAGAATTGAGCCTTATGGTATCATCTGTGAAATACTTCTCCCTCTATCAAATACGACTTACACCTATGTAAAGCACTGCCTGTAATTCTGCATATTTTTTTCATTTTATGTAGTAGTAAGGAGTGGTTCACGCATCTGAACGCTTTGTATAAGTCACAGAAGATACCTGTAGCTTTTTGTGGTCTGTCTAAGGTGGAAATAATTATATTCACGAATTCATTGATATCATAAATTGTGCCTTTGCCTTTTTGGAACCCAAACTGATTTTCTGTAATTACATAAATGTGTGACAAGAATTTTGATTGCAGCAACCGTTTCAAGTATTTTAGAAAGCACAAGAAGAATCGAAACTGGACAGTAATTTTCTACATATTCATTGGAGTCTTTTTTTAAATAGTGGTTTCACTTCTGTATATTTTAGCAAGTCTGGAACGTAACCTTCAAGTGATTTGATTAATTATTTTAGAAGCAGATGTGCTGTTATATTTGAAGCTACTTTAATTACTTTGGCTGATATTTCTTCCCACTCTACAGAATTTTTATTTTTTTTTTAGGTTCAAAAATGGCTCTGAGCACTATGGGACTCAACTGCTGTGGTCATAAGTCCCCTAGAACTTAGAACTACTTAAACCTAACTAACCTAAGGACAGCACACAACACCCAGCCATCACGAGGCAGAGAAAATCCCTGACCCCACCGGGAATCGAACCCGGGCGTGGGAAGCGAGAACGCTACCGCACGACCACGAGATGCGGGCATTTTTTTTTTAGGCTGATATAGTTTTTTCTACATATTTTACTGTTACTTCCTCAAATTTAATTAGACTCTCATTCCTGCTCTGACCTGAGCCAAATGAATATACATTATCTGGATAGGAATCTACATCAACATCGGATTTTGATCCCGTTACAAAGAAGTTATTAAATTTTTCTGATATCTAAACAGGATTAACAATTATTTTGTCATGTGTCGTTATTTTTGAAATGTCCTGGTTGCTACATTTGATTTATATTTGACAACTGTCTATACTGCTTTGGATTTATTGCTATGTCTTTAAATATGTGTAGTGTTTGCCATTTCCTTTGCTGCTTTTACATCTTCCTACACAGTTTTTCTTTTTTTTGTGTGTGTCTTAACATGGTTAATAATCTCAGGACTTTTAGAATTGCTGTTCAGCATGTAGCTGTCTCTTTTTATTATTAGATATTTTTATGCCAGGCCTTTGTTTAGCAGATTATGGGTGGAAATGTTCCACTGAAAACATGTAAAAAGCTGTTTGAAAGCTTAGAAATTGTATTGAATCTGAGCTTTCATGTTGTAATGACCGATCTACCTCATTTAATCTGCAATAGAGCAAGTGAATTTTTCCTTCAACAAATTGACTTTTTTTTTAATATCTCCTCCAATCTTCTTTGTTTATTTTTATTAATCCAACAAGCAGAGCGGAGTGATCTGAGATACTTAAGTCTATAGAGAACTGGCCAGTGTCATTAAATGTATAAGCCATTTAAATATTGTCTGTGCACATTGCTGTTTACACTGACGAAATCAGTGAAATTATATTTAAAACCATTTTCTTCAATGAAACTCGTAAACTTTGTAGACATGCTTGTTTCCCTTGCTGTATTATATATATATATATATATATATATATATATATATATATATATATATATATATAATGTTAAAATCAGCAGCAATTACAATCTATTTCCTCCCTTCTTTTGTGAGTTTACGGAAGGAGACACTGAAATTTCTCTAACAATAATTTCGTCACGTCACTATCTGCAATCCTATAAATTTAGCAAATATTATGTTGTTCTAGCTCAACACAGCAACTTTAAAACATAGGTTCTTCATTTAGAAAATTAATATCGTCTCTTTCTTTATATGCTAACGAGTTGTTACCAACTATATGGAAACCTCCACGAGTTCCATATTTTCTACAAAAACTGGTAGCTATCGTAAAGATTCCTAATTTATTGAAAACCTTTTGGAATCTCTCTTGAACCAGTGTTTGTTTCGCTGAACGACTTTTTTATTTCGTCCTTGTGAAAAAATAATTTGCAGCTCGTCCATTTTTATGGCTTTACTCTGTGGACACTTTCCACTCAAGCCATTTACGTTCTAGTGCATTAACAATGAACGCTTACAGTTTTAAATACGTCTTTCCTTTAATACTGTTTTCCGTTTTTCTACGGAGGATGCTAAGTTTAGCGGACTTGGATACGATGTGACGTCATTATGACGTATACACGCTACATCGAAAACGATAGAAACCGTATATCGACTATTCGACTTTTGTGAAATGTGAACTTTCGAGAGATTGTGACAGGGTAGTGCTGTGCTCTGCCCCATTCGTTTGAATGTGTTTTGCGTTCCTTGCGTTTAAATCGTGTATTGTATTGTGTTTGTGTCCTGGGCGTTGTTTTTCGTTTGCTCGTCTATAATTATGTGTTCAGTATTCGAGAGACTAACGAGAGGAAAGCTTACCACCATGGAATGCTTTGACACTGCATTAATCATTTCATACGTCAATCAGTACTAGACACTAACTTTTGGTTAAGATTGCATTGAGAAATCCACTTACCCTCGTATTTCATCTCCGGTCGACGATTTTTCTTCAACAATGCCTCATATTTTTCTTTTTAAGTTCGAAATTCAATCATTCTACACATCTGTCATTACTGGACACTGTCTCTGCGGTCCGAGTGGAAAATTACTTGGAATTGTGGTTGATAAAAGACTATCTTGGGATGGACATATAAATTACTTAGCTAACAAACTTGCACTAGTTCTCTTTCAGCTATATAAATTAAGAAAAAAAAGATCAGCAAGAGTATGCTGCTACAATCTAATATGTACTGACAAGACCAATTGTATGAAACCATACTAAAATGTTGATAATAAATAATTATTATTTTCAGCGTAAGCATTCAATACAACAATAACACAATCTAATCTGGTCGGGACATAAGAAGACTTCACTTTTTTACGTGGAAGAAATATCCAGCTCTTTTATTTTGGCGAAACACATATACGCTGCCACACTGGGCTGTTTTCAGAATTGCACGTGTCAAAACAAACCACTAGCTGTCGACAGTTTAGAATCTCGAACGTTCGTAAAAGTCGATAGGTGTGTTAATCGACTAAAGCGTATATACGTCATAATGACGTCACATCATACCCAGGTTGGGTGAACTTAGCATCCTCCTTTTTTACTGTGTTCTTTTAATTTATCACTGACTGTTAGTTTTAGAACCTAACCTATGTTGGTGCAGGCCGTCCAATGCTACACAATCCTTACTAATAAACTTGTTTGAGTCTTTAAATATTGCTCCTAGTCCACTACTCGGATCATAAATGCTGTAGCTTATTTTGCCCATTTATTTGTCACTCACCGATCTTCTACGCAATATGCCGCTGTTTATAATTCTTGAATGTGGATAAATACTAATTTTCGCCGATCGAAACATGTTCCGTGTTTCTTTGATCATGCCCTCTTCGCTGCAAGTTCGACGTGAGTTGGTGCCGACTTGTCCAAAAACACGTTTGTAGTTTTCACTGTGGGCTGACGTCTCTTGAGTTTTGCTTTGCGCGCAAAATATTCTTGAAGTCTTTATTTAACTGACGCGTTCCGATTCGTGAGCGCACATCGCCTTCCCACTTTGCAATCATGACTTTTTTTTTTTAGCACCGAATCACCGATTATTAAGAAGTCGTTTTTTCAAGCTCCGTTTTCCTCTTTTTTTGATGCCTGTCTTTCTTTTTGTGCTGGCACGACCGTCCATAGTTTGCATTATGTATCACTTTTTCACGTGCATCAGATTTATTTTAAACTGCATAGTTTTCCGAATTTGAAACCCGCAGATTTACTTGGTTATTTTCACTCAGAGGTGCAGTATTTCCGCACTTATTATACACGTGTTTTTGTGACAAGCGAAGTTCGCCTTTTGTTTTTTCAAAGCAGCTATTTCTCTTCGATATCATTATTTAGTATATTGATGATTTCAGTTTTTGAATCTATTGTGTTTAATAGCTCTGCTTGTGCGTCACGTAAACCGTTACACGACCAAGGTGAATCGCCATTTACGAACGTGAAGTTCACCTTAACACATCTTTCGTGCATAGAGAGTTTGCGTTTCTGCTGCATTAATGAGTTGAATGTAAATAAATGCTGTAACCTGACTTTTTTCTTCGATGATGTGTAGCAACAATAGCAAATGAATTATCTTGTGAACCTCAGTATATTGCATATTTACGTCTTTTTTGACAAGCTGATTCTTCCTTTTTTTTTTTTCCTTCAGTAAATCTGTTCTCAGACAGGTACCAACTGGACATCCTCCATAGCCCATCTCATCTGCTACCCTGCTCAGCAACTCCTCATCTCTCATTCTGTTGATCCATTTCTCTTCCTTGATTCTTCTCCGCAACCACCCTTCAAAAATTTCTTTTTTCTTTCTGCCTGACTGGATATGTTTCAGAAACATAAGACACCACACTCCACACAAAACATTTAGCAAACCTCATTCTAAGTGTAATGGGGATGCTTCTGGCTGGCAGTAAACATTTCACTCCCCTGAACCCTCTCTTTCCCATGGAGATTTTGTGCCTCAATTCCTCTGCACAACTTCTACACCTGTGAGAATCGTTTCACTTAAGATCTATGGGAGGGACATTAGCATATCTCTTCTTCATCTTTATGTTTTGTGTAAGGATGTATTATATATTCAATTTAGAAGTAAAGATAACAGCTGACCAAATAGTAGAAATGTTGACTCATCCAAAGGCACACAAAAAAGAATGAAAACTTGGTTGGCTTTTGGATGAGTCTTTCTTCGAGCTAGAGTACCTGTACGCACATACATATGCATATGTATACAAGGTGTTACAAAAAGGTACGGCCAAACTTTCAGGAAACATTCCTCACACACAAATAAAGAAAAGATGTTATGTGGACATGTGTCTGGAAATGCTTAATTTCCATGTTAAGAGCTCATTTTAGTTTCGTCAGTATGTACTGCTCAATGGAGCATGTTATCATGATTTCATACGGGATACTCTACCTGTGCTGCTAGAGCATGTGCCTTTACAAGTACGACACAACATGTGGCTCATGCACGATGGAGACACATTTCAGTCGAAGTGTTCGTACGCTTCTCAACAACAAATTCGGTGACCGATGGATTGGTAGAGGCGGTCCAATTCCATGGCCTCCACGCTCTTCTGACCTCAACCCTCTTGACTTTCATTTATGGGGGCATTTGAAAGCTCTTGTCTACGCAACCCCGGTACCAAATGTAGAGACTCTTCGTGCTTGTATTGTGGATGGCTGTGATACAATACGCCATTCTTCATGGCTGCATCGGCGCATCAGGGATTCCATGCGACGGCGGGTGGATGCATGTATCCTCGCTAAAGGAGGACATTCTGAACATTTCCTGTAACAAAGTGTTTGAAGTCAGGCTGGTACGTTCTGTTGCTGTGTGTTTCCAATCCATGATTAATGTGATTTGAAGAGAAGTAATAAAATGAGCTCTAACATGGAAAGTAAGCGTTTCCGGACACATATCCACATAACATATTTTCTTTCTTTGTGTGTGAGGAATGTTTCCTGGAAGTTTGGCCGTACCTTTTTGTAACACCCTGTATATACGTATGTGTACTCAGGCTCAAAAAAGAACTAGTCCAAAGTATAGGGAAGTTTTCATTATTTTTTGTGTACCGGTCAATTACTCAGTGTTTCGTCTTTACTCCTAAATTATTTACATTCTGCCACAACTTTCTATACCATATTTGTATTATGTATTCGTGTTTCATGACATGTTTTCCATTTTTTGAGGATCTCCTCACTTTGGATCTATGGAACAGAAAGTACATATAATTTAATGTAATCTAATCAGGTATAAGTTTTAGATCACAAACGAATGAACATGAGTAACAAAAGTTACTTGTTATTTTTCTTCATCTTTTTTTATTTCTAGCATATGACAACCTGTTTATTTCAGCCATTTATTTCCTCGAGGCTTCCATGTCTGCTCAGCACTATAATGTTCATTGCCATTGTTCTTTTTGAGAGACCTCATTTTGGTTGGACTTCCTGATTTTCTTACAGGGTCTTATTAAATGTGACATGCTTCTACATGTATTCATAACTGTTCACCACCAGTTATTTTTCTGTCTCTATTTAGTGAACATGGTGCATTTAATTCTGTTAACCAGAAACAAAGTAAGAACGTAGTGGGATCATCTAGCTGGATTATTTTGAGCCATATGTCCATACAGGCAAATTTTCCTAGGTATATTAATTATGTGAGGTATAATTTGGCTATGTATACATAGCCAATAATTGTCTTTAAACAGGGTCTCTGGTCATGTGGCAATGCAGTTTTATTTATTTATTTATCTATAAGAAGCGTTCAAAAAGAAAAGAGCCGGAGGCATAATTACAGAAACCAGTACCTGTATGTTAGAGGTATTGACCCTGCCTGTTGAGACACTTGTCCCACTGTGACAGAAGGCGATGTTAACTAGTTCCACATGTACAGCTGGACATCGTTGTCCGAAGCAAATCGTTTCCCTTCGACCAAGATGGCCCCCCTTGTTATTCACTTCCTGCAGCACGGGACAACAGTGAATGCCCAGCGTTACTCGTATACCTTGACCACCCTTCACCAAGTGATCAACTCAAAATGACCACGCAATCTCACTTGTCGGGTCATCCTGCTCCCTGACAATGCAAAGACTCATATGGCAAACACAGTTGCAGCACTCTCGCAGAAATTCAAATGGGAGATTCTCGGCCACCCTCCATACAGTATGGATGTCTCTCCATGTGATTACGCCATTTTTGGCCCTCTTAAAAGGGCTCTCAGGGGTAAACAATTCACCTTGAACGACAACATCCAGCTGTATGTGTGGATCTGGTTAACATCGTGCCCCCGGGAATTTTATGAGACAGCCATTCACTGCCCTGTGTCACAGTGGGACAAGTGTCTCAACACACAGGGTCAATACTTTAACATACATGTACTGGTTTCTGTAATTATGCCTCCGGCGTTTCTTTTTGAACACCCTTTATATCAGGTTCCAGTGAAAAATGTCACTTCATAAGTTACAGAATACTGACTAGAAAATTTATGAACAACAGATTGGAGCCGAGTGGAAGGCTTAAACCAGAGGCCCAGACGATTCTGCGGAAATCTGGGGTGCAAATTTCTCGACCTCCGCTATTGGGTGGAGAAATGTAGGGTCCCCTTGAATAGGTCAGGTGTGCACTACACACAGGAAGTGGCTACAAGGGTAGCGGAGTACGTGTGGAGTGCACATGTGGGTTTTTAGGTTAGAGAATTCCCTCCCTAGGCCCAACAAGGTAGCAGTAGGCAAAACGCAACAGGGAATGATAATATTAATGTGGTAATAGTAAACTGCACGAGTGTCTATAGAATGGTCCCAAAACTGCTCTCATTAATAAATGGTCATAATGCCCACATATTGGAATGTATACCGCAGAGACAGGCTGGACAGTGAAGGGGGAGGCATGTTTACGGCGATAAAACGTGCAATAGTAGCGAAGGAAATTGACGGAGATCCGAAATGTGAAATAATTTGGGCGAAGGTCACAGTTAAAGCAGGCCCAAACATGGTAATTGGATGTCTCTATAGGCCCCCTGGCTCAGCAGCTGTTGTGGCAGAACACCTGAAGGAAAATTTGGAAAATATTTCGAGTAGATTTCCCGACCATGTTATAGTTCTGGGTGGAGATTTTAATTTACCAGATACAGACTGGGTGGCAGGGACAAAGAATCCAGTGAAATTATTTTAAGTGCATTATCTGAAAACTACCTTGAGCAGTTAAACAGAGATCCGACTCGTGGCGATAACGTATTAGACCTTCTGGTGACAAACAGAACCTAACTGTTTGAAACAGTTAACGCAGAACAGGGAATCAGCGATCATAAAGTGGTTACAGAATCGGTGATTTCAGCCATAAATAGAAATATTAAAAAAGGTAGGAAGATTTTGCTGTTTAGCAAAAGTGACAAAAAGCAGATTTCAGATTACTAGATGGCTCAACACAAAAGTTTTATCTCAAGTACAGATAGTCTTGAGGATCTGTTGACAAAGTTCAAAACCATCGTACAATATGCATTAGATGAGCATGTGCCAAGCAAGATCGTAAGAGATGGAAAAGAGCCAGCATGGTACAACAACTGAGTTAGAAAACTGCTACAGAAGCAAAGGGAACTTCACAGGAAACATAAACATAGCCAAAGCCTTGCAGACAAACAAAAATTACACAAAGAGAAATGTAGTGTGAGGAGGGCGATGCGAGAGCCGTTCAATGAATTTGAAAGTAAAGTTCTATGTACTGACTTGGCAGAAAATCTTAAGAAATTTTGGTCTTATGTCAAAGTGGTACATGGATCAAAACAAAATGTCCAGACACTCTGTGAGCAAAATGGTACTGAAACAGAGGATGACAGAGTGAAGGCCGAAATACAAAATGTCTTTTTCCAAAGCTGTTTCACAGATGAAGACTGCACTGTAGTTCCTTCTCTAGATTGTTGCACAGATGGCAAAATGGTAGACATCGAAATAGACGACAGAGGGATAAAAAAACAATTGAAATCACTCAAAAGAGGAAAGGCCGTTGGACCTGATGGGATATGTTGTGTATATAGTTCCGCATAGTCAGCGCGTACACAACTTTCCCACTAGAGCGCGCCCCGCTATGCACAACAGCGCAGGCGCAGCACTCGTCCGTCTCCGCTCTACGAGATGGCGCTGCCATAAAGATGGACCAAATTCTGCTTCCGACGATCCGCATATTAATATGTAATGCAGCCAATGAGATTGCTGCTAATGTACAACCTTTTCTCCTCGCAGATCACACTCGCGCAGTGATACCTGAACGCGCGAGGTATTATAACGAGTGTACAGACTTCTGATTAGTCAGTCTGCATTAGTCTGCATTTGTCTGTACTAGTCTATAGTCAAGTTTCAGTCTGCGCCTAATAAGATTATCATATTCCTGTACATAGCCATGAAGATATATGAAGAGACACTTTGTCAAGTATCAGAGATATGTGAGAATAAGATTAACGTACCAAGACCAAAGGAACTTCAGACTGTCAGTTGTTAACAGCATCCAGAATCAAGTTACGTAATGTCTATATTTTTTATTATTTTAATAAATGTGTGTGAAAATTAATCAAGTTCTGTTTAAAGTTGGTTACCATCAATCTGCTACTCTAAGCGTGCAAGTGGCATTTCTATCGTCTGACCTAACGGCAGAAGATAAACACGCCACGATAAGACCACGAGACATATTGCTGACACTCACATAGAGCGACAAGTCAAATAATCTGATGGTGTGTGTACCGAAGGTCTTACAGTACACACACCACAGGATACCAATTCGATTTTACACAGAGTACGCAAAGGAACTTGCCCCCCTTCTTGCAGTGGTGTACTGTAGGTCTCTAGAAGAGCGTAGTATTCCGAAAGATTGGAAAAGGGCACAGGTCATCCCCCTTTTCAAGAAGGGACGTCGAACAGATGTGCAGAACTATAGACCTATATCTCTAACTTCGATCAGTTGTAGAATTTTGGAACACGTATAATGTTCGAGTATAATGACTTTTCTGGAGACTATAAATCTACTCTGAAGGAATCAGCATGGGTTTCGAAAAAGACGATCGTGTGAAACCCAGCTCATGCTATTCGTCCACGAGACTCAGAGGGCCATAGACACGGGTTCCCAGGTACATGCCGTGTTTCTTGACTTCCACAAGGCTTTTGATACAGTTCCCCAAAGTCGTTTAAAGAACAAAGTAAGAGCATATGGACTATAAGACCAATTGTGTGATTAGATTGAAGAGTTTATAGATAACAGAATGCAGCATGTCATTCTCAATGGAGAGAAGTCTTCCAAAGTAAGAGTGATTTCAGGTGTGCCACAGGGGCGTGTTGTAGGACTGTTGCTATTCACAATGTATATAAATGACCTTGTGGATAACATAGGAAGTTCATTGAGGCTATTTGCAGATGATGCTGTAGTATATCGAGGGATTGTAACAATGGAAAATTGTAATGAAATACAGGAGGATCTGCAACGAACTGACACATTGTGCGGGGAATGGCAATTGAATCTCAATGTAGACAAGTGTAATGTGCTGTGAATACATAGAAGGAAAGATCCCTTATCATTTATCTACAATATAGAAGGTCAGCAACTGGAAGCAGTTAATTCCATAAATTGTCTGGGAGTACGCATTAGGAGTGATTTAAAATGGAATGACCCAATAAAATTAATTGTTGGTAAAGCAGATGCCAGACTGAGATTCACCGGAAGAATCCTAAGGAAATGCAGTCTGAAAACAAAGGAAGTAGGTTACAATACACTTGTTCGTCCACTGCTTGAATACTGTTCACCGGTGTGGGATCCGTACCACATAGGGTTGATAGAAGAGAAAGAGAAGATCCAACGGAGAGCAGCGCGCTTCATTACAGGATCATTTAGTAATCACGAAAGTGTTACGGGGATGATAGATAAACTCCGGTGGAAGACTCTGCAGGAGAGACGCTCAGTACCTCGGTACGGGCTTTTGTTGAAGTTTCGAGAACGTACCTTCACCGAGGAGGAAAGCAGTATACTGCTCCAACCTATGTATATCTTGCAAAGAGACCATGAGGATAAAATGAGAGAGATTAGAGCCCACATACAGGCATACCAACAATCTTTTTTTCCATGAACAATACGAGACTGGAATAGAAGGGAAAACTGATAGAGGTACTCAAGATACCATCTGCCACACACCGTTAGGTGGCTTGCAGAGTATGGATGTAGATGTAGATATAGAGAGAGTATAAAGTATTTGAATACTTGGTGTTTATCGGTCAGCATTTTCAGTTCTGCAGGAAGCCTATTGAAAACAAAACTTGACGGATAGTGCATACCTTTTGTACATTGCTTACGGAGGAGTTATCCAAGTGCACATCATTTTTCCATGTAGTTTTTACTTAATGAAAGTTGTAGTTCCTTCTGAATGAATATATGTAAAGGGATGGCAGAGTTAGAATTCTGAGACACATTAACAATGGCCTGCATGAAGTTCATAATCTGATACTGCAGATCAGTATGGGTGCCCATTTCTGTAACCAAAATCAGAATTTTATTGTCTCATAACATCGAAGTTAAAACATTAAGTGTATGGTCAACTCTCAGCTTACAACTAAATAAAATATACATGGGCTATAATATTTATTGTATTATAACTACAAAATCTGAATATATATTTTTATAATGGTATCATCACCAAAAATTTGTCAAAAGAGTAATAGCATTTCTTTTACACAGTTGTGTATAATTTTCTTTTTATTGACTGATTCAACCTTTCGACAGTTTGTGTCTTTTTCCTTGTTACATATTTTCATTCCCATATATTGTGGGATCTGTGCAAAACGATTGAATCTGTCTGTAGGAAGCATGAAACTTACTTTGTTCCTAATTTCATACCTATGCTGGAAATTGTTTGGAAGAAACAGTTCAGGATTATATTTTTGAAAAGAATTATTTCATATAAATACAAAGAGCGAACACCTAGTGTGTTTAGGACTCTTAATAGTCGCTGGTGAGCTTCTCTTGTGTTTGCACTGCATGTTTCTGGTAATTTTTTTTCTGCGAAGTTAGTATTTGTGCTATGTTACTAGCATTTCCCCCAAAAGACAATCCCATACCTCACAATTGGCTTAAAGTAACTATGGTGTACTATTTTTCGTATATACCAGTTAGATTGGCTAAAAGTGGCATAGCAAATACCAGTCTGTTTAATTTATTTTTTTAAGTAGCTTGTGTGTGAGGACCATGATAGAATTCTGTCCAACTGTGTTCCTAAGAATTTAACATGCCCTGCTTTCCCTGCCTTTTGTATATAATGTGAATATCATTTATTTTAGACTGTTTTGACTTAAATTGCATCAGTTGTGCTTTTGAAATATCTAGTTTTAGGCCATGTAGGCAGAACCAGCCATCAACATTTTTTAGCTTTTTTATGACTTTTCTGGAATTTATTTCACATTTTTATTTTCTATCAGTACTAATCTGTCATCAGCAAATACAACTGAATGAATTTATATTTATGTGTAAGTTGTTGATGTAAAAAAGAAAAGGGATTGTGCCTAGAACTGAGCCTTCCGGTACCTCCTGTGAAATAGTTTTCCACTTTGAGGAGTATTTTCCTTTGCTTGATGTTGTGACAACCCATTGCTTTCTCTCTGTCAGATATGACTTACACACCTCTGTAAGACATTGCTCACAATTCTACTTTTTCATTTTATTTAATAATAATAATAATAATAATAATAATAATGAGTGGTTCACATAGTTGAATCCTTTGGATAAGTGATGGAAAATTCCTACAGCTATTTGGGATTTATTGGAGATGTGACAGCATGCAACCATATTGTATAATTGGAGCAGTACTGCAAAAATGCTGAATGGGTCACTTAGTAAAATGTCATCAGCTGATGAATGAATGACTTTAATATTATGCATTTTGGAATAACCCATCATCAGATATTTGTGAAACAGAGGATACATAGCCATCTAATAAAAATGACAGCAGTGACATGGTGCAATACAAAATATCCATAAGCCACAAGTGAAAGAGAGATACCAGATACATTGAGTTGTGAAGATGAACTGAAACTATATGTTAGGGTGAAGGAAAAGGAAAGTCTTTCATTCTCATTCCATAGGGTAAGTCTCCCCGACCCGCCATTCTGGGTCACTTTTCCGAAATCTACCCCTTTTCCTAGACCTCTCCAGTCCTTTACCTTCACCATTCTTCCTTTCTCTTCAACCCTTCTGCCTGAAGGAGGAGCCACTGGCTCCAAAAGCTTGCCAATCACAACAGTCTTTTATGTGTGTGTTCTGCCACCACTTGGGCAGTAGATTTTTTTATCTGTCCAATTAAATAATCATTATATTCATTGTGCTTTATTGCAATCAACGACATGATGGTATTTGTGTAATACTGACAATAGCCGGCCGGAGTGGCCAAGCGGTTCTAGGCGCTTCAGTCTGGAACCGCGCGACCGCTACGGTCGCAGGTTCGAATCGTGCCTCGGGCATGGATGTATATGATGTCCTAAGGTTAGTTAGGTTTAAGTAGTTCTAAGTTCTAGGGGACTGATGACCTCAGATGTTAAGTCCCATAGTGCTCAGAGCCATTTGAGCCAATACTGACAATTGTGAAGCACGAACTGGTGCATTGTGTTTTGCTCATAAATTATCTGTCAAATGTTGATATGCCTTGAAACAGATAATTCATTTCCTTTGGCCCAAGAGCTTATTGTTTTGGTCAGGGACAATTATTCTTCTACACAGACACCTTTCTCGAGCCCAGGAATCAAACCCAGCATCCCTTTAAAGCAAGCAAATTTTCTAGTGACGAGCTATAGAACCAGTTATAGCTGGAAAGTGTTTTGATGTGCTGGATTTACGTTTAGCAAGATCTCCTCTCTGTTTTCGTGGAGTCCCCTTTACTGTTCTGCTTAGACAAACCTGTCAGCGACTGTGGTATCCACAATTAACTAATGCCAATAGAGAATGGCGTGTGTGGGCCACCTGGTATATATATAAAAATTGGCAATTGGAGAGCAACTGTTCATTCAGTAGTGTAAGTGGGTTATATGATTGATGCATATAGATCTCTCTCTCTTCCAGAATATGAAATTCACACCCTTTAGGTTCAACATGGAGGGTATTCATTCCTTTGTAAATATCTTTTTGTCTTTTTCTTCTAACGTATTTTAAATTTGACTAATTCTGCATATTCCAAGATGTTATGTTCTTCCGGTTATATGATATACAACTTCGTTTTAGCAGTTCTTATATATTATGTCTGTTACTCTCTGTGCAGTACCTGTACTAGGGCACCAAGAGAGATGTAATCATTAAATTGTACTTTTAGTTCTTCGTGCCCCACATTTTTATGTTACACATAAATAATTATTTTGTATATGTCTGTACATTTAAAAAATAATTATTTTAGTTAATGTAAAACAAAACTGTCTCCTGTTCTTAGGTCTACTACATTGGCACTCATGAACCAACAGTAATTCTCTTATGTTGTTAACAGGATCATTAGTTACAACTTTTGTCATTGTGGAACTAGGACATTAAGCTGTCTCAAGATGTGCTATATTGGCACTTATAAGCCACCAATTAATTATTCATATATTTTATACTGTCTTTGCATCTTTATGGTTATATTGCTGTATGTATTATAAAAAAAAAAAAAAAGAAAAGAAAAAAAAAAAAAAAAAAAACACTGTAGCACCTAAGTATTCGTTTGTCACTTGATGCTGCGTATCACCACTAAGGGTACACTATCGCTGCTTACTGGCAGAACTTTGTTTCATGGTGCTGTTATCACTGTGGAAGTGCCAGTCTGCCTCTGACAGTTATGTATGTATCATATAATTTCAGCTCATGTGTACACCTTGATGTAGCTTGTATATGTCTTTTACTTGGAACTTATGTTTGTTTTTGTGATGCACCATGCCATTGCTGTTGCTGTGTTACATGACTATGTATCCTCTGTTTCACATATATCTGATGATGAGTTGCCCCAAAATGCATAATACTGAAGTCATTCATTCACCAGGTGATGACTTACAAACTTTTGAAGTTTGGTGTCAGAGACAATGGAGATTATTCTAATAGTGAAGATAGCAGCATTCAGTTTCTCCACAAGATCTTGAATGTGGTACTTCCCAGAAAACTTTTTCACCTACCCCGATTCATAAGAATTTAAAAGTCAACTTCATTGACTGTTTAACCACCTCGCCACAGTAAAATTTCACTTTTACAAGAGTCATGTCAGAAACTGTACGTATTGCATCTTGTTGTAGTTGAGCGTTAATGACTTCTCTGAAGGCCATTAGCTAATGTTACTGACTACAAATTTTCTGCTTCCTACATTCCTGATATGAAGTGAACCATTGTTAAGTTTCTTCTCCTTATGATCCAGTTCAAGAAGAATTGTTGCGTGGCACACACAGTCAAATGCTTTTTGCTAAATTAAAGAAAATACCTAATGTCCTTAATTAATGTTTAACCTCGCTAGTTCCTCACACAAAAAAAGAATAATTCTGTGATACTCCCTTTCTAAAGATGAACAGCAAATTATGTGCACTGAGATGTGCCACCACACTCTTATACCCCCCCCCCCCCCGGGGGTCCACAACTCTTTTGTGGATACGTGCGTAGCGAGCACGGGACCCCAAGCTAATGTGGCCCTCCTTCCTTTCCAGGCTGCATACCTTCCTTTTCCGCATCCTTCCCTATCCTCCATCTTTGCCCCCCCCCCCTCCCCTCACCTCTGGCTCTTTCCTTCCCTTTCTCCCCCTCTGGGAGTATGGTTTGTGCCTACGTCTGGAGACGGACGCTCGAAAATGTAACAGATTCTTTGCCTTCTCTGCTTGCATATCTTCATCCTTACTTTGTCCTTCTCTTTCCCTTACCTCTTCTCTTTACCCTTTTCTCCGCTGCGGCGTTTGAGACCTCTCTTGTTTCCTTTCCCTTTCTTTGTTTTTCCCTTTCTCTTTCTTCCTCCCTGTGCGTGTCTGAAGGCCGATCCACGCATTTTCATGCGTAGCCGGTGACGGGGTAACGCGTAATTCCCTGCCCCGGGTAGACAAGTAGGACACGTACGTACCCCCTGGTAACGGCCAGGGAGGGGTGATTACCCGAGCTGATACCTTCCGAAAGTGCCGATTGGTTCCTCCGTCCGTTTCTCGGGAGGTGTGAACAATCACCTAAGGCGGGAGTGCCCTCAGAGAGGGCCCCCACAATGGAGGAGCGCGCCATCTGAGACGCCAGTAATCATGGGGGATTCTTCCGCAAAGGTTTCCTCATCTTCCACAACGTCTGCTCACAAACATAAGTTCACTGAGTCTCAGCCACAGACAGTTCTTCCATCGTTGCCACAGTTCCTTGTTGTTTCTCGGTCTCACGAAGGTCAAGACTTCTCCACAGTCAACCCATTCATTATTCAGAAAGGTGTCGATGCAATTGCAGGTCCTGTAAAGTCTTGTTCCAGATTACGGAATGACACCTTGTTGTTAGAAACAGTCAGTGCCCTCCAGGCACAAAAATTGCTGCGTACTTCACTGCTCCACACCTTCCCTGTCCGGGTGGAAGCGCACCGCACTTTAAATTCCTCACGTGGAGTCGTTTATACATGCTCCCTTGACGGATTGTCTGACGAGGGAATTCAACACTACCTGTCTGACCAGGGCGTAACGGCTGTTCACAGAGTTATGAAAAGGGTTGACACGAACATCGTTCCAACCCGTACTGTCTTCCTTACATTTGACAGAGTTCAACTCCCATTGAAAATAAAAGCGGGCTATGAGATAATTTCCGTTCGCCCCTACGTCCCAAACCCTACACGTTGCTATCGGTGCCAGCGGTTCAATCATACCAGCCAGTCCTGTTCCAACCCGGCCAAATGTTTTACGTGTGCCAAGGATGCCCATGAGGGTGCTCGTCCACCTCCATCCCCTCGTTGCATCAACTGTATGGGTGACCACGCTGCTTCCTCTCGAGATTGCCCCATTTTTAAAGACGAAAAGCTCATTCAGGAAATCAGAGTGAAGGAAAAGGTGTCGACCTTTGCTGCTAGAAAATTATTCGCCAGTCGAAAGCCCACTGTGCCTCAGACAGGAAAATACAGCACCGTCCTTGCCTCTCCTCGGCCAACAAAGGAGGCGGCCATGTAGACTTGTGATCTCGCCTTTAGTGACATGGTCGTCAGATCGGCCAGCGCAAAGATCGCCCGTTCAACCTCCACACTTTCGCTTGCTCACTCTATGGCTCCCCCTTCATCGGGTTCTGCTAAATCTTGATCCCAAAAGTCAGACACCCGGGCTTCCAAAAAAGAGCATACTCGTGAGGATTTTTTACGTACCCCAACTTCACAACCATCGGTTCCTCCTTCATCTAAACATCATGTTTCCAAGAAGGCTAATAAGAAACCCAGTTCCTCTCCTTCTCCGCCACGGCGTGTCTCATCTGCGGTAACCGCCCTCAGCCATCTTCTGTGTCGCCGAGGTGCACTGCTGGCAGCCGAACAACTGGCCGATCGCTGGTGGCAGGAGCTGCTCCTGAACAACCTATGGATCAGGATCTTCTGCCTTCGGCTGAGTGCTGTCCCATGCTCTCGGTCGCAAGCTCTGACCAGTCGTTGAGTTGACGGCAACCTTGGTCACACTCTTCCACCGAGCGAGGTGGCGCAGTGGTTAGCACACTGGACTCGAATTCGGGAGGACGACGGTTCAATCCCTCGTCCGGCCATCCTGATTTAGGTTTTCCGTGATTTCCCTAAATCTCTCCAGGCAAATGCCGGGATGGTTCCTTTGAAAGGGCACGGCCGACTTCCTTCCGCATCCTTCCCTAATCCGATGAGACCGATGACCTCGTTGTTTGGTCTCTTCCCCCAACCAACCAACCAACCAACACTCTTCCATTTTCTGTCCACCCTATGTCCATTATCCATTGGAATATCCGCGGCATTCGAGCCAATCGGGATGAATTGATGATCCTTTTACGATCCTACTCGCCGGTCATCTTCTGTCTTCAGGAAACAAAGCTGTGTCCCCACGACCGCTTTGTCTTCCACCATTTTCAGTCAGTCCGATTTGATCTCCCCTCTGTTGAAGGCACTCCAGCACATGGAGGACTCATGATTCTTCTCCATAATACTCTCCATTATCACCCAATCCCCTTAAACACTTCCTTCCAAGCAGTCGCTGTCCGTCTTTCCCTTTCTGGATACACCTTCTTTCTTTGTACTGTATACATTCCATCGTCCACACCAATGGCACGAGCTGATCTCCTTCATCTTCTTGGTCAGCTTCCACCCCCCTATTTGCTGGTTGGGAACTTCAATGCCCACCACCTGCTTTGGGGATCTCCACATCCTTGTCCACGTGGCTCACTATTGCTAGACGTCTTCCACCAAGCGGATCTTGTTTGCCTCAACAGTGGGGACCCTACATTTTTGTCTGCCTCCATGACAAATTTCTCTCATTTGGATCTTTCGGTCGGTACTGTTCCGCTAGCTCAACGCTTCGAATGGTTCGCCCTTGCTGATACACACTCGAGTGACCACTTTCCATGTGTCCTTCGATTGCAGCCACAACTGCCATATATGCGCCCGAGACGCTGGAAGTTTGCCCAAGCTGATTGGACACTTTTTTCGTCTCTAGCGACATTCGATGACTGTCACTTTCCTAGTGTCGACGATGAGGTCATTCATATTACAGATGTTATTTTTACAGGTGCGGAACGTTCATTACCTCGCACCTCCGAATTGCCCCGGCGCCCCCCAGTTCCTTGGTGGAACGAGGCATGCCGTGATGCAATACGTGAGCGGCGACGCGCTCTTCGCGTTTTCAGACACCATCCTACTTTGGCCAACTGTATCCCCTATAAGCAGTTCCGTGCGCGGTGTCATCGCGTCATCCACGATAGCAAAAAGGCAAGCTGGGACTTCTTTACTAGCTCATTTAACACCTTCACTCCCTCCTCGGAAGTTTGGAGTCGGATTCGACGGTTATCAGGCGCGCCTAGTTTCTCCCCGGTCTCTGGGCTCAGTCGCGCATGATAAATTAGTGGACCCCATTGCAATTTCTAACTCATTGGGTTAACTCTTTGCTGAGATTTCGAGCTCTTCAAATTACCCACCAGCATTTCTCCCGAAGAATCGTCCAGCGGAAGTGTGACCTCTTGCTTTCTCCTCTCAAAATCGCGAAAGCTACAATACTATTTTCTCCATGTGGGAACTCCAACATGCACTCTCTTCTTCTCGCTCCTCCGCCCCAGGACCGGATGGTATCCACATCCAAATGTTGCTGCATTTATCATACCATAGTTTGCGTTACCTCCTTTGTAATCGAATTTGGACCGACAGTACTTTTCCCATACGATGGCGGGAAGCTATCGTTGTTCCTGTTCCGAAACCTGGAAAGGACAAACATCTCCCCTCTAGCTATCGCCCAATTTCTCTCATGAGTAGTGTATGTAAGGTTTTGGAGCGTATGGTGAATTGCCGTTTAGCTTGGTGGCTGGAGTCCCACAGTCTTTTAGCACCTGCCCAATGTGGTTTCCGAAAGCATCGTTCTGCAGTTGACCATCTTGTTGCTCTCTCCACTTATAGCATGAACAATTTTCTCCAGAAACGCCAAACAGTAGCAATATTTTTTGATCTGGAGAGAGCATACAATACCTGTTGGAGGACAGGCATCCTCCGCACACTGTTCTCTTGGGGCTTTCGTGGTCGGTTGCCCCTTTTTCTTCGTTGATTTATGGCAGAGCGCACATTTAAAGTGCGGGTGAACACTACTCTCTCCCGTACTTTCTCCCAAGAAAACGGGGTACCCCAGGGCTCCGTGCTAAGTGTTGCACTGTTTGCCATTGCCATAAATCCAATTATGTACTGTCTCCTTCCCGGTGTCTCAGGCTCCTCTTTGTGGACGACTTTGCGATCTACTACAGCTCTCAACAGACAAGCCTTCTTGAACGACGTCTTCAAGGCTGTCTCGATTGCCTCCACTCTTGGAGCATCGAAACAGGCTTCCGCTTTTCTCCCAGTAAGACCGTTTGTGTTAATTTTTGGCGTCGTACGGAGTTTCTTCCACCTTCCTTACATGTAGGACCTGTCAACCTTCCGTTTTCGGACGTCGCTAAATTCTTGGGTCTTATGTTTGACAGAAAACTGTGCTGGTCCTCCCACATTTCCTATCTTTCGGCTCGCTGTCTGGGATCCTTCAACGCCCTCCGTGTCCTGAATGGTACCTCCTGGGGAGCGGACCAAGTGGTCCTTCTCCACCTCTATCGCGCCTTAGTGCGCTCGAAGTTGGACTATGGAAGCATAGTTTACTCCTCTGCTCGGCCGTCTATTCTTCGGCGTCTCAAATCTATCCACCACCGTGGATTATGTTTAGTGTCTGGAGCTTTTTACACCAGCCCTGTGGAAAGCCTTTATGCTGAGACTGCTGAACCTCCGCTGTCCAATCGGCTGGCTGTCCTTCTAAGTCGTTATGCTAGCCGTTTGTCTTCCATGCCTGCAAATCCGTCCCATGACATTTTTTCGACGCCTCCTTGGATTTAGGGTATGCAGGCCACCCTTCCTCCCTACTACCACCGGGAGTCCGCTTCCATCAACTGCTCCATTCTCTTTCCTTCCGCTTTCCTAAAACTTTCTTGACAACTTGGGGTACAGCACTGCCTTGGCTCCGTCCCCGGACCTGCCTGCTCTGTGACCTTTGTCAGTTTCCCAAAGATGGTACCCCTTCATTTGTTTATCGTCGGGCATTTTCTGCTTTATGTGCACAAATGAAGGAAGCTACATTTATTTACACTGATGGATCAAAAACATCGTTTGGTGTAGGGAGTGCCCCAAATCGATTTTGGCTTCCCGACCAGTGTTCGGTTTATACTGCGGAGCTTTACGCTGTTCTCCAGGCTGTCCAATACATCTGTCGCCATCAGCGGATACAGTATGTTATCTGTTCAGATTCTCTCAGCTCTCTCCTCAGTCTCCAAGCTCTCTACCCTGTCCACCCTCTGGTCCATCGGATTCAGGACTGCCTCCACTTGCACCACTTGGGGGGCGTCTCGGTCCTCTGGATCCCAGGACACGTTGGTATCTGTGGAAATGAGGCGGCCGATATAGCGGCCAAGGCGGCAGTCTATCTTCCTTGGCCAGCTATTTGCACGATTCCCTTCGCCGATCTACGGAGTGTTTTATGTCGTTGTGTTGTTCTTTTATGGCATGCACATTGGTCGACACTTCCCAATAATAAATTGTGGGACGTGAAAGCTCTTCCCTGTGCTTGGACCTCTTCCTCCCAAACGCGTTGTCGGGAGGAGGTAATTTTAACTAGACTCCGGATAGGGCACTGTCTTTTTAGCCATCGACATCTTTTAAGTGGCGATCCTCCCCCACTGCTCTCAGCTGTGGACGGTAAGACACCTTTTACTTGAGTGCCACTATTTTACTCCGTTACGCACCCATCTACAGCTGTCGCCTGAAATATCGTCCATTTTAGCAGATGACACGTGGTCAGCCGATCGCATTCTCGAGTTTATTAGTGCCAGTGATATGACGTCAGTCATTTGAAGCTCTTTTTGGGGACAACCAACCCCTTTCTGTAGTGGTTTTTTAAGCTTTCCTTTTGCTTTGTTTCTCCAATTTTTTGAGTTTCGTTCCCATTGCTGCGGGTTTCCATTTTCGTTTTTTACCTTTTCATAAGTCACAGACCGGGCGCTAATGACCATAGCAGTTTTGCAAAAAAAAAAAATCCACTCTTACACATTGCTTTCTCAATTTGGCCAGTAATTGCCTGCATTCTCTGTTTCACCTTTTTTTTTAAAAAAAACTAAAGTATTTCACTAACAAGTATTTCAATCTGTCAGGAAAGTGCCCACACATTTAAGACATTTCACACAAATGACTGTGTACAGAACTAATGTATAGTGCAGTGGTCTTTATAATACTACTTGCTATTTCATCATCCCTATCAGATTCTTTACTCTTTAGTGACTTAATAATTGATTCAGTTTAATCTTTGCTTGTTTCATGTAGCTGCATGGCATATAGTTGTCTTAGAATACCAGATTTTATGAGTTCTCTGTATTTACCTGATTCACCTACACCAGTAGAGTTTGCTGACTTTTGGTACAAAGTGATTATTAAATCTTTTGCACAACTCCGATGGATCACTAAGAGTTTCATTCTCACACAAGGGAAGTGTATATATTGAGCAACATTATGCCATGCTAAATTTTTCACAATTGACCATACAGTTTCAATTTTTTTCTAAAAGCTTTCTATTGTCTTGATGTAATGCATTGTTTTAGCTGGGCTGACAACATTCTTCAGCAGTTTGCAGTATTGTCTGTAGTATAATTCTGTAACTGAGCTCTGCCTTTCTCCATTTTATGACTCAGGTCCCAATTCCTCCTACATGATATTCTAATGCCATTAGTTATCCAAACAGGTTGCTTATTAGTACTTTATATCTGCCAGCAGTTTTAGTGGGAAAAAGCTATTGAAGAAAGTGATAAAGTTTTGAAGAAATGTATTATATTTTCCATTCAAGTTGTCTAAATTATAGACTTCATGCCAGGTTTGTCCTTCAATATTAGTATGTAAGTGTACTCATACATCTAAACTTTTTTTTACTACTACTTTGGGATATCCCGCCACTACCGATTATGGGTTTAGGGAGACTAAACATGCAAGATCATTAACGTTTCCAGAAATAACTATAACCAGTAACCTTTTGTGATTCATCAGTTTTTATTTACCATGACCAGTTTTGAACTGCCTAGTGACTCATCATGAGATGGTACACATTTATTAAATGTTTGGAGCATTGTAGGGGTTGTGTAGCTGTGGAAACATGTATCTTACCACAGTTACATGTTGCTTATCATCCTCTGCTGTTAGTATTTTTTTTTTTTTTTTTTTTTTTTGAAAATGCTGAACTTGCTGACTGGGGTGACACTATCTCTGATGCCAAGGCTAGTAATCTTCTATGGAGTATTTTATCAATAATTTTGCTGAAGCCACACAAAACTGATACTGGCCTACAATTAGCAATTGCAATTTCAATTTCACTATTGCCACCTTCCTTATGCAAAGGTGTTACTTTTGCCGTTTCTAGTTTATTTCAAAATATGCCAGTCTCAAATGAAGAGTTTACAGTACCTCCTAGTGGCTATACAATAAATGTTGCACTAGCATCAATCATAGCATCTGCTATTTCTTCAGAAGCCCCTGAATATATTATGTAATACATTTATAATTTTAGATAATTCCTCAGGTGTAACTGGACACATGAATAATTTATTTGTATGATTGTTTTGATCTGATCTGACTTACTTTCTTATTGTCTAGCTGCTTGATATGATGTATATTTATCATCTGCTGTGCTACATTTGAGAAATAACAGTTAAAAATCAATAGTCACTTGTCTGGGGTCAATTAGTTTATTGTGACAGACTGACAGTGCACCTATTTCTCTTTTTAGAACTTGCCAGGTAGTTTTATTCTTGGTGCTATGTATTAGTTTGCCATTTTCATTTTTTTCCTTTTGAAATAACTTGTGTTCATATTTATTCATAGGTAATGAAATCGAGATTAATATTTTGATTTGAGTGATCACAATCTTTTCTATTCTGACGTGTCATCTTTATCCCTTTTGTGGACCACTTGTTTCTTTTTTTGAACAGTTAAATATAGCTGTTTTCTCATTGAAAGCTATTTCAAAAAATGCTTAAATGTGGTCATGAATTTATGATACTTGTCACACGTACCATTACAGTTGATACATAATTCCAGTGTGTTCACTTCGGGAAAAAACAAAAGTATTCCTTATTTTCAATACCGCTATCAAAATTCCTTACAGTGCTTCTTATTACATGTAGTTTTGAGTCTCCAGCAACATACAATGTAAGAAGTTGAACCTAGTTACCACTGATGCCAATGTTTACCAAGTGTTTGCAATAGGCATATGTGTGTGTATCTGGTCAGTGAAAACGATCATTAAAACAATACAATACAATGCAATGTAAAAGTTGCTGTTTTCCAAATTGGTTCAGTTACAATTGGGCTCATACTGAATGACTGTATTGTCTCTATAACACTGTCTTTGAATTTCTTGGATTTCAAGATATCAGCATGGAAGCACCGCATATGACTACATTTTTCTTGAGAGAGTTAATTTCTTCCAAAAGTACTCTGTGTCATTATACGACACTTGTCTCCATCTGGTGACCTGCATATGCAAACAGTAACTGTACCACTGAACAGATTACTATATTTAGTTACACTGCTGAAATCTGTTTTCTATAACATAGGTACAACTATCTTGATGTCTCAATATTTTCATACAAAGCATGCTTGATAGTTTGAACTGAAGGAGGTATATTAGCACTAACTGTCTTGACAGTTTTCCTGCGTTATTTTGTGATATTCTGAAAGAATTATCCTTCGACCCGCCAGGATAGCTGAGAGCGCAAACACGCTGCTTCCCGGACTCGCGTAGGCGTGCCGGCCCCGGATCGATTACCGATGACGGCTGGTGTGCTGGCCAGCCTGGATGTGGTTTTCCACATTCTACTAGGTGAATACTGGGCTGGTCCCCATGTCCCGCCTCAGTTACACAATTCACAGACATTTTTAAACACATTCACACTATTTCACGATTTACATTAGACACAGACAGCTGGGGTACACTAATTCCATCCCGGGGGGTATGGGGTGGCGGCAGGAAGGGCATCCGGCCACCCATTCAAATTAACTATGCCAGATCCGTACTTAACCCTGCACACAATGCAGGATAAAGGCAGTAGCGAAAGAAAGAAAGACAAAAAAATTCTGAAAGAATTATCCTTCATTACTCATGGTGGACTATGAGCAGTGAAGGATAATTCTTTTGGAATGCCAGCCATTCTTGCCAACAAAACATCAGATTATGAAACCAATACTGCCCAAAGATCCCAAAAAAGACATCTACAGACACAATGTCAATAGCGTCTGAGTTTGGTATCTAAAAGATATGAATATTTTGTTGTATATGCCTTTAGTTATTGTTAAGCCATTTCCATTTTTTAAATATTTAATATGGAGGCTTGTTTCACAGAGATGTTTCACCAGCATATTTGAATATTCATGTATGTTTGATATCTCCTTGTTCTGTTTGTAGCTCACGTCAAGGAAATAGCCAAAGGGGGGGTCCAGGGGTCTGGATCCCACTATTACCTAAGTGAAATTACACCTGACCTAGTTGCTATGTGGTAAAATTGAAAGATTTCCGATTTTAAATCATATGACGAAAAAGGGATACGCACTATCAATTGTCAACACAAGGTTAACGATAGGTTTAAACTAACTATACATCCATAGCACTATCGACTATTGCCCATCCCTATTTTAGCCAAGACCAATTTGTTGGCCTTGCTTGAGCTCAGTTATTGTTTCGGTAATCAGTTCAGTTCTTTCTTGCAGCTAAATTTAATGTAAGTGCTACTGTTTTTTGCTTTTATGCTGTGTGCTGTTGTCATAGTTTCTAATTCTGGATGGGTCTGTAATAACAAAGAAGAGGATAACCGATTTTGACTTTTATAAAAGCCTAATTACCCACCTACAGCAGTTTAATGTTAGTACTCGAGTCATTATTTGGAGGCTGGTAGAACTTTGGGGTTGCAGCATTTCAGAAGGTAGCGGACTGATAAATATCGTTTCAAATAACATCAGCGCATAAAAATACACCTGGATTTGTCTGTCTCACCTAAGAATTGGATTGATCAACAAAAGTATCACCCAAATGCTGATGGTTGCATTTTAAAAAATTTGCTCAATATTCTATCATTAGTACCCCAAATGCAAAATATCACCCAATCTGGTGACACTGGTTATTACTTAGCTATGGATACAGAATGATGGGGAGGGGTATGTCATGACTGCACATTCTATAATTTGTCCATTTCTATAAGATTTTTTCAGTGGAGTGCTTGAATTCATCCAAACTGGATCTATGCTGCATCCCTCCCTCCCCCTTTCATCCAAAACCTATTTATGCTCTTGTAATACTATAACTGAAGCTAGCAATTAAATATTAAACTATGCATGCATTCATGCACTATCAAATGACTTAACACGCACAATTAAAGGAAAAACATGCAATGTCACAATCCAATCTTTTGTTGCGAGGCATTGTATTTGATTTTAAAATAATGTACAACAACCAGTTTTTCCAAAATTTCCATGTTGAGCTGCTGAGCTAGCAATCCCTGGATTCATGAGGTAAGGTGGTTTGAATCCATCTGCTGGCAACCTTGAAAATGGTTTTCTGTGGTTTTGCGTTTTCAATTTAGGCAAATGCCAGGGTTGGTTCCTTTCTATAGACCACAGCTAATTCCTTCCAAATACCTTTCTTTCCTGACAGATCTCAGTTATCAAAGATGCAGCCCCTCTGCTTAAATGAAAAAGAGCTGCGTCATGGGCGAGCCAAGCATCCCTTCAAAGACACCTGGTACTAAAAGCCACATGACAAATAAATCCAAATTCTTGTCATTTAGGCTCATGCATTTGTCTGCTGGGACATTCTTTAGTGCAGAAAATGATCTTTCTTGCATTGCACAAAGTGAAAGATGCGTATTAAAATGAGGAAAATTGGAAAAGTGTAAGGTTGAGCGATTCGAGATCCTTTGAATTTTTGCAACCAAAAGTTGTTCTAGCTTCTCTGTCAAACAGAGATTCTTTATTCCAAAAGCCCTGTCAGTAATAATCATGGTGTCACAAAAAATTTGCACTTGTCCATTCCTGATCACTTCTTTGGGTCAAATTCAGACTGAAAGAAGAAGAGTGTAAAACGACCTTGGAGAGTGAAGGGAGATTGGAGCTAGAATTTTCTTAGTGGTTTGCCAAAATACAGCACTCCTAAGTAATGAGATTATCTCTCCGCCTGATGAAAATGCCATGATCATTGCCAAATAAAATGGTTTACCGTTCTTTATGAAAATTGTCTGAATAAGTGAAAAATGTGAGTCTTTTTAAGGCCTTCTTTAACAAATTGGACCTCCCCCCCTTTCTTTCTTTCAAGATCTGGGCTACAGCCTTGATCATGTGGCATCTATTTGATGTTTATGTTGATATCCTTCAATTGTGTGCAAAATAAGGCCAGGCTATTGTAGATCATTCAAATCTGATTCCATTTTCTTTTCAACCCTATAATATCTGTAATGTTTGTACCACTCAGGCTGTATGCATAGTGCTGTCTTGAGAGAACAGTCAACAAGCAAGAACAACAGTTCATTTCTTTGTCTTACTCTTGTCTTGAAAGAGAAAGATTATGCAGTCTGTGTTGTAAAGTTCTGTGTGGTCTGTTGGGCAAGTGAGTTGATTGCTTCTGCCATAGGCCATTTTACATCAGTGAACTTGAGGTTCAAGTTTCTAGACCAAAATTTACACACTATATGAATATCCTTTCCTGAATCCTCCTATAGTATTCTTCCAGTTGTGGATGTATTACTGTTGTGCTATGCTCTTGAGGTATTTTGAGAGAATTTTGTGGTGTATTAGTAACAGGGAATTTCTGCAGTAGTTGTTAACATTCATTCTGTCACCTTTCTAACATAGGTGACAAATCAGAGCAGAAGTCTAGCCAGTTGCAGTGTTTTTCTATTTACCAGACCTTGTAGATTCTGTTTATTATCTTATCAATCACTCTGACCCCAGCACAGAACATGAAAAACCTTAATCTTTCCTCCTTGTGTTTATTCCATGTATGGTTATAGTTTTGCTACTCTGAAGTCCTCAACTGTAGTCTTGTTGCTCGTGAGTGTCTGGATTAATCAGTTTAGGTGGATATGTATCAGTTACAACATCTGCATTGTCTTCACATGAGGAAGGAAATTGTGGTGGCTTTGATGTAAGGATTACCTCCAGTTTATCTTGATCTGCTACTTCCCTTTTAGAGCCGTGGAATTTTAGACTTAGAGAAAAGAAGAAGGAGACTTATGTTTAGGGAGATTGTTTTTTAACATTCTAAAGTATTTCTGTATATTGTTTTTCTTGGAGTTTTGTTCGGCTTGCTCCATCAGCATGTTGTCAAAATATGTTAAACCTCATGGAATCCCTCCAAAGCACATTCCCTCATCTAAAAAGTTTAACCACTTAGTTTGGTTATTTTTTAAGTTACTTGCCTGCCAGGTGAGTTGCATTTGCTTTGCAACTGAATTACATCCACTGCTCTCCATTGTATGTTTCCTTAGTTTTGCTAGTGTCACTCTCATTTGCAGTTGTGATCAGAATCTCTTGCAGCTGTACACAGTTCCCTATAATTCAGGATTCCATATCTATATGAACACTCAATTTTTCTTTTAGTTGTTCTATGTCACTTCTCTCAGTCCTTCTCAAAATGGTGTTCTTGGCATTTCTTGGAAGCATCCTGATTTTAGTACTGATATTTAATGATCTGAATCAATGTTGACATTTTACATTCTGAATTTGTTTTTGAGCCTTCTATGTGATGGTAATGTGACCAATTTGGAATTCACCCATATGAAGATTTATATATGTTCAAGTTTTTATCTGTCTATGCAAGTTTGAGAAAGCAGCTGACTTTAAAAAGGATGTTGAAAGTGTTGCTTGACTCTATAGTTAGACTTTCTTCTTTAGTTAGCCAGATAATTTTCATGAAAGGGAGAAATTGTTAAATGTTAAAGCTGGTTCGACTTTCTTTTAAAAAAGTGTAAATGGCCATTACTGTACACAATATATATAAAAATAATGCAATCAATAACAGGCTCTTTGCAGATAATGCTATTACATACAAGAAAGTTGCAATATCAGAAAACTGCAGCAAAATGCAGAAAGACCTATAGATAAATCATGCCTGTTGTAGTTCCTGGCAGTAGACCCTCAACTAAATCAATATAACATATTATGTATAAACAGATGGAAGCATCCATCATTGTTTGATATTATGATTTGCTGTCTAACAACAGAAATGGCCACAGCCATTAAATATGTAGGAGTATGTGTCTAGAAAATTTTAAAGTAGCACAACCATCTTGTAATTGTAGGAATAGAAAACAACAGACTAAAATAATAAGAGACTATAACTCATCCACAAAAGACACAGTTTGCAAAGCCCATGTTTGACTGATTTCTGAGACCACTAACAGATATTATTAACAGGGGAAATAGAGCTGATCCAAAGAAGAGCACAACATTTTGCCTTTGGTTCATTTAGTAACTGTGAAAGCATAATGGAGATGTTCACCCAACTTTGATGGTAGATGTTGCAGGAGATGCATTTCGGATCACTATATGATGAAAGACCCGAGTTGAAACAAGGCCCCGGGAGTAGACAACATTCCATCAGAACTACTGACGGCATTGGGAGAGCCAGTCAGGACAAAACTCTACCATCTGGTGAGCAAGATGTATGAGACAGGCGAAATACCCTCAGACTTCAAGAAGAATATAATAATTCCAATCCCAAAGAAAGCAGGTGTTGACCGCTGTCAAAATTACTGAACTATCAGTTTAATAAGTCACAGCTGCAAAATACTAACGCAAATTCTTTACAGACGAATGGAAAAACTGGTAGAAGCTGACCTCGGGGAAGATCAGTTTGGATTCCGTAGAAATGTTGGAACATGTAAGGCAATACTGACCTTACGACTTATCTTAGAAGAAAGATTAAGGAAAGGCACACCTACGTTTCTAGCATTTGTAGACTTAGAGAAAGCTTTCGACAATGTTGACTGGAATACTCTCTTTCAAATTCTAAAGGTGGCAGGGGTAAAACACAGGGAGCAAAAGGCTATTTACAATTTGTACAGAAACCAGATGGCAGTTGTAAGAGTCCAGGGGCATGAAAGGGAAGCGGTGGTTGGGAAGGGAGTGAGACAGGGTTGTATCCTCTCCCCGATGTTATTCAATCTGTATATTGAGCAAGCAGTAAAGGAAACAAAAGAAAAATTTGGAGTAGGTATTAAAATCCATGGCGAAGAAATGAAAACTTTGAGATTCGCTGACGACATTGTAATTCTGTCAGATACAGCAAAGGACTTACAAGAGCAGTTGAACGGAATGGACAGTGTCTTGAAAGGAGGATATAAGATGAACATCAACAAAAGCAAAACGAGGATAATGGAATGTAGTCGAATTAAGTCGGGCGGTGCTGAGGGAATTAGATTAGGAAATGAGACACTGAAAGTAGTAAAGGAGTTTTCTATTTGGGGAGCAAAATAACTGATGATGGTCGAAGTAGAGAGGATATAAAGTGTAGAATAGCAATGGCAAGGAAAGCGTTTCTGAAGAAGAGAAATTTGTTAACATCGAGTATAGATTTAAGTGTCAGGAAGTCATTTCTGAAAGTATTTGTATGGAGTGAAGCCATGTATGGAAGTGAAACATGGACGATAAATAGTTTGGACAAGAAGAGAATAGAAGCTTTCGAAATGTGGTGCTACAGAAGAATGCTGAAGATTAGATGGGTAGATCACATAACTAATGAGGAGGTATTGAATAGAATTGGGGAGAAGAGGAGTTTGTGGCACAGCTTGACAAGAAGAAGAGACCGGTTGGTAGGACATGTTCTGAGGCATCAAGGGATCACAAATTTAGCATTGGAGGGCAGCATGGAGGGTAAAAATCGTAGAGGGAGCCCAAGAGATGAATACACTAAACAGATTCAGAAGGATGTAGGTTGCAGTAAGTACTGGGAGATGATGAAGCTTGCACAGGATAGAGTAGCATGGAGAGCTGCATCAAACCAGTCTCAGGACTGAAGACTACAACAACAACAACATACGATTATGATTAGAATTCTGAGAGTCGAAGAAGAATCTGAAGAAATAACAATGACAGTAAAATCAGAGAAATTCCAACTCATTACGTATGTTACCAACATTTTTCCTTGCCACACATTTGCAAATGGAATAGAAAATTGGGGAAACTATAGTGAAATCCAAAGTACTCTCTGCAACCCTCCGTAAGTTGAAATGTGGAGTGTAGATGTTAGTGAATCTATTGTCTAGTCTCAACACTAATTTTGTAATGGTTCTCTCTCATTCTCATTTTTGTACAAAGATACTAATAAAACAGATTATTATTGTTATAATTAATATTAATACTAAATTCATTCAGACAGAGGAACTGATCTTGGAATATTCTTTCTAACAATTAACAAATAAAAAATAATTACAGAAGGATATGCTATTTCTGACTTTGTGTATTCAGTATGATTTGAAGCCTCCACTTACTGCAATACCTCTAAATGTAGCTCCATGGAATCGTGTCCCAGATGTGTTCAGTGGGCAGCACGCCCCATGAATACTACATGATCATGCCAGGGAAACAATTGGAACCATTCTTAAATGAACACATTAGTCAAAATATGGCATGTGGGGATACGGGAAAGAGGTTCAGCACCTAAAACCTCATGGACGAGAATTTACGTTGTCAGTACATACACTGCCAGAATATATGACTCTGCAGGCAGTAGCTGTGCTGAGTTTAGCGGTGAACAGTGTTTGCAACATTCATTCCTGGGGTCAACCATAGCCCAATGAGTATGTACACCTGTTGAACATCTTCCGCCAATCAGTTGGGATTGGATTGTGGGCCTGTGGGAAGCTGGATGGACGTATCAATGGATTGCAGCACACATTGGGCACAGTATATCAGTGGTGTGTCACTGCTTTTGACAATGGTATTTGGAACATTCCCACACTTGTAGAACAGATTCTGGATGCTCGCGTAAACCAGACGCACGTGAAGATTGACACATTGTGCAAGCAATAGCTGACTGCAAGTCATCCATGGATGAAATCTGGGCACATTTTGCATTGTGCAACACATTCTGAACGTGACCCCAGAAATGCTTCGATCAGTTGTGGATCATGTTGTTTCTCGATTTCAACTTGTTGCAGAAAACAGCAGACACCTTATTGAACATGTTTTGCACCAGTCACACTGAAATTAATAATCCGGTTTGATTTTGACTGATGCTTTTTATGCGGGTTTTAGCCTCAGGACAATTAAAAACTGATGTGAGTGATGCTTTTTATGCATTATTTGGCCTCAGGACAATTAAAAACCGATTTTTCCCATTCAACGTAATATGACTTTGGCGTGGTGGATGGGCTTCTGCAACTAACAGAATCACACCTGTACGCCCATGCACGCTGGGTAGTACAGTTTGTTTAATGTCAAATGTACACCTTAGGCATTGTTGTGTGATCCATTTGTCATTTGTAGTTACTTATGTTTCTTCTGCCATACTTTTCCCCCTTCTCCGATAATATTCTGCTGCAATTTGACGTCATTCTGACCAGTGGTGTTATTACTACAGCAGTTTGAAAGTTTAACTTTAATTATAATCACCTTGTACATGAGTATGGTGTAGACCTGATGAGCTCACTGTTCCCAAGTACCTTTGCCCGTGACACACAGGTCTCATCCCAGGTTTCACAATGTGAAGAGCTGTCATTTACAGCTTGTGGTCACACTTGGTGTTTCTGCAGAGTAAAGTAACCATTGTCTGCTGCATTCCACAGGCTGTTACCCTGAAGTTTCTGCCATTTCTTTTGACGGGAAAAATGACGTGGATTTTCAGCAGGACAGTGCACATCCACATATAGCTGCTATGACACAGTGTGCTCTTTGTGATGTACAACTGCCCTGGCCAGCAAGATCACCAGGTCTCTCGCCAATTGAACATGTATGGGACATGATGAAGCGGGAACTTACTTGTTCTCCAAGAACTGCAAGAACCATTGCTGAATTGCAGCCGAAGGAGCAAGATGCTTGGCACAGTCAATCATAGGATGCCATTTGGCATCTCTATGATCATTTGTACACGAGAATACATGCCTGTGCTGCCGCCAGGGGAAGAGATGTGTGCGTTTCATTGGTCTGAATTTGTTATTATGTACTCCTACAATGATCAACCAACTATCACCTCACTTGTCAATAAAATGACCTTGTCCCTGAGAATGTTGTAATTTTTTTTCCTGGCATTGTAGGAATCAGGATCACATTACTCAAATTCTTCCCAAAATCATCACAATTGACATTAGTTTATTACACAATGCAGGCTGCTAAATTTCAGTCTCCACGGTAACATCTTATAAGTATTCAGCAACCATTGTAGTGTGGGTTGAAATGGAACTTATTGGGGGGGGGGGGGGGATTACTACACTTTACCCCTTACAGTGCTAGCAGCAGCATACATGTGCCAATTGTAGTCAGAGCTATGTGTGATTTTTAGACATCGGTAACTGATGCAGTGCCATCAGTATAGCTTACAGCAGTATGTATTCAACTAATACTGCTGACAGGTACAAACCTCTTGCGTTGCCCTACCCCTAAGCCTACACTGCGAATGTGGTGTATGTTTATTGCCATGTAAACAACATGGTAGCTATTTATTCATCCATCCATCCATCCGTCCATCACTGTTTACAGTGGTATTACACGTCAGTATACATTTACAATTACAGTACAGGGTAAATTACAGTTTGAGCACATATTATTTTACAGTAGGCTTATACATATTTGTATGTTAATTAATGAAAGTATGTACATCAACTGTGTGGGACATTTTACTCGTTAAGAATTCATTACTACTAATTTTGAGCAGTTCTTTTTCTATATGATTTTCCCAACTCACAAATCTGTCTGTTTTCAATCCCATGCACTTGCTACAGCCAACTTCTGTTAGCAGTTTTAAGTTTCTCTTTATCTGTTGTTCTCTACTCTTTCCAAGTATTTCCATGTAGGTTATTTTATTTTCATTTATGAATAGATTGTTTCCATTTAAATATTCATTTGCCCTTCCAGTGCCCATGACAGTTCTTGTTTCTAAGTCATTCGTTGAGCTACAGGTTATATCATTTGCATAAATGATTACATTTTCTTTTACTGATGATGCCCACTTGAAAATCACAGTAAAAGGTTGCCACCATATTGTTTACCTTGTATCGTAATTCTACACAGTTGAAGGCTTTTCAGAACTCAAGAAGCACACCACAAACTTCCTTCTGTTTTTCCAGAGCTCTGATTACATGTGTCATGAAACTTGCCGCTGCTGTTTTTGTAGACTACCTTTTTCTAAACCCATGTTGTACTTCATCCAGGATATCTTGTTTTTCTATGAATTTTATAATTCTGTTTTCAACAGCTGTTTCTACAATTATGGTAGGGGTGGTGTAACTGTCTTAGGTCTTTAGTTTTCAGGATCTCCCTTTTCACCACCTTTACAATAGCTTCTGTTACATATATTTGAAATAGGAATAGACATTCTGTTATTCCTGGCAAAACTATACTCTTTAGTCAATGCTTAATTTTGTTTCATTAGTTTCTAACCTATATGCCAATGGCCTTGCTGCAGTGGTAACATCAGTTCTTGTTAGATCACCAAAGTTAAGCGCTGTCGGGCTTGGCTAGCACAAGCGCTGTTGGCAAGCGGGTTGCACTCAGCACTTGTGAGGTGAACTGAGGAGCTACTTGATTGGGGAGCAGCGACTCCAGTCACAAAGACTGACAACAGCCGGCAGAGCAGTGTGCTGACCACATGCCCCTCCATATCCGCATCCAGTGATACCTGTGGGCTGAGGATGGTAAGACGGTCGGTCAGTCCCATTGGGCCTTCAAGGCCCATTTGGATGGAGAGGATTTCTGAACAATATTTACATAATACAGATTTAAAGCAGAACACGCTTCACATGGGGTCAGTCAGTTATTTCCCTTGTGCTGTAAGTACTTTGTTTCCACTTTCTGTCTTACTTGATTTGTTCCTGTTTGTGTTTATGTGTGACCAGACTGTCTGAGAAATATTGGACAAGGTCCCAATTTGATGTTTATAATAACTAGCTTTTGTTGCCTTATCTTGCTATATTCCAACTTTTATGTTTGTACATTGCACTGTCTGCTTGACTGTTATATTTCCTATACCTTTCATGCAATAGTTGCTCTGTTTTAGTGTATTTATACTTAGGTTACCATTCACTGCTATGTTTCCACTGATTGATCTAGTCACTTGGTTTGAGTTATAATTAAACTTTCCCTGCTTAACACGTTATAACAATGAAACCAATTACCGTACGAATACCAAACATGGTAACATTAATGTCCAGAGTATGGAATGTATGATTTCCACGCATCACAGCACCACTGTGCAGTACCGACTATTGCCACCAGGTGCCGTGATTCATGGTCTCACACACCTGACCAATCGCAGTGCACTTGCTGATGTGCCAACATGTGCTTAGACAAAAGGAGCAGGGCCACTTTGAGAATATCACTGGCTGAAAGGATTACGGAAGGGTCCTCTTCCTCCATCTGCTGTGCGGAACATGATGAAGAAATTCGAATCAACTGGAGACCTGGGTGTCACTCCAGGGAGAGGTTGCACCACAGGTGGTTGATGCAATCGCTGTTGCTATGACAGACAAAGCTGCATGCAATTCCTGATCGTCAGGCAGTGCGCATGCTGGGTCACAACAGTAGAACATTCCGTGGTCCACTGTATGGAAGGTGCTTCAAACCATTCTCAAATGGCATTCATACAAGATCCATATTGTACAGCAGCTTGTACCACAGGACGCACAACAATGTGTTGACCTCACTATCCACTTCCTCACAAAGATTGAAGTTGATGAGAGCTGACCCTGGACCATCCTATGGGCAGACACAGCTACTTTTTCTCTGACGGGTGAGGTGAAAATGGACAATTTCCTAGTGTGGGGACCTCCACCTCCAATCACTGTGCACGAAGTTCCTCTGTACTGTCACCGTATGGTATGGCTTATGGCTATGTTCATCATTGGCCAATTCTTATTTGAACAGGTTGGGCACTCAAGGACCAAAGATGTGCAGTGTGACTGGCCAGCGTTACTGCAATATACTTTGCCAAGTCATACCTGCCCCACAGGTGAGAGACACATTGAACTCAACATTTTTCATGCAAGATGGGGCCCCACTGCATATTGCTAGTGAAGTTCACCTGCTTCTCCAACACACATTTGGGAACAATTTAATTATCAGCCGATCGTTTCCAAATGCTGAGCGGCACGATCACCTGACCTCACTCCCTGTGATTTCTGGTTGTGGGGCTACCTGAAGGACAGGATTTACCAGGGGAACATTCACTCATGTGCTGATCTGAAGTGCGGCGTATCAAGAGAGGTAGCCAGCATACCTACAGACATGCTTCGCTCTGCTTTGCAGAATGCAATCCTGTGCTTTCAGACTCTTCTGGATACTGATGGGGTGCCCCTTTTGTAGTGGTAATGGTACCAGTATGAGGTACCACAGCAGTGCATTAAAAAGTATTTCAATTGAATTGTTTCTGCATTATTTCTCTTCCCCATGTCCTTGACATTAATGTTACTAAGTTTGGTTCTCGTACGGTAATTAATTTTCATGTTATAACAAGTTAAATAGGGAAAGTTTAATTATAACCACCTGGTATATTGCTATCATAGCAGCCTACCCTGCACAAATTAAAATGCCATGGTATAACAAACACATTTCCCCAGAGTTTACTTTTACTTCTTTCAAATTCTTTCTGGATGCTGCAGTTTTGCCAATCATTAATATATTATGTTTGCCACTTTATAGGTGGAAATTTTAAATTTGAACAACTTATTCATCAGTAACTGTCTATGTTTGTTTCTTGTAGGAAGAAAGCATTGATCCTTCTCTCAGTTTTCATGAAACAGGTGTTTACATGGCAATATTATGAGGACAGACTGCTACTCACCGTATGGCAGAGATGGTGAGTCACACACAAGCACAACAAAAAGACTGTTAACCAAGTAAGCTTGTGGCCTTAGTTCTTCTTCCGAATTAGACGAAGACACACACACACACACACACACACACACACACACACACACACACACACACACACACACACACACACATGCGCGCGCGCACACACGCGCACAAAAAAAAAAAACCTGCGGGTCCGCGCGTGCGCGCACTCACGCACGCGACCACTGTCTCTGGCTGCTGAGACCAGACTTTGTGAGTTGCATTTGTATAAGAGAGAGAGAGAGAGAGAGAGAGAGAGAGAGAGAGAGAGAGAGAGAGTTTTGTCTATTCAGAAGAATGCCTTTTGGCCGAAAGGAAGTTTAACAATCTTTTTGTTGTGCCAATGTGGTACTCAACATTTCTGCCATATGGTGAGTAGCAATCTACCAAAGATTTGAATATAATTCGCATGCTCTATCACAAAAAAATGATTAAATAGTCAAAAATTTCTGGTTCTTTGGTAATTTTAATTCCTCTTATGAAAATGAATATTATTAGTTTCTTATTTATTGCAGTGTGTGTCAGAGACAGCAGTTAACTGTTGTGCAGCCATTTAAAAATACAGGGTGTTACAAAAAGGTATGGCCAAACTTTCAGGAAACATTCCTCACACACAAAGAAAGAAAATATGTTATGTGGACATGTGTCCGGAAACCCTTACTTTCCATGTTACAGCTCATTTTATTACTTCTCTTCAAATCACATTAATCATGGAATGGAAACACACAGCAACAGAATGTACCAGCGTGACTTCAAACACTTTGTTACAGGAAATGTTCAAAATGCCCTCCGTTAGTGAGGATACATGCATCCACCCTCCGTTGCATGGAATCCCTGATGCGCTAATGCAGCCCTGGAGAATGGCGTATTGTATCACAGCCGTCCAAAATACGAGCACAAAAAGTCTCTACATTTGGTACCGGGGTTGCTTAGACAAGAGCTTTCAAATGCCCCCATAAATGAAAGTCAAGAGGGTTGAGGTCAGGAGAGCGTGGAGGCCATGGAATTGGTCCACCTCTACCAATCCATTGGCCATCGAATCTGTTGTTGAGAAGCGTACGAACACTTCGACTGAAATGTGCAGGAGCTCCATCATGCATGAACCACATGTTGTGTCGTACTTGTAAAGGCACATGTTCTTGCAGCACAGGCAGAGTATCCCGTATGAAATCATGGTAACGTGCTCCATTGAGTGTAGGTGGAAGAACACGGGGCCCAATCAAGACATCACCAACAATGCCTGCCCAAACGTTAACAGAAAATCTGTGTTGATGACGTGATTGCACAATTGCGTGGGGATTCTCGTCAGCCCACACATGCTGATTGTGAAAATTTACAATTTGATCACGTTGGAATGAAGCCTCATCCGTAAAGAAAACATTTGTACTGAAATGAGGATTGACACATTGTTGGATGAACAATTCGCAGAAGTGTACCCGTGGAGGCCAATCAGCTGCTGATAGTTCCTGCACACGCTGTACATGGTACGGAAACAACTGGTTCTCCCGTAGCTCTCCATACAGTGACGTGGTCAACGTTACCTTGTACAGCAGCAACTTCTCTGACGCTGACATTAGGGTTATCATCAACTGCACGAAGAATTGCCTCGTCCATTGCAGGTGTCCTCGTCGTTCTAGGTCTTCCCCAGTTGCGAGTCATAGGCTGGAATGTTCCGTGCTCCCTAAGACGCCGATCAATTGCTTCGAATGTCTTCCTGTCGGGACACCTTAGTTCTGGAAATCTGTCTCGATACAAATGTACTGCGCCACGGCTATTGCCCCGTGCTAATCCATACATCAAATGGGCATCTGCCAACTCCGCATTTGTAAACATTGCACTGACTGCAAAACCACATTCGTGATGAACACCAACCTGTTGATGCTACGTACTGATGTGCTTGATGCTAGTACTGTAGAGCAATGAGTCGCATGTCAACACAAGCACCGAAGTCAACATTACCTTCCTTCAATTGGGCCAACTGGCAGTGAATCGAGGACGTACAGTACATACTGACGAAACTAAAATGAGCTCTAACATGGAAATTAAGTGTTTCTGGACACATGTCCACATAACATCTTTTCTTTATTTGTGTGTGAGGAATGTTTCCTGAAAGTTTGGCTGTACCTTTTTGTAACACCCTGTATATGCCTGTATCTATTACACAAATCTTTGAAGAGCAGCACAAGATGTACCAGTCACATTCATATTTGTACTCTGATTTCTGTTTACTGTATAGATGCTCCTGTCTTCTAGAACAAGTCATGTTATCAGTAATGATTCTCAAGAGGTAATGAGTATATTCAAAAATTAATTTAAGACTGTGTAACCTTCAGAATAAAAGTTTTTGCAAGATTTGTGGATTAACAGCCAATGAACCTGATTTTCAATCACTGTGTATTTGCAGAATTTGAAGTGTTTACATAAATACAGTAAACTGTTATGTAATTATGTGTATAGAATGTGTGTTTAACAGTTTTTAAACCTACAATGTTGTGAAAAACACACACACACACACACACACACACACACACACACACACACACACACACACACACACACACAACAGGTGCAATATTTCATTACAGAATACAATATTTCATTATAATTTCATCATCTTTTTTCATAAATTATATGAAGATATATCTTCTGCCAATAACAATGGAAGCAAAATGCCACATTTTCTATACATGGTGATATCTTCTTCTGCATGCAGAGAAAACCTTTTCTCACCTCCGCATTCGAGTAATTTAGCATCAACTTTACACTTATTAGCAACAGGGTTAGAATGGGTCTTAATGTGTTAAACTCAAAGGATTTTTATAATTTTGGTAAAGCTTCCCATGCTGATGACTGGAGGTTAAACAGAGCATGGCTGTTCCCTTCTATGTACTTCTTAGAATTGAGAATTTACATAGTTCTAATACTGTCATATTTTTTGTGATGGAATAACATGATGCACTACATCAAATGCACTCCTAATTCTTACAGACATTAATTTTATTTAGGAGAATATTGTTTGAGCACTCTCCTGATAAATGAAAAAGCTTCCTACCAAGGAATTTTGATGTTTATGCTCTTCACGGGTATGCTGCCGGATATGATCGTCTTTGCTGAAATATCATGTAGTGAAGATGATCATGTCCAGCAACATACCCGTGAAGAGCGTAAACATATAAGACAGGAAAATCTACAGAATCACAAGGAATTTTGATGTCCGTTCTATATCTACTTACATACTCAGCAAGCTATCATACGGTGCACAGTAGAGGTAACTTTCTACCGCTACTAGCCACTCCCTTTCCTGTTCCACTCATAAACGAGGCAAGGGAAACATGATCTGACATCTTATGCATTTGTAATCACAGGTCAATATCAGTGACACTCAAATTACTAACAATATTTGTAACACTAGTTCTTGTTATCTAGCAGTACTAATATTTATTTTAGAAGAAGATAGCATCAATGACTGCACAGCTCTTACATTGATGACTGTTGACAATGTTTATACGTTCATAATTATTATTGGTTATAGACATCCATATCAAGTTAACTAATAAGTCTATTTGAAATGTGCGATACATCTTTTCACACTACTTTACATAGGTGGTGTGATGACATTTCCACGCCACTGATTCGTTTTCATATAAGCATGTAATGCAAATTTAATTGCATCTGAGAGAGAAATTTTTTCACTTTCAAAATATTTTTTTTTTTTAATTTTTCTGTAAGAAAGTTTTTTTAATCATTAGTTGAATGATGTCAACAATTGTTAATCACTAATGTTGTTATAGAGAAATAATAAAACATGATAGCAGCATTTTAACGGACTCCACAGATATCATTTCATATCATGCCAGTGAATTTAATTCAGTTGGTATGTATTCCTATGGAATACATATGGTTGCCCGTCAAATGCAAACCCACTCTGATGTTACCCCCACATGCCCCATGAGAGAACCTCTAGTTGCAGAGTTCAGAAGTAATTGAAAGAAATATTAGTGACACTGAAAATTGGGGGTTGTACTCAGATACTTAAGGTGAGTGCTTGAGATAAGCAGGAGATTCAGGGTCTAGATCCCATTCCGGCACATATTTTTGTTTGTCATGACATATGAAATGGAAGAATGGTTACATAATACAAATGTCAATAATATAAGCGCTGGATTTAAGTTCAGGTCCTGGCAACCTAGCCATGTAGGTTATATCATCATCTGAACACTAGTACAGCATTATTATGTGATGCTTCTCAAACTATTAGGTTACTGAATACATCAGAATAAGCATTCAAGTTACACTCACTATGTTCATTCAGCAGTAAAGCCGGTTGTCGTTTTCTATGTACATAAATTTCTATTTCTTCCACTAGGTTCAATAATTGCCCTTTTGGTGCCATATGCGACACTTCCATATTATTCTCTACATTTCCTGTCACGTTTTTCTTTATCCAAGCATTTACCAAATGCATGCGTGTACCGAGTGCACTCTTATTTTGGCTATATGTGTGCTCTCTAAAACGACTTTCATACTGTCTGACAAATATAAAACTTCTCAGCCTTGGCAGTCGATCTTTAGAACCAACTCATAGCAACAAAATATGTCTTCCTGCAATTCATTTTTCTCATCTTTGAAAGTTATTGTTGTTGTTGTTGTTGTTATCACAATCAACTTTGTTCTCTCCATAGTATGTTTTCATTGATTATCTTTGCTGAAGTACGAGGGCGTAAATAAAAGAAACGGAGTAACATTGCCATGAGCGGAGCTTATGTAGTAGGCATTTCTGTTCCTTGGCGTGTATAGCACAACTCACTGCCAGTTCAGAACCACTTTTGTTGTCAACCTGGCTTGTTCTGTTGATCTGCAATGATTGTTTTTGCTAGTGCTGTTTTGTTCTTGTTCCATTTTTTATGGTTGGTTGGCTGGTTGTGGGATGGGAGCAAACAGCGAGGTCATCGGTCCCAGCAGATAAAGAAAGGATGGGGAAGAGCGTCGGCCATGCCCTTTCAAAGGAACCATCCCGGCATTTACCTGAAGTGATTTACGGAAATCACTGAAAACGTACACTCCTGGAAATGGAAAAAAGAACACATTGACACCGGTGTGTCAGACCGACCATACTTGCTCCGGACACTGCGAGAGGGCTGTACAAGCAATGATCACACGCACGGCACAGCGGACACATCAGGAACCGCGGTGTTGGCCGTCGAATGGCGCTAGCTGCGCAGCATTTGTGCACCGCCGCCGTCAGTGTCAGCCAGTTTGCCGTGGCATACGGAGCTCCATCGCAGTGTTTAACACTGGTAGCATGCCGCGACAGCGTGGACGTGAACCGTATGTGCAGTTGACGGACTTTGAGCGAGGGCGTATAGTGGGCATGCGGGAGGCCGGGTGGACGTACCGCCGAATTGCTCAACACGTAGGGCGTGAGGTCTCCACAGTACATCAATGTTGTCGCCAGTGGTCGGCAGAAGGTGCACGTGCCCGTCGACCTGGGACCGGACCGCAGCGACGCACGGATGCACGCCAAGACCGTAGGATCCTACGCAGTGCCGTAGGGGACCGCACCGCCACTTCCCAGCAAATTAGGGACACTGTTGCTCCTGGGGTATCGGCGAGGACCATTCGCAACCGTCTCTATGAAGCTGGGCTACGGTCCCGCACACCGTTAGGCCGTCTTCCGCTCACGCCCCAACATCGTGCAGCCCGCCTCCAGTGGTGTCGCGACAGGCGTGAATGGAGGGACGAATGGAGACGTGTCGTCTTCAGCGATGAGAGTCGCTTCTGCCTTGGTGCCAATGATGGTCGTATGAGTGTTTGGCGCCGTGCAGGTGAGCGCCACAATCAGGACTGCATACGACCGAGGTACACAGGGCCAACACCCGGCATCATGGTGTGGGGAGCGATCTCTTACACTGGCCGTACACCACTGGTGATCGTCGAGGGGACACTGAATAGTGCACGGTACATCCAAACCGTCATCGAACCCATCGTTCTACCATTCCTAGACCGGCAAGGGAACTTGCTGTTCCAACATGACAATGCACGTCCGCATGTATCCCGTGCCACCCAACATGCTCTAGAAGGTGTAAGTCAACTACCCTGGCCAGCAAGATCTCCGGATCTGTCCTCCATTGAGCATGTTTGGGACTGGATGAAGCGTCGTGTCACGCGGTCTGCACGTCCAGCACGAACGCTGGTCCAACTGAGGCACCAGGTGGAAATGGCATGGCAAGCCGTTCCACAGGACTACATCCAGCATCTCTACGATCGTCTCCATGGGAGAATAGCAGCCTGCATTGCTGCGAAAGGTGGATATACACTGTACTAGTGCCGACATTGTGCATGCTCTGTTGCCTGTGTCTATGTGCCTGTGGTTCTGTCAGTCTGATCATGTGATGTATCTGACCCCAGGAATGTGTCAATAAAGTTTCCCCTTCCCGGGACAATGAATTCACGGTGTTCTTATTTCAATTTCCAGGAATGTATATCAGGATGGCCGGAGGTTTGAAAAGTCATCCTCCCAAATGCGAGTCCAGTGTGCTAACCACTGCGCCACCTCACCTCACTCAGTCGTTTTTTATGATGGCAGGTTTGAGTGAACAACATGCAGCTGCAAAATTGTATTAAAGTTGAAAATAGCTTACCAAGATGATGCTGTGGGAAAAACTCAAGTTCATGAGTGGTTAGCTCAGTTCAAAAATGGCGACACTTCGACTGATGACAAGCCTCATTCTGGATGTCCATCAATTGCCCGAACTGACAAAAATATTGAAAAAATTCAGAGCTTGTATTCACAGACAATTGATCAACTGTCAGAGATTAGTGGTTTATCCTGGAGCTCGGTTCAGCCCGATTTGTGGCAGACAGGAAACTGGTTCTTCCACAACAACAACAACAACAACAACAACAATGCACTTGCACACACGACCATCTCTGATAAGACAGTTTTTGGCTAAAAATGGCATGGTTCTGCTGCCCCAAGCACCTTACTCCCCTGACCTGGCTCCATGTGACTGTTTTTTATTTCCATGCATGAAAAGGGACATGAAAAAGACACTGATTTGACAACACTGAAGAAGTCAAGAAAAAAGATGAGGGAGGAGTTGTCAGCCATTTCTAAAGATGACTACAAAAATTTTTCAAACAGAAGCAGCACTGGAGGGACTAATGTATTAGTTGTAATGGAGAGTATTTTGAAGAGGATAAAATTGTTTAGTAAAAGATTTGAAAATATATTGCTTTTAAAAAAAATCAGTGTTTTTTTTTGGTAACCCCTCGTCTGTACTTTTTGCTTTTTTGAGCAGTTTCTAGTGTTCCTGCTGTTTTGCATATTAGAGTTAAGAAACTTTGTACATGAACACTTCCAAAATATGTAAGTCACAGAGCATCTTTTTTCCAGGGGCTGGTATATACTCCAACACTGCACTTCTCTACCGCTGCAAATTTTGCAGCGAGTGCAGCAAAGAAGAGGGCATAAAAAAGAAGAAAAATTCACAAAGTAGTTTGTATTAAATTTAGTCTGAAGGTATTAGTGTTCACTGTCTTAAATCTGTTATCAATATGATCAAATACTCAAGTGCAAGAGAGCACCACAAAGGTTTTTTGTCCCCTTCAACTGTCCCAAAACACGTTTTGTGCAGTTCTAGCCAATACACTCATTGCAAAAACTGTTAAAATACAACTACAATAGTGGCAGTAGAAACTGTCTCATTCAATAAACTTTATGAAGGAAGTTCTATTAACAAGGAAGGAGCTTGTTAGCAACTGAAAGCAATGCACATTTCACACCCTTACTGTTCGTGAAACTCTTGCTAGGTGATGACCCTCATGTTACTGTATTCTAGTGCACTCTTGCGAGACATTTACATATTTAGCATGTATTTCTTACAGTTAATAGAATTGCTAGTGCCACAGATAAAAAAATGTCTTTAACATTATAAAAACATAAACATTAACTGCTGATTAATGACACATAATAGAGATATGCTGGATGGAATATAGAGAATGAAAGTTCAGGCATTTCTTAGCTTCCCCTTAATTAGAATATGAAACTCAAATGGAAGTTGGTATGAACCTCTTCGGCTCAGCTAGCTGAGTTTTCCAAATGCCCCATAAGAGTTGTACTCCATAGAAGCCATATCCTCAAACCTCTGTTACATGGAATAATCAGCATTTAAAGGCATAGCTTTTAGAGTAGCTAGTACCTGTTTGAAACAGATCACTCATCTTAAACAGTTCAAAAAATGTTGTCTGTCATTATTTAAATCAGAGTGGAAGGTGTTTGATATACTTCATAATAATACTTAATAAACATTATATTTTGCAGTGGACCTACCTGTCTCTTTTTATTATAATCCACTCATGATCAAGGACAATCAAAATACCAGTGCTTTACCAGGCAAGATCCTTTTTGAGGTGGTTTGCTGTTGCCTTTTTCTGGACTTTAAACTGACTTACCCAGTTTGTTATCACTGTACATCCAAGGAACTCATGTTGCCAATTGTTTAAACATCTGCAGTTCTCAACAGTCACATTACAATACATCTATGAGATCATCATCTTTTTAAACAACAAATAAGATTTTTTCATGAAAAATAGTTTTAATTATTCATATAATTACAGAAATAAAGATAATTTAATTTCTCCTGTTCAACAATTAGAATTACATCCTCTTTCTCCACAATACATGGGAAGTAAAATTTACAACAAATTAAAAGACAAGAATATTCTGAACACGAAGGGGCACAACTGTACAGAACAAAACTCTGCTACAGATGTTTGGTGCTCTGTGGGAGAATTTGTGAAGGACAAACTGAGAATTTAAGCAGAACCATGTTGTATTACTAGGTTAACTGAGTAAAACAACCAGTATCATAATTGTATTGTCTCATCACACACAAACACACAGAACTAACTCAAGTAATGTACATGACACTCTTAAATACAAATATATAAATGAGGTACATATAAAGAGTAAAAATACTTGTTTCATGAATAAAAACTGCTTTTTATTGATGCAGTGTATTTCATTTCTGCCAGATGCATTTTGCCTTTTACTTTAAGGCATCTTCAGTGGGATTTAGAATGACACAGTTTTCTTTTGATATGTGATAATTGTAGATTAGAGAACAGTTCATGTCTCGTTTCTTATGCAAATAAGAGGTTACTTAGAGTTCTTTGTGGTTTTGGTTGGTATCTGCGTTTCCTCTCAACTGGTCACATACATACTGCAGGTTGCACAAGAACTTCACGTACGAAACATAAGCACATTTTCATGTTCTAAACTTTCTTCTTCACAATTTTCATATTGTTTGCCCTTGTTGCTGTGGAGCAATTCACTGTTCTGTACACTATGTTTATGCCCTGTCTATTGAGAATGTTGGAGATTTTATGTGCGAGTTTGTATTTGTACGTCATTGTGTACCATCTTGTGTTTTCCTTTATATTTTCCTGATTATTCTGTGTAGTTGTTATGCTACTGAATGTTTGTGATTGTGTTTGGTTCTATTGTGTTGTGTTGTTGTCTGTGGTTGTTTTTTCTGCTTTTATTTTACTTTTAATTTTGCTGTTTAGATCATACACCATGACATAAAAACACAAACACCCTCATAAAAAGCCAACATTTTCAAAAGGTAGGTCATAAACATAGTGTACAGAACAGTCATTTCTATCCCAAAATACACCCCAAAACTGACAAAACACAGAGACATATACCAGGAAGCATGTATATGGCAATTACAGTGTAGCATTTTTGATGGCAGATACGTAGGAAACACAGGCAGAACCTGATGCCAGATACAAAGAACACATGAGAGCCAAGAAGTATGGGACAAACCATTTCACATTTGCAGAACACACAAGAGAACACACACACACAAAGCAACGTGCAGAGACGAAGACATGAAAATAATTAGACTTAAAAAAACACCTAAATCTGCAAGAAAATTGCCACATACAGAAAACCAAAGCAGAAAAAAAAAAAAAAAAACTGTTGAATGATCAAGTACACATTCCAAACAATGCATTATTTACACTAATAGATACAATAATATAGTAACACTCAAACAGGGGATTATTATCACAACAACAACAATAATAATAATAATATAAAATAATAAAATAATAATAAAAAAGAATAGGCCTCCGGTATGTTCTGCCAGTCGTAAAAGGCGACGAAAAGAACAAACCACTAATAGGGCTAACCCCCCTTTAGTGTGATTAGTTGGTTCAGGACAGAACTAAAGAAGCCTCGGACAAGCGCCGTCATGGTCGGGGACGACGCTTGAACCCTATGCCCGCCCACAATGGTAACGACACTGCTAGCCAACTGGAAAATGATTTAAATCCAAATAGAGGTGTTTTGCAGGATATGCTTCCTGCAACCACCCTAGAAGGAAAACAAAGACAGAGGATGAGATGGTCAGATGAAGTTAATCGACACCTCATGTTCTGTTATTACCAAGCAACAAACCTAGGAACCAACACAACTGGATACAGATCACAAGTATACACAACATTTATTACCAGATACCCAGAATTAAAATTTTTAACAGAACAACGACTAGCTGATCAGATCCGTGTAATAATCAAAAATAACAGGATACCCCAGTCAGAATTAGAAAACATCAAACAACAAGTACAACAAATACTGGAACAAAATAATGTGCAATCAGAAGAAGAAGAAAATACAGTAATGGACTCAAACATCCCAGAGCAAACAAACAAAGAACAACACGCACCAATTAAACAATCAGAGGAAAACGAAATCTTAAGACAGCCACCAGAACAAGCACAAATAGAACACGAAGTGACACACATGTTAGATATAGAAGAAAAATTTCAGCTGACATATATAGAATACAAAGACACAAATACAGACATAAGACCATTCTTGCATAGACCACCAAATAACCCACAAGTCGAAACAACAATAAAAACTATCAACACAATCATACACAACAAAATAAATGAAAACACAACTATGGAAGAGTTACAACTACTGGTTTATATAGGAGCACTCACTACACTAAATATACACACTAGACAGAGATCAGAACGAACCAACACACAGAAGAAACCCACAAAACCAGCATGGCAACACAGGCTACAGATCAGAATAGAAAAACTGAGAAAAGACATCGGACAGCTAACACAATTTATAAGAAATGAAATGTCAGAAAAAAAACGAAAAAGGTTAGGTAAAATCTCACAACAAGAAGCGACAGAGCAATTAGACGAAAAGAAGCAGAAATTACAAGCATTAGCCAAACGACTCAGAAGATACAAAAAAAGTGAAAATAGAAGGAAACAAAACCAAACATTCAACACAAACCAGAAGAAATTTTACCAGACAATAGATAACACACACATTAAAATAAACAATCCACCAAACATAACAGACATTGAACACTTCTGGAGCAACATATGGTCTAACCCGGTACAACATAACAGGCATGCACGGTGGATACAAGCAGAAACAGACACATACAAGATGATACCACAAATGCCTGAAGTGATAATTTTGCAACATGAAGTCACCCAAGCAATTAATTCTACTCACAATTGGAAAGCCGCTGGAAATGATAAAATAGCAAATTTCTGGTTAAAGAAGTTCACCTCAACACATTCACATCTAACTAAATTATTTAACAGTTACATTGCAGACCCATACACATTCCCTGATACACTTACACATGGAATAACTTATCTGAAACCTAAAGATCAAGCAGACACAGCGAACCCAGCTAAATATCGCCCCATAACATGCCCACCAACAATATACAAAATATTAACTTCAATCATTAAACAGAAATTAATGACACATACAACACAGAACAAAATTATAAATGAAGAACAAAAAGGCTGTTGCAAAGGAGCACGAGGATGTAAAGAGCAACTGATAATAGATGCAGAGGTGACATATCAAGCTAAAACTAAACAAAGGTCGCTACACTACGCATACATTGATTACCAAAAAGCTTTTGATAGTGTACCCCACTCATGGTTACTACAAATATTGGAAATATACAAAGTAGATCCTAAATTGATACAGTTCCTAAACATAGTAATGAAAAATTGGAAAACCACACTTAATATCCAAACAAATTCAAATAATATCACATCACAGCCAATACAGATTAAGCGTGGAATATACCAAGGAGACTCATTAAGTCCTTTCTGGTTCTGCCTTACTCTGAACCCACTATCCAACATGCTAAATAATACAAATTATGGATACAATATTACTGGAACATACCCACACAAAATCACACATTTGCTATACATGGATGATCTAAAACTACTGGCAGCAACAAATCAACAACTCAACCAATTACTAAAGATAACAGAAGTATTCAGCAATGATATAAATAAGGCTTTTGGAACAGACAAATGTAAGAAAAATAGCATAGTCAAGGGAAAACACACTAAACAAGAAGATTACATATTGGATAACCACAGCGACTGCATAGAAGCGATGGAAAAAACGGATGCCTATAAATATCTAGGATACAGACAAAAAATAGGAATAGATAATACAAATATTAAAGAAGAACTAAAAGAAAAATATAGACAAAGACTAACAAAAATACTGAAAACAGAATTGACAGCAAGAAACAAGACCAAAGCTATAAATACTTATGCCATACCAATATTGACCTACTCATTTGGAGTAGTGAAATGGAGTAACACAGACCTAGAAGCACTCAATACACTTACACGATCACAATGCCATAAATATAGAATACATCACATACATTCAGCAACAGAAAGATTCACATTAAGCAGAAAGGAAGGAGGAAGGGGATTTATCGATATAAAAAACCTACATTATGGACAGGTAGACAATTTAAGAAAATTCTTTCTAGAACGAGCAGAAACTAGCAAAATACACAAAGCAATCACTCATATAAATACATCGGCTACACCACTACAATTTCATAACCACCTCTACAACCCTTTAGACCACATAACATCAAGAGATACGAAGAAAGTAAATTGGAAAAAGAAAACACTTCATGGCAAGCACCCGTATCATCTAACACAGCCACACATCGATCAAGACGCATCCAACACATGGCTAAGAAAAGGCAATATATACAGTGAGACAGAAGGATTCATGATTGCAATACAGGATCAAACAATAAACACCAGGTATTACAGCAAGCATATTATTAAAGATCCCAATACCGCAACAGATAAATGCAGACTTTGTAAACAACAAATAGAAACAGTAGATCACATCACAAGCGGATGTACAATACTAGCAAATACAGAATACCCCAGAAGACATGACAATGTCGCAAAAATAATACATCAACAGCTTGCCTTACAACATAAACTTTTAAAACAACAAGTTCCTACATACAAGTATGCACCACAAAATGTACTGGAGAATGATGAATACAAATTATACTGGAACAGAACCATTATAACAGATAAAACAACGCCACATAACAAACCTGACATCATACTCACCAATAAAAAGAAGAAATTAACACAACTAATCGAAATATCCATACCCAATACAACAAATATACAAAAGAAAACAGGAGAAAAAATTGAAAAATACATCCAACTGGCTGAGGAAGTCAAAGACATGTGGCATCAGGATAAAGTTGACATCATACCAATTATAGTATCAACTACAGGAGTCATACCACACAATATCCACCAGTACATCAATGCAATACAGCTACATCCAAACACATATATACAACTACAGAAATCCGTAATTATTGATACACGTTCAATTACCCGAAAGTTCCTAAATGCAATATAACACATACCGTACAGTTAATAGGAAGTGACGCTTGATCAAGGTCCGCGTCACTTTCCATTCTCAACCAGACTTAACGTCTGAGAAAGTAAAGAAATAATAATAATAATACCACCCAACTCCTTACCACTCACCTGTCCATGAACCCCTCAAAACTTTCAACTGCTCTCTGACAGCTATTACATTCATATTCAACATTCTACAACTCTAACTGAATAATAACCCCCCACCACCACACACACGCACAAATAATTTACAAATTGCAAATAACGATCCATACATATACACACTCTTTCCATCTTTCTTCAACACACACCAATATAAAGAATAGACTTAGGTTTCAGCATATACTTCATTAGGTTGGCAACATGTATACAAACAAATCCAGCAGGATGAGACAAAGTGAACTCACAGGAGTTAAGACTTTCAATCACAGTTTCTGATCAAATATCTACAACTGGAGACAGAAGACTAATAGCACTTCACCATAATAATGGCAAACCATGTGAAAATAAGTTTGGAACATGAAAACATGCTTGTGTTCCATAAGTGAAGTTCTAGTGCGGCCTCCAGCATGTGACCCGACGAGAGGAAATGCAAATGTCAACCAAAACTGTACAGGTAAAATGTGCCGGGGAAAAATAAAATACACTAGAAACAAATATTTTTGTGATTGCAGTGGATGATGGCCATGCAAACAAACTTGTTAAAGAGTAAAAAAATCTAAATCAATCTTAGTATACAACCATCAGTACAAGTTTATTACATTAATTTACAATGATAGCCCTATCACAATTTAAAAATTCCATGACTGAATAACAACATTTTTGCCAAGGATAGCATGCAATTTTCTTTACAGGAAACCTAGTTCCATAATGGGTTGCCTTTCAATTTACAGTAAATTAACCACAGTCTAGGTGTAGCATTTTTCGCTAGCAATTAATGTCATCCTGTGTCCCAGGCTACATTCCAGTCACTACTTATGTTTTGAATAAAAATAATATCAGTGGTGACCAAAGACTTCTTGTACAGGGAGTCACCCTAGTTCTGCCCATGGTGTTGTCAAAGAAGTGGGATACTGAAGTAGTGAGGGATGACAACACATGTTTGAAGTTCTTTAAGGCTATAGATACTGTGATAATGAATACCACAATATGCAGTTCACCGAAGAGGAATGGACGCCTTTAAAATGGCCAATCACTGAAGTTGGACAGACAATTACAGAAGCAATGGATAACAGAAGAAATACTGCAACTGATCAACATAAGAAGGAAGTAAAAAAAAATGTTCAGGGAAAGATAGGCCTCCATGAGATATGGTGCTATAGAAGAATACTGAAAATTACATGGGCTGATAAGATGAAATATGATAAGGCTCTTTGTACAATGCATGAGGAGAGGAAAATACAGAAAATCTTTCTTCTGAATGAGGTTCTATGTTAATGCAGATGTTGGACCATTATGGAATAAATATGAGGAGTAGCTCACAATTGGTTCCTCTCATACTCTAAGAACAGACAGCAGAAGACTGTTCTCCAATGTAATGAGAATGGCTATGAGAGGAAGTCTGATTGAGGCACAGTTAAGTTTGGGTGGGGGGAGGGTGGGGGTGACTCAGGGGTCAGGACCAGTTGTGATTCTTGTATACAAAACTGACTCATTCCATGACCATGGACATTTGCTCCTCGGTTAGGTCCTACATAACTAGATATGTAAAATAATATGAAAATAAATACATAAATAAAAATATTGACAAGAAGGGACAAGAGTGATACAAATGTCTTCTAATATGACAGGCAATGCCAAAATGTTTCTGTCTGTTCAGCAGTTAAGTATGTTGAGTGCTACACAGGTAATGTATCAAATACTGTACCTCAAGAGACAAGTTCATGGGCTACAGAAAATAAATCGGTGCTAAATTAAAGTAAGACTCAGTTTTTACAGTCTCTACCACAAAATTCAACTAAAATTGAAATCCTGGTTACACAGAATAGCCATATGATTAGTGGGTCTGAACTATTGAGATTTCTAGGTGTCAGATAGATAGTAGACTGTCATGGAAAGCCCATGTTCAGGATCTTGTTCAAAAACTAAGTGCCACTATATTTCCCATTAGAACAGGGTCTCCAGTGAACAAGGGTCCAACATAAAAATTGGTCTACTTTGCCTATTTTCATTTGCTTATAACATATGGCATAATATTCTGGGGTAACGCTTTCGAAGAACAACAGGTAATTTTAGCTCAAAAAAGGGCAGTTTGAGTGATCATGTGAGATTGTGAGCGTCTTGTAGATCCCTGTTCAAGCATCTGGGAATTCTGACAATGACCTGTCCCTATTTATTTTCTTTAAAGTCATTTGTTGTTAACAATGTGAGCTTATTCCTCAGAATTGGCAGCTTTCACTTTATTAATACTAGCCAGAAATCCATTGTGCATTTGGATTGCGCCTTCTTGACTCTTGTCCAGAATGGCACGGTGTATTGCACTGCTGTATTTTCAGTAAGCTAAAAAAAAAAAAAAAAAAAAAAAAAAAAAAATAATTATCTTAGCAGTAATCCTTGCACATTCAACTGAAGAACTTCCTCATGGATTATTCCTTCTATTCTATTGGGTAGTTCCTGGAGAAAACCTAAGCTAATTCTTGGTTTATATTGTTGATTGTGTCATATATAGTCTCAGCTCGTCTTTGCATAGAATTCATCTACATTTGATTTTATCCATGTCAGTTTCATGCACCGACTCATTCCATGACCATAGACATTTGCTCCTCAATTAGGTCCTACAGAACGAGATGTGTAAAATAATATGAAAATAAATAGATAAGAAGAAGAAGGGAGAGAGTGATATGAAATGTGTCAAAATATCAAGGAATAACTGACATGGTATTTGAGGAAGTTTTACAAAGTAAAGACTGTAAGGGAAGACAGACATTACAATACATCCAACAAATAATTGAGGACATTAAGTGCACGTGTTGCTCTGAGATGAAGAGGTTGGCTCAGGGGAGGAATTCATGGCATGCCACATCAAACCAATCAGAAGACTGACGGGGAGGGGGGGGGGGGGGAAATCAAGGCATGTACTGAGGGGTCTCCGAATGGGATTTTAATCTACAAGAGGCTAACATACACATGTCAGACACAGTTTCCAATTTATTTACTTACTTTTTCTTTGCATCGTCAATCTTCTGACAGATTTGATGTGGCCCACCACAATTTGCTCTCCTGTGCCAACATCTTCACCCCCAAGTAGCAATTTCAACCTACACCCTCGATTATTTGTTGGATGTTTTCCAATCTCCATCTTCCTCCACAATTTTTAGCCTCTAGTACCACGGAAGTTATTCCTTGATGTCTTAACACATGAAAATTATTCTCTGATGTCTTAACATTCTGCTTCTTCTTCTACTTACCAGTGTTTTCCATATATTCCTTTGCTTGCCGATTCTGCAGAGTTCTTGCACATTTCTTATATCAGTCAACATAATTTTCAACATTCATTCTCTTCCGTTTCAGTTTTCCCAGAGTCCATGTCTCACTACCATACAATGCTGTGTTCCAAACATACATTCTTAGAAATATCTTCCTCAAATTAAGGCCTATGTTTGATACTGGTAGACATCTCTTCACCAGGACTGCCCTCTTTGCCAGTGCTAGTTTGCTTTTTATGTCCTCCTTGCTCCATCCATCATGGGTTATTTTAATGCGTAGGTATCAAAATTCCTTAACTTTGTCTACTTCGTGATCACCAATTCTGATGTTAAGTTTCTTAACATTCTCATTTCTGCAACTTCTCATTACTTTCATCTTTCTTTGATTTACTCTCAATCTGTACTCTGTATTCATTAGACTGTTTATTCCATTCACTAGATATTGTAATTCCTATTTACTTTCACTGAGACTAGTAATGCCATCAGCGAATCTTATTATTGACAGCCTTTCACCTTGAATTTTAATCCCACTCTTAGACCTTTTTTTAAAATTTGCATCAGTGTTTCTTTGATGTCTAGATTGAACAGTGAGGGCAAAAGTCTATATTCCTGTCTTGCACACTTTTGCATCTGAGCATTTTGTTATTGGTCTTCCAGTCTTCCTTTAGCCTCTTGGTTCTTGTACATATTGCATATTACCCATCTTTACCTGAAGCTTACCCCTACTTTTCTCAGAGTTTTTCCCATGAATTTACATTGTCATAAGCTTTTCCCAGGTCGACAAATCCTATGGAAGTGTCTTGATTTGTCTTCAGTCTTGCTTTCATTATCAACCACAATATCAGAACCGCCTCTACGCTACCTTTATCTTTCTTGAAGCCAAACTGATCGTCATCTACCAGATCTTCAATTTTTGTGTCCATTCTTCTGTATATTATTCATGTCAGCAACTTGAATGCAACAGCTGTTAAGCTGACTGTGCGATAGTTCTCGCACTTGTTGGCTCTTGCTATCTTTAGAACTGTGTTAATGATTTTTTTTTCTGAAGTCTGATGGTATATCGCCAGTCTCCTACATTCTACACACCAACTTGAATAGTTGTTTTGTTACCACTTCCTCCAATGATTTTAGAAATTCTGATGGAATGTTATCTATCCATTCTGCCTTATTTGATCTCAAGCCAGCCAAAGATCTTTTATTACAGTACATTTTCTGCAATATTTTAAATTACTGACTTTTCCAAAACTGCTATTTTTTTTATTTCAGGTCCTAAGGTTCTTGTTCCTACTATTGGATAAATTAAGTAATCTGGCTCTTTTTTATTTTATTCTACAAATTATAATCATTTATGTTTTAAGAATCGTATGCATTTATTATAAACATAATTTTGTACATCTTAGTGTATTTACTCATGACACAGCCACACCATGTGGCTTGTTGGTTGTCATAATTGCAGTCGGTCCATTGGTTGCTCACGGCGTTCAAGTCTTTGTAGCACCCCATTTCCATTTATCTCAAATACCATAATGCATGCAGCATATATTAAAAATAAACACTAGATACACACATAAGATTAATATTCATGGAAACCAAAATCACAATAAAGTTAGTTAGATTAATATTTAATAAATACACACAGTAAATTAAATTTGTACATATTTATTTCATATAATTTCCTTTTTATCAGTGAGTGATTATTTGCTCAACTTGTTGATAAATTATGAACTCTTACGTTGCTCTGAATCCTCTCAATATCCAGATCATAATTTGTGTTTTGGCTGCCGCTAATATGTCCTTGACTGCCAGGTGTCAGCAACCCAGACAATACAATTCACCAACTCTACATTCCAGAGAGGCCACTAGTCCATTGCACTGTGTGAGCCTTTTGATCTGTCCTCTATGCTACATACAAAACATTACAACATTTGTACTTATTATCAAATAACATTAACAGAGTACTGACATACCTTTTAAAATACATAATGGCTAAAGTAACATAGTCAGTTCCCTATCATTTCTCAGTGTAATAATGATGCCTGTAATTTTTCATGTGCAGTAGTATTTTATAACTACAACACCCTAGAGGCCTTTCATCACATTTTTTACAGATGCTGCCAGTTCCACTGCATTAGTATGAGTTGTGCGTATTATTTTGTGTGGTCCTTCATTTATTCCATAATTTTTTTTACATCACTAATCCTGTATTCTTTTCTGGATTTTGTCAAATGCCATCTACTATAATAACATATCCAAAAACTTTATTTCTTTTTGTCCAAATTCAGATACATACCATTAACTTTGATGCCATTCTCAGAGAATGCCCCTGATACTGATATATCCAAAATTATGTTATGCTCCTTCCAATTACTAACTGATATCAGTCATCTACATAACGCCTAACTCTTGGTAATAAGTCCTCTCCTAACACACCATCCAAAATACTTATAAAGGCTGACACAAATATATTCCTCTAACATCTCTGTTCTATCCATTTGTGGAATGATTATTTTATTAATTGCCTTAGCATCCAGTGTTATTTAATTTATTTATTCATCCAAAAACCTTTCCAGGTTGTGGGACACAAAACAAACTTGAAACAAAACAGTAACACATCACAGCAAAAACACGGTATTACTTCAGCAGATACATAAATTTTATTTTTATCCACAAACAAGCTTGCACTAGTTGCAGTAGCTGCACTGTCTTGTTTCAAGTCTCTTGTACCTCAAATATTAAAAAAAAAAAATTGTTACTGAATTGAAGCAATGATCTAACAAGAATGCCCATAGGGTTTCACAAAAGAGTGAATGATGACATGATTTTTACTGTATGTGAAGGCCTATTGTAAATTTTTATAACCTGCTTATTGTAGAAGTTTTGTAGGCTGATGTCCTTACTGAATGGACATGAAGCTTTTCCTTATGTCTTGTATCATACTCATGGCTATTAAAATTTTCATTTATTTCTTTAAATTCTTTCTAGCACACTTAAAGATTTCTAGTATGTACATACAGGAAAGTGGGAGGACTGATGAGTTTTGAATGAGGGTTTTGCAAGAATCTGTTTGACGTGCCTGTTGCATTGCTCTTACAGTTCTTTTATGGGTTAGGAAAATGAGTGAACTAGGTGGTGTACTACCCCAGAATACAATTCCGTACCACACAATGCTATGGAACTGGGCAAAGAGGCAATTTGGACGTGCTAAAACTTGCTTTAACATAGAGTAATTGTACTCTATAACATATTTTATTTAGTGTTCCATTTATTTTATGTTTGTGTGTATCTTGAAGGCATGTGCCGAAAAACTTTGTTTCCAGAGAAGATGAGAAATTTTGTAATAGCCACCATTTTTTATTACCACAACAATGGGGCTAGGATATTGCCTCTGGGCTCTCTAAAAAACATTCCATTTCAGTATGTGTCTAATGTCTTTATCTATGGCCTTCTGTCTTACTATTGGTATTACATATAACTGCAGTTTGGGACGGCTACATTCTCTCACCTCCAAACTAGTGAACATAGTCCTTCCTCAGGCCACATCTATCGGAAAATACTTTAACATTTTCCTCAACAACCTCTTTAGTGATTTCTTTCCATCATATCCTGCACCTTACAACTGATATTATGTCATCATTGCTTTCCTGGGATGCTATGAAATTTAACTTTAATCTACATATTTCAAGTGCACTGTTCTCCTCTACACTATCAAAAGAAACATCTTCCTCATCATCATACATGATGCAATTTGATTTGTCTCTACAAGCTACAATTGTGCTGTCTCAACTTTCATTATATCATTGCCACTTTCATCAGCGTAATCATTAATTTTGTTCTTTGATATTTTTACATGCATTCTGTTTACTTTTTGGGATTACACAGCCTACAAACATCAGTTCCTCTCCCTCTTCACCTACCTTTATTTTAACACCACCTCTCAATAAATCTACAAAATCACAAGTTGCTATTAGTTATTTCATTCCCAAAATTAATTCCATGTATATTCCTGGAATAATCATCTCATTCACATCAAATCTACATTGAATGTCAACTTCCAACATTGCTTGGTCCCATATTAGCTTACTCTTGGCACCAATAGCTAAAATAATTCTTACCCCTTGCACTAGCAGTCCTAGACTATTATTTACTTCTTTTATCTTTAAGTAAATCTCTTCATTAAATGAATGAATGTCACTTCCTGAAACTACAACCACTAGTATTTCTATACCATGTAACGGTATCTTCAATGTCGGCTGATAGCTTTTATTTATTTCCTTTCTGGTTCTAATTCAGTCTGCAACTGAACCTTATCAGAACTCCTAATTATTTTTTCTGTCATGGAAAGTTTCCTTCATATCATTTACTTACTCCAGCCTCATTCTTTCCTCCTGGTTTCTCACCTCCCTTCGATTATGCCTGTAGTTGTTATGGTAATCTCCATGATTCCATCCACCTCCACCTCTAATAGGTGGTCCTCTAAAATTCTCTCTCATATCCTCCCTTTGTCCTTCCTGCCTGTTACCTTGTCTCCAGTAATTACCTCTCCACTTTCTCTATGTTGATTTACTCTGGAAATGAAACCAGCTTGTGACAAAGCAAGCTGGGATATTTTTAATTCCCCTCTTGTTTTGTCATCTGCCTCCTTAAAATTCATTTTCTCAATTTTAACTAATTACCATTAACATACGTAAATATAATCTTCATTTCCATAAAAGAGAAAGATTGGCCCTCAGATTTAAAGAATATAACACCAGATCTAATTTTGTGCTTAGTTTTACATATGTAATTGATTTTCTAATTTATTTTGATTATTACTAGTTAGTATCTTTTGTTATAGGGTGAAATCAGCAATTTTTTATAACTTAAATTCTATTGTTGATAAACAAATATAAAATCTGTAATAATTGTAAACATTTGGGAGACGAAACAATAGCAGTCTGAAAGTATTTATTTGGCTCTATTTGAAAACATGTTAGAAAAGCCAGTCCTTAATTAATCCCAAAGTAATTAACAGTTTTGTCCAAACGTAACTATATTTGTTAATTTCATGATTTAAACAAATAATTCCATCTAACTCTTGCAGTAGAGGAAACTGTTAAAAAGAACCAATTTTTCAATGTATTCAGTTAATCAAGCGAGTTATGTTTTAAATGTAATTTCTGTAAATTTAACTTTAAACAATCTGTAGTTTCAGCAGCTATTATTGCGATGATATATAAGGGCCCGATTTTTGGTCACGAGACAGTTAGTCCACGGCTGGGTTTCAGACGAGTAACCTGTGCTGGTTAGAACAACAACAATGCTTCAAATTAACTAGGAAATAAATGTTAAACAATTAGGTCTTGGGTAAAAATCAGTGACAGTGTCTGTCTCCATATGAACCTGATTATTCTTCAAGAACTGTGAACTTTGTGGTTAGGTTTTACTGCTCATAGATGTTCAACAAGAAACTATTGTAGCAGTATATGGAGTTTCGCCTGCAAACTATTAATGAGGCTTATGGAAAGTTTAAACAATAGTGCACTGGCCATTTAACTGTGTAATATTAGGGGGTTGTTCAAAGTGAAAATTAAAATAATGTAAAACGTAACTGTGCATCTATCGGCTACATCATTTAAAGTAGTTAGTGTTGGACTCCATAAAACCCCATTTTTCAGCCAGTGTAGCAACACAGTACGTTGACACTGAGGACAACAAACAACGAGATAAATGAAGCAGGTGGAACCGCCACAAGCTGTTCTAGAGCATGTAAAATACTGTCAACATTGTCTCTCAGAATTACCAGTAGTTTTTCTTGTACCTTGCAGGAAATCTAATTAAGGCAACTGAAAATAGATCCCTTTCCTGCAGTGGATCATCTAAATATAAGTTCCTTACCCAATAATTTCGAATGAATTCTTTGTAGCTGTGACGCCCACTGTCAACATTTCTTCCATGAAAATGTTACTAAGCAAACTGTTTGGTGCAATGTTTGTTGAACACTGGCTAAGAAAAACCATCAATAAATTCATTGTATGTTTTACAGGAAAACCTGATTCTCATTCCCCATAACAATTCATCACCTTCAAATCTAATAAATAAAGGACTGAATTTTCTTTCTATCATCCCACGATATAGGTAAAGCATTGTCAAATTTTTTAACAATCAAAATTGATGGAGCTTGCACACCTGCATGAAACTTTCGCCAATTGCATCACAACTACCTAATCCTATTTGGCTTCTTCCTGTATGTACTAAGCCTCTATATTTCTGTCATACTATTTTCAACTTTAGCACCATAGTAATTTAATCCCTGCTTGTTAACATCAATATTGTCAGTCATCAATTTTTCCATTTCAGTTATTTCATTTGCTTTATTATGACACTAAGATCTGGCATTATCTATCTCATGAGTGTTTTCACATACCTTTTTGGATTAACTTTTTAATTCTCTGACTAAAAATGTGTGATTCTGTTATGGCAAAATCTAGTGCTGTTATGTGATTTAGTTACTACTTTCTCAACAGCAGATGTTAGCTCACTAATTTGACCAATCATTTTCATGGATTTTACCATCAGTGCTACTAATTCTTCCTGATAATTCCCCTTACTGCACAGAGTGACTGTTCCGCCTTGTCTTGATTGAGTATACCCCTTATGTTTTCTCCAATGATTTATTCAGCTGATCAATTCTAGTGTTTGTCCTCTTGCTTTCCTCTATGAACATATTTCTTATGCCTGTCATTACAAAGTTTTGTTTAGATAGTCCAACCTTAAATTTCTTTCTTAACTCTTCACAAGATTTGGTCAGCTGATCAATTCATTTCATTAAATTTATCAATCTTACTGTTATTTATCTTTAACTGATTATTAGTTTGTTCATTGGTTAGTTTCAGCTTCTTTGACAAACCTTTTTTATTTTCTTTTATTTCCCTGTGGAAATCTACCATTAGCCTATGATTTTCTTTTGACACACGTTTCATTTCAAGTAATATGCATGTGTTCCAATACTAATACCATCATCACTGATCAACAATTCTGTTGACTCAACATGACCTAAACTTTCATAAGCCTCTTGTTCCCCACCTGTTTCAACAATATCCTGATCTGCTAATTATAAGATTCACCATTTGCCTTGATAGTTTCATCATATGCTATGTTATGAGAGACATTTAAAGGTAGTAAAACATCATTCTCATGATCAACTAATTCATGAACATTGTCCTCAACACTTCCCTGTGTCACAACATCATTGGATGCATTTTCATTCACTGAATTCATGTTACATGAAAACGATAACAAAAATTCCTTTCTTCAATAACTCTTTAAATACAACTTACATTAATTAAATGTGAAGCCAGGCACTGCTTCCAGGGTGTCGCAACCTGCCACCCTGGCCACATCCCTGTCAGTCACCAGCAGTCCTCCACTACTGCCTGCCACTTTCGACATTGTGCCCACCATCTGCTAAGTGACACTGATTCCACCAAGTTGATGCAGCACTGTCAATTTAATTTGATCACTGTCAGTCACCAGTACTGCCCTTTTGTCATCACCACACTCCAAGTCATGCACGTTGTCTGATGATAGCATTATCTTCACTCATCCATCTCCTCTCACAGTTTGTATGCTGTCATCCAATTAATAATGTGGCAATAAAATCCATTCACAGTTCATTATACCTGCAATGTTAAACAACAACAGTTCACAATCAATGTCTCTTCCTACCATTATTGCCTGTTATTAACATTGTTACATGGAGTATGTAGAAATATTTAATGTCACTGTTCATAACAATGTAACCCTCAATAACAGTTCAAAATCAAAGTTTCTCCCAATGTTCAATATTCAACATAATTAATTTTGGCTCATGTAATATTACTTAGTTAAAATAGTTCCTATGACAGCAACTATTCCTTATCCAGTGGCAGTTAACAAGGCACACAAACTGTATTTATTATGCAAATGCATTTTGCCAAACCAATTGCACACTTTTTTATGGCTAAATCCAAAATGTGCATGTAAAATCCCCTGTTCAAAATGTTCCTTGTCACATGTATCATTCAGAGTCTATTGGCAGTTTCCTCAGAAAGAGATAACAAATATAACAGTCTGAAATTTAATATTCAGATTATTTTCTGCAACACCAGTCATCCACAGTCAGTTTTGTTTTCCCTACTAGGAAAACTAATTAATTAATTAGGATGAGATATGGAGTGTTCAAAGCGTGACACACCACTGCATCAGATATACGAATGGCACAAGTTCTTCCTCATGAATTGTTGCATGTGGAGGGTTGTGGTGGTGGTGGTGGTGGTGGTGGTGGTGGTGGTGGTGGTGGTGGTGATTGGTTTGTGGGGCCCTCAACTGCGCAGTCATCAGTGCTCATACAAAGTCCCAGTTGTTACACAGTCCAATTTTTCTTTTGCACAGTCCAGTGTCACGAATGATGATGATGAAATGACGAGGGCAACACAAACACTCAGTCCCTGGGCAGAGAAAATCCCCAAGCTGGCCGGGAATCAATCCGAGGACCCCATGATCCAGAGACAGCAACGCTAGCCACTAGACCACGAGCTGCAGACGGGTTATGCTGACCAGCTCATAAAGAGAACGTACGTCGCAGCTGCAAGTTCTCTGATTCATTATTAAGGGATTTGCTTACCTCATATCTTGTAAAGTTGTTTCGATGTCTCAAATGGTCTTCTTCTAATCCAAAAGTAATGGTTCTGGACAAGCGTTCAGTCTACTGTGTATAATGGAATGGCAAGGTGGAAAACCTCAATGCTACTTTAAATGAAAAATCCTGAAACAGTGGGATACCACCTTGTTTCAATGAAAAAGCAAGGAGAAAAAAGGTCTTTTGAATGTCTACTAGGGGTAATACTTGAATGTAAGTTTGCAAATTCTAAACTTCACTTATGAAGCACCATTCCAAGTTCATAAAATTATCTCCACATAAAGTAATAACTAGCCATTCTCTGAGGCACTTTCACCTCAAACAATCACTTTTACACAAAAAACATATTTGATTCACTGTACACGCTTTGTGCCTCTCTGAAAGCTAGTTGGAGACTGTGTAGTGAGTTACCATTAGTGTTTTGTGTCATTCTACACAAAGACATTTTTGATTGATTGGTTATTCAGCCAATGATAAATAACATCAAACAAAATTCTAATTAAATATGAGTTTGACTTTGAAATTACTAAAAAGATATTTAGGGAACTTGCACTGTGGATAATTTCAACAGTCTAGTTGGAGACATGTAGAAACATTTAAATGTTAGTACTATTAAACTAAGTTATACGTATGCTCTTCCAAGATTCACAGTCTGATTCCCTGTACTCTCCATACGCTTCAATACAACATGGCTCCTGCGTATATCTCCTTTCTCATGCTCTGTGACCATCTGTCTTACTATGGGATGGTGACTGCTACTAGTTCTAACTGCTGGCTGACACACAGTAGCATCAGCCTTTCTACATTGTATGATAAAATATAATAAGATTTGGGTTGACACGGGTCATAAATGCCTCAAAGTGAACAGGTACCACTGACTGAAACTACTCTAGACACCCCAAATTCAGAACTGTCATAATCTACATTCCCACAGATGACTTCGTAAGCACCACTTCTTCAGTATAATGAGCACTGACATGTATCCTCAGTTATGAATACCACATATCACACCATATTACCTCCCAGGATTACCAGCATCTATTACTTAATTGGTGGCAATGTGGTGCTGACAGTATAAATATTTAATTCTGATAACTCAATTATTTTTCATTGCTTTGTATTAAAAAAAAGTTGTCAAATAGAGTATTATTATATTTTATGCAATGGGTTTAAATTTATAAGTACACAGATTTGTTCATAATAAACTGTTATGATTCATGTTTTCTCCAGTATTTCTTTCACAGAATATACTAATTACAAAACTGCATCTTACTTCTTGAACTGAGATACTTTTCCTCCAGTTTGTCTTTTTTGTAATGACAGGATGAAGATTTTCTGCCAACTCTTTGAAGAATTTCTTTCACACTTTCTAAATTACTTTGAAATTTACTTTGTCTTTTACAAGTTCTTGTGCTAGTATCAAAACAGAACATCTCTGATTTTTATGAATGAAAGGCTAAATCCAAAAAAAATTCCACTTCCTTTGACATTTCATCAAGTACCAGTAGGCAACAAGAAAATTACAACCAGTACATTGCGGAGCAGACTGACAAAAACCAGCACTTTTGAGTTGCTTAACAGTTACAAAAAGAGTTGTGTCATTGGAAGAAGAACATGGAGAGTGACACTCATCCAACTGTAGTCAAAAGTCACATTGCAGTTGTGTTGCACCGGTGAATGCACTGCTTTCATTTTAATCCATATAGATCAAATAAATGTTCTAAGCTGTTAGGATAACAATGACTCTTCAGAAATTTGTTCTGTGGTTTCACTTTTAGTGAGTAATATGTGTCATCTGCAAATAAAACTGAGTGGGGTTTTATATTTAGATGTAGGCCTAAATCATTTATAAAAAATAGAACCAAGGTTGCACATAAAATGGAACCTTGTAGGACTCCCTGTGAAGTAATTTTCCAATAAGTAATTGTCATTTTTCCATTAATTTTAAAATGCTGGTCTATCTCTTTAGCTATAATTTATTCAGTTATTTCTGTTATGGTACTGGTACAGTATTCATATTTGATTTCCTTTATGACAACCACATGAGTAGTAAGTGTGCATATTTTTATTCAAGCAGTATTTTACTAAATTTTATTATTCACAATATAATTTACAGTCCGTTGATAACCACACTATATTTAATTCACATGGAAATATTTTATTTAATGTGTCATTTTAAAGCTACGACTGTCATCTTTCTAGCAAATGTTTTACTTTTTCCAAAAACGTAATATGTCATAATTTATTCTGAAACAAAATTTTCATGTTTCAGAATGTTTCAATCTTTCCAAATTAAAAAAAATTCCACTACCTAGATAATTCTTAGTTAACTTTGGAAATTCCCATACACATTAAAACTTCCCTGTAATAATGTAGAACCTATTATTTCATTTGCTAATTATGCAACTTTTGGTTAAACCAAGTTACTTCACCGCCTATTGTATGTTTGTACCTCTTATGTTTTCTGCATTTTACTTTAACATTTTAAAAGTAATAATAATGTATTTTGGCATTTTGTAACTTCTACAAATCAGATCCGTAAGTAGGCCTAGTGTGAAAAGCAGCAATCACCACACTGAATGTAGTAAAAAAGTGGACTCTTAATTTGTATGCAAGCATTCAATATGTCAATAAAAAAAAATAATGTAGTTTTCGAGTCTGAGTCCAACAATCATTATGTAAAGTTCGTAGTGAGTCTGTTACATGTACTGTTATTTCATTAAAATTTCCACTAGTGAAATGTTTTGAACTTCTTTTAGTTGGTCTAGCTTACTGACCTGTGGTAAGAGATAGACACTCAAATATTCTAAAAAATGCTCATGATCGAACTAAACTGTGTGCTAATAAATGTGACGGGAAATGAATAATAATAATAATAATAATAATAATAATAAAACCAAACATGCAACACAAACCAAAAGAAATTTTACGAGACAATAGATAACACACACATTAAAATAAACAATCCACCAAACATAACAGACATGGAACACTTCTGGAGCAACATATGGTCAAACCCGGTACAACGTAACAGGCATGCACGGTGGATACAAGCAGAAACAGACACATACAAGATGACACCACAAATGCCTGAAGTGATAATTTTGCAACATGAAGTCACCCAAGCAATTAACTCTACTCACAATTGGAAAGCCCCTGCAAATTTCTGGCTAAAGAAGTTCACCTCAACACATTCACATCTAACTAAATTATTTAACAGTTACATTGCAGACCCATACACATTCCCTGATACACTTACACATGGAATAACTTATCTGAAACCTAAAGATCAAGCAGACACAGCAAATCCAGCTAAATATTGCCCCATAACATGACTACCAACAATATACAAAATATTAACTTCAGTCATTACACAGAAATTAATGACACATACAACACAGAACAAAATTATAAACGAAGAACAAAAAGGCTGTTGCAAAGGAGCACGAGGATGTAAAGAGCAACTGATAATAGATGCAGAGGTGACATATCAAGCTAAAACTAAACAAAGGTCGCTACACTACGCATACATTGATTACCAAAAAGCTTTTGATAGTGTACCCCACTCATGGTTACTACAAATATTGGAAATATACAAAGTAGATCCTAAATTGATACAGTTCCTAAACATAGTAATGAAAAATTGGAAAACCACACTTAATATCCAAACAAATTCAAATAATATCACATCACAGCCAATACAGATTAAGCGTGGAATATACCAAGGAGATTCATTAAGTCCTTTCTGGTTCTGCCTTGCTCTGAACCCACTATCCAACATGCTAAATAATACAAATTATGGATACAATATTACTGGAACATACCCACACAAAATCACACATTTGCTCTACATGGGTGATCTAAAACTACTGGCAGCAACAAATCAACAACTCAACCAATTACTAAAGATAACAGAAGTATTCAGCAATGATATAAATAAGGCTTTTGGAACAGACAAATGTAATAAAAATAGCATAGTCAAGGGAAAACACACTAAACAAGAAGATTACATATTGGATAACCACAGCGACTGCATAGAAGCGATGGAAAAAACGGATGCCTATAAATATCTAGGATACAGACAAAAAATAGGAATAGATAATACAAATATTAAAGAAGAACTAAAAGAAAAATATAGACAAAGACTAACAAAAATACTGAAAACAGAATTGACAGCAAGAAACAAGACAAAAGCTATAAATACTTATGCTATACCAATACTGACCTACTCATTTGGAGTAGTGAAATGGAGTAACACAGACCTAGAAGCACCCAATACACTTACACGATCACAATGCCACAAATATAGAATACATCACATACATTCAGCAACAGAAAGATTCACATTAAGCAGAAAGGAAGGAGGAAGGGGATTTATCGATATAAAAAACCTACATTATGGACAGGTAGACAATTTAAGAAAATTCTTTCTAGAACGAGCAGAAACTAGCAAAATACACAAAGCAATCACTCATATAAATACATCGGCTACACCACTGCAATTTCATAACCACTTCTACAACCCTTTAGATCACACAACTATCAACAGATTCGAAGAAAGTAAATTGGAAAAAGAAAACACTACATGGCAAGCACCCATATCATCTAACACAGCCACACATCGATCAAGACGCATCCAACACGTGGCTAAGAAAAGGCAATATATACAGTGAGACTGAAGGATTCATGATTGCAATACAGGATCAAACAATAAACACCAGATATTACAGCAAGCATATTATTAAAGATCCCAATACCACAACAGATAAATGCAGACTTTGCAAACAACAAATAGAAACAGTAGATCACATCACAAGCGGATGTACAATACTACCAAATACAGAATACCCCAGAAGACATGACAATGTAGCAAAAATAATACATCAACAGCTTGCCTTACAAAATAAACTTATAAAACAACACGTTCCCACATACAAGTATGCACCACAAAGTGTACTGGAGAATGATGAATTCAAATTATACTGGAACAGAACCATTATAACAGATAAAACAACACCACATAACAAACCTGACATCATACTCACCAATAAAAAGAAGAAATTAACACAACTAATCGAAATATCCATACCCAATACAACAAATATACAAAAGAAAACAGGAGAAAAAATTGAAAAATACATCCAACTGGCTGAGGAAGTCAAGGATATGTGGCATCAGGATAAAGTTGACATTATACCAATTATACTATCAACTACAGGAGTCATACCACACAATATCCACCAGTACATCAATGCAATACAGCTACATCCAAACTTATATATACAACTACAGAAATCCGTAATTATCGATACATGTTTAATTACCCGAAAGTTCCTAAATGCAATATAACATATACCGTACAGTTAAAAGGAAGTCACGCTTGATCAAGGTCCGCGTCACTTTCCATTTTTGACCAGACATAACGTCTGAGAAAAGAAAGAAATAATAATAATAATCTTCAGTGATGTGTACATCATTTAATAACAGTTAATCACCATCAATAACCACAAAAAGAATATCAAAATCAAAGAAGAAATTCTATGAGGCAGTGGTATATGAAGCAGGTTGGTGAGTTACAACCCATACATCAAATTAAGAGAAATATTTCCTTATTATGTGAGGTTGCATTTTATTTATTTTGAGATTGTGTGTGAAGCAGAAATTAGATAACAGTAATTTGACAATATCTTTTCTAAATGGCTGACCAGACCACATAAAACATTTACTATATTTTGGCATTTATAGCTACCCTATCAAGTTTAAACCAAATGGCAGTATGTGGTATTATTGACATGAATCTGTGTCAGCTATAATTAAACTAATTTAGCTTCAACATTTCCAAGGAAGTGGTACATAGTAGTATCATGATTCTCTACATGTTTCTCACTGAGAATCAGTTCTTCATATTTTACAAATAGATTTTCATGAGATAGTGTGTATCTTTGCAGCATGTTATGTCAGTTCAGATTTTTGTTTTCCCATTTCTGTGACACTCTGTCATGACAAACAAATCTATAATCACTCACATTGCCATGATATATGTACACTTAATGTAAAGCGTTAATACATTCTGATGAGGATACCATAACCTTATGCATAATTATAGCATAGGTCATATGAATGTTATTTCATACAAAACAGTTCAATGAACAGAAACCTGTCACCTGGACAAATGTTTTGTAAAAAAAGTTCATCACACAATGTTAGAAAAACGTCACTAGAGAGGAAAAAAGAAAAAAAATCAATAATGACTATGGTGGGAATGGGAGTGTTGCGTGTAGTCAGTGGAAAAATAGATAGTGCCATTATCTTGTTTTAAGCTTGGGAAACAACTTTGGTGGATTCACCGGATACATCAGTTAACCAATCAGCTCAGTTCTGTCCGGATTGCATTTAGAACGCGCTCTCACTTTGTTACCCCGCAGAGAGAATTACTAGTGTTCTTTGCATATATTTACCCAATACTGTTCAATGGCATAATCTTTAACTTTTGAGGTCAAAAACTGTTTATTCTACAGAATCATGTATTAAGAATGTTGTATAAAGTGAGTAACTGAACATTTTGCAGCAGCCTCTTCAAGGATGTAAGGATTCTTAAACTTCAGTTATGTTGTTGTTGTTGTTGTTGTTGTTGTTGTCTTCAGTCCTGAGACTGGTTTGATGCAGCTCTCCATGCTACTCTATCCTGTGGAAGCTTCTTCATCTCCCAGTACCTACTGCAACCTACATCCTTCTGAATCTGTTTAGTGTATTCATCTCTTGGTCTCCCTCTACGATTTTTACCCTCCACGCTGCCCTCCAATACTAAATTGGTGATCCCTTGATGCCTCAGAACATGTCCTACCAACTGATCCCTTCTTCTAGTCAAGTTGTGCCACAAGCTCCCCTTCTCCCCAATTCTATTCAATACCTCCTCATTAGTTATGTGATATACCCATCTAATCTTTAGCATTATTCTGTAGCACCACGTTTCGAAAGCTACTATTCTCTTCTTGTCCAAACTAGTTATCGTCCATGTTTCACTTCCATACATGGCTACACTCCATACAAATACTTTCAGAAACGACTTCCTGACACTTAAATCTATACTCGATGTTAACAAATTTCTCTTCTTCAGAAACGCTTTCCTTGCCATTGCCATTCTACACTTTATATCCTCTCTACTTCGACCATCATCAGTTATTTTGCACCCCAGATAGCAAAACTCCTTTACAACTTTAAGTGACTCATTTCCTAATCTAATACCCTCAACATCACCCGATTTAATTTGACTACATTCCATTATCCTCGTTTTGCTTTTGTTGATGTTCATCTTATATCCTCCTTTCAAGACACTGTCCATTCCGTTCAACTGCTCTTCCAAGTCCTTTGCTGTCTCAGACAGAATTACAATGTCATCGGCAAACCTTAAACTTTTTATTTCTTCTCCATGGATTTTAATACCTACTCCGAATTTTTCTTTTGTTTCCTTCACTGCTTGCTCAATATACAGATTGAATAACATCTGGGGTAGGTTACAACCCTGTCTCACTCCCTTCCCAACCACTGCTTCCCTTTCATGCCCCTAGACTCTTACAACTGCCATCTGGTTTCTGTACAAATTGTAAACAGCCTTTCGCTCCCTGTATTTTACCCCTGCCACGTTCAGAATTTGAAAGACAGTATTCCAGTCAACATTGTCAAAAGCTTTCTCTAAGTCTACAAATGCTAGAAACGTAGGTTTGCCTTTCCTTAATCTAGCTTCTAAGATAAGTCGTAGGGTCAAGTATTGCCTCACGTGTTCCAATATTTCTACGGAATCCAAACCGATCTTCCCCGAGGTCGGCTTCTACCAGTTTTTCCATTCGTCTGTAAAGAATTCACATTAGTATTTTGCATCCGTGACTTATTAAACTGATAGTTCGGTAATTTTCACATCTGTCAGCACCTGCTTTCTTTGGGATTGGAATTATTATATTCCTCTTGAAGTCTGGGGGTATTTCGCCTGTCTCATACATCTTGCTCACCAGATGGTAGAGTTCTGTCAGGCTGGCTCTCCCAAGGCCGTCAGTAGTTCTAATGGAATGTTGTCTACCCCTGGGGCCTTGTTTCGACTCAGGTCCTTCATTGCTCTGTCAAACTCTTCACGCAGTATCGTATCTCCCATTTCATCATCATCTACATCCTCTTTCATTTCCATAATATTGTCCTCAAGTACATCGCCCTTGTATAGACCCTCTATATACTCCTTCCACCTTTCTGCTTTGCCTTCTTTGCTTAGAACTGGGTTTCCATCTGAGCTCCTGATATTCATACAAGTGGTCTCTTTTCTCCACAGGTCTCTTTAATTTTCCTGTAGGCAGTCTCTATCTTACCCCTAGTGAGATAAGCCTCTACATCCTTACATTTGTCCTCTAGCCATTCCCGCTTAGCCATTTTGCACTTACTGTCGACCTCATTTTTTGAGATGTTTGTATTCCTTTTTGCCTGCTTCATTTACTGCACTTTTATATTTTCTCCTTTCATCAATTAAATTCAATATCTCTCCTGTTACCCAAGGATTTCTACTAGCCCTCGTCTTTTTACATATTTGATCCTCTGCTGCCTTCACTGTTTCATTCCCCAAAGCTACCCATTCTTCTTCTACTGTATTTCTTTCCCCCATTCCTGTCAATTGTTCCCTTATGCTCTGCCTGAAACTCTGTACAACCTCTGGTTTAGTCAGTTTATCCAGGTCCCATCTCCTTAAATTCCCACGTTTTTGGAGTTTCTTCAGTTTTAATCTACAGTTCATAACCAATAGATTGTGGTCAGAGTTCACATCTGCCCCTGGAAATGTCTTACAATTTAAGACCTGGTTCCTAAATCTCTGTCTTACCATTATATAATCTATCTGAAACCTGTCAGTATCTCCAGGCTTCTTCCATGTATACAACCTCCTTTTATGATTCTTGAACCAAGTGTTAGCTATGATTAAGTTGTGCTCTGTGCAAAATTCTATCAGGCGGCTTCCTCTTTCATTTCTTAGCCCCAATCCGTATTCACCTACTACGTTTCCTTCTCTCCCTTTTCCTACTACCGAATTCCAGTCACCCATGACTATTAAATTTTTGTCTCCCTTCACTATCTAAATAATTTCTTTTATTTCATCATACATTTCTTCAATTTCTTCGTCATCTGCAGAGCTAGTTGGCATATAAACTTGTACTACTGTAGTACGCGTGGGCTTTGTGTCTATCTTGGCTACAATAATGCGTTCACTTCAGTTTATTGTGATTTATGAAATTAATAATGATAAGTAAAAATAATTTTGATATGGATTATGCTTCCATCTTGGATTCAGAATGAAGCTTTATATTCTAGTTCAAAGGACTCAAATTGGGTACTAGCAAACATTAAGCAAGGATAGTAATTTTTTTCTGTTTTCCGCCTTTCCCTTAGTTGATCTAAATTCCTTGAGGTATGTACCGTCTATGCAACTAAATGAAGGCAGCTTGGTTAGTGCCATACGCGTTTTGCTTCTTTTATTTGGGAAGCATCATCAGTGGCCTGAAATACATATTTCCTTTTATACATACAATAAACATATTATGTAGTAGATATAATATACTGCTATAAAGAAAAAACATGACAAACTGTAATATAGCATCATATTATATCTACCACATAATACATTTACTGTATGTATAAAAGGAAACATGGAAGTAGGGCCACTGATGATACTTCCCAAATAAAAGAAGGGTAACGCATATGGTAATAAACAAATTGCCTTCATTTAGTTGCATAGATGGTTCATGCCTCCAGGAATTAAGCAAGTAATTGGAAATCCCCAGATGCTCAAAATTAACTGAAAAGAATGCTTTATCTAGCTCTCTTCCTTTAACTTAGCAAAATGTTTGGACTCTGGGATGTAAATTAATTTGTACACATTATGAACCAGGTTTTTTTAGATGTCACAGAGCTAAATTTCTTAGCTGCAGGCCCACACAGCTGTGACTACAGTGCTGAATGAGAAACAAGCCAGTATACTGTTCAAATGTGTCAACTTCACACATCCTCCAAAAATATTGGAGAGTTCCTAATAGTAATAGAGGACTTTATTGTATACATCAAGACACAGATTTCTGTCTATAAAATTCTGTAAAACCCATATGTAAACTTTGTGAAACATATTGTCTTTTTCAACTTCTTATATGTGTCAAGTTTATGTTGTTATGCAAGCCATATACTAAATAAATAAATCATTAAGTGATGGGCACAATGTTGTAGCCTGTATTGTTGAGCAACACATAAATAAAAAAAATGTATATATTTGACAGCCATGTGTGTTAAATAATTACTTGAAAACCATTGACCCATTCCATACTAAAGGAGTGGAGAAAGCCAAGTAGTAATGATTTGAGACATTGTTGGATGCAGTATTAAATATTGGTTCCTATGTATTGGGGCACAACCTGAAAAGGAGTCAGATCACGGAGGTACCTTACGTTCTTCCAGTGCTGATGTTGATTTGAGTCTTCTCAGGTTTTCTGGCAGATTATCATGTCTGATTGACACAGTATTCTGTCCATCTTGCCGACATTGTTAGGTGCTCCTGATCGGAGGTGTCACATCACCTGCTCCTCCCATTATACCTGCCGCCTACCTCCACCACTCTCCCCTTGTGGTCCATCTCATGGTGCTCTGTCATGCCATCTGCACCCATGTCCATGCCTGTGCCTTCATTTGCACCTGTGAATGTTTGTGAATGGATTAACAGTGTCTAATGCTTCCTCTCCCAATCAAGGACACACTGAGAAAGTGCTACCTTCATTTGCATGGGGTCCCATGCCTTGCTGAGTTGGTAGGCAGTGTCCCTATTAATCAGGTTTTCCCCGTAGCTTGATTTCAGTCACTTCCTTAATGATACTGTCCCGAACCTCGGAGTCTATGTCATGATTTTCATCTCATCATACTTTATGAAGTGCTTGTATCACAGATAGTGCTCAGCTACTGTTGTTTACTGGGTTGTTCCAGCCTAGTGTGGCACTGGTGTAGCACACATTGAATTTCTACTGTTCTGGTTGTCTGGCCAATGTATGACATGCCAAACTCACAAGGTATGTTGTAGGTGTCTGTCTGTCATAAACCTAAGTTGTTCTCTGCACTGCCTAGTATGTTGTTTGTTTGGTGGCTGGGTATGCCACACATACAATGCCAAATTTTGTTTAAATTCTGCTGATCTTCAGAGAGACAGGCCCTACATATGGTATGTACGTTAATGTCTTTGGTTTGTCCTCTTCTCTTTCTTTGTTTGGCACGGACACTGATTGACAAACACTATGTGATCAAAAGTATCCAGACACCTGGCTCAAAATGACTTATAAGCCTGTGGCACCCTCATTCGGTAATGCTGGAATTCAATATAGTGTTAATCCACACTTAGCCTTGATGACAGCTTCCACTCTCGCAGGCATATGCTCAATCAGGTGTTGGAAGGTTTCTTGGGGAATGGGAGCCCATTCTTCGTGGAGTGCTGCATTGAGGAGAGGTATCGTGTCGGTCGGTGAGACCTGACATGTAGTCGGTGTTCCAAAACACCCCAAAGGTGTTCTATAGGATCCAGGTCAGGACTCTGTGCAAGCCAGTCCATTACAGAGATGTTATTGTCGTGAAACCACTCCGCCACAGGCCGTGCATTATGAACAGGTGCTCGATCATGTTGAAAGATGCAATCGCCATCCCCGAATAGCTCTTCAACCGGGGGAAGCAAGATGGTGCTTAAAACATCAATGCAGGTCTATGCTGTGATAGTGCCACAAAACAACAATGGGTGCAAGCCACCTCCATGAAACAGAGGACCACATCATAACACCACTGCCTTTGAATTTTACTGTTGGCACTACACACAATGGCAGATGACTTTCACCAGGCATTCACCATACGCACACCCTGCCATCGGATCGCCACATTGTGTACCATGATTCACAACTCCACACAACATTTTTCTACTGTCCAATCATTCAATATTTATGCTTCTTACACCAAGGGAGGTGTCGTTTGTCATTTACTGGCGTGATTTGTGCCTTATGAGCAGCCGCTCGACCATGAAATCAAAGTTTTCTCACCTCCCACCTGACTGTCATAGTATTTGCAGGGGATCCCGATGCAGTTGGAATTCCTGTGTGATGGTCTGGATAGATGTCTGCCTATTACACATTACGACCCTCTTCAACTGTCCTCTGTCTCTGTCAGTCAACAGACGAGGTCGGCCTGTACACTTTTGTGCTGTATGTGTCCCTTCACATTTCCACTTCACTGTCACATCGGAAACAGTGAACCTACGGCTGTTTAGGAGTGTGGAAATCTCATGTACAGACATATGACACAAGTGACACCCAATTACCTGACCATGTTCAAAGTCCATGAGTTCCGCAGAGTGCCCCATTCTGCTCTCTCACGATGTCTAATGACTACAAAGGTCACTGATATGGAGCACCTGGCAGTAGGTGGCAGCACAATGCACCTAATATGGAAAACGTATATTTTTGGGGGTGTCGGGATACTTTTGATCACATAGTGTAGTGCACATCTGATTTGGGCAATGAAGTAGCCATTTTTATGGAAGACCTCTCAGAGATGCTCAGGTTCAGAGCCCAAGCTGTCTTTGTCTGGTAGGGCGTGTGCCCTGTGGACTTCAAGTGCTCGTCTTCTGAGCAGGATGGTGGCAGCTATTGGAAAAGGGGTACTGATCAGTGTGGTTTGCATGATGACTGGGTGTTGTGTGATGTCCTTAGGTTAGTTAGGTTTAACTAGTTCTAAGTTCTAGGGGACTGATGACCATAGCTGCTAAGTCCCATAGTGCTCAGAGCCAGTGTAGTTTGGCTTGTGGTAGACACTGCACACGCGACCATTTGGTTTGTCTCTCACCTGATCATCAAAGAACATCATCTGTTCATCCTTCTCCAGTTCCGTGGTGAATCTGATATTTGGATGGTATTAGAGAAGCAGGAACTCGCTGAGCTTCACCATTCCACAGGGCCATCTCACAAACATGTAATCCCTGTACCAAATGAAATATGTTGGTTTGTAAGTGGTCAAGTCAGATTCACCAGCACTGGGGACAGAGGACTGCCAATGGCTACACCTTCAGTTCATTTATAATATTGTCCTTTGAACAAGAAGTAGGTGAATGTTAACAAATGCCTGCACAGGTCTTTCAACATAGGGTTGAACTATTCACTTATCACTTCTATCAAATCCTTTAGTAAATGATGACTAACTGAAACCCTCAGCTGCCGACAGGTGTTGTTGATATACCTCGATGTGGACAACTGAAAATGTGTGCCCCGACCAGGATTCGAACCCGGGATCTCCTGCTTACATGGCAGACGCTCTATCCAGCTGAGCCACCGAGGACACAGATGAATAGCACGACTGCAGGGACTTATCCATTGCACGCTTCCCGTGGGACTCACATTCCCAACTGTCCACAATTCTACATATGTAATGTACCTTATAGACATTTGCCCATTCACTCATTACTCGCACACGCTTTGGTGATTCCCATAAGATAAGTCCCTGCAGTCGCGCTATTCATCTGTGTCCTCGGTGGCTCAGATGGATAGAGCGTCTGCCATATAAGCAGGAGATCCCGGGTTCGAGTCCCGGTCGGGGCACACATTTTCAGCTGTCCACATCGAGGTATATCAACAACACCTGTCGGCAGCTGAGGGTTTCAGTTAGTCATCATTTATTCCAGGGAAAAGCTGCACGGTCATCAACAGTATTCTGTTCTTTCGAGAACATTTACTGTCTTCATATAAATCCTTTAGTGGCACTCTTGTGAACAAAGAAACTACATCAAAACTGACCTTCATGTCAGTACCCAAAATGTGTAGGTCCTTCAGACACTGGATGAAGTCCATTAACTCGTGTATCTGGTGGCAGCATTTCTCTTCGTAATGATTGAGCAACATCTTGAGTAACTTGGTGAGGTTCTATGCAGAATTGTTGACTACAGGGCATAAAAGGGTATACCACTTGTGTACTTTTGGTAGCCCATACATTACAGGTGGTACTGGAGCCTGTGTACATACATGCTCAATGATGTTCTCTGGTAATCCTGACACTCTGAGTAGTGCTGTTGTCTTCCTGTCGACCTGGTTACGGGAGTCACTGTCAACACATCTATATGAAGAGTCATCCAAGAAAAGATGAATATTCTTATAATAATCCAGCCTGTCCATAATAACAGTGGCCTTCCCTTTGGCAGCTGGGAGTACTACATTACTGTTGTCCTCCTGTAGTTCCCAGAGGGTTTTCCTCTCATCCCTGGATATACTGGGCTTAAATCATCATATGCCTTTCAATGGACTTCTTCTGCTGAATAAAGTGTCAGTGCTAGTGCAGCTTAATTGTACTGGACTCTTGAAACTTGATAAAGGCAGAATTTTTGATCTAGCCACGAAATTGAGGCTGCTTCTTAGCAGTTTTATCATTGTGTTGTCAACTTCTTCGTCTGTTAGATTGATAACAGTGTGAACTCCTTCAGCTTGATGTTGTTGTTTAGACCATAAATGCTAATGCTCAAACATCAGCATTTGGTGTGTCATTGCCTTCATGTGGAGTGATTCAGCAAGGGACGATGAATCACTATCCACCCACTTCCAAATTTCATGATCTAGGGTATCTGCAAGATGAATGTGTACACTGAGTAGTTCTCTGCACTGTCTCAATCACAATGCAAACAAAAATAATAAATAGAAGAGGACAAACCAGAGGCATTAGCATACATACTATATGCAGAGCCTGTGTCTGTGAAGATCAGCAGAATTCAAAGAAATTTGGAATGAAATGTGTACATAATGTCACCATGACATTGTAAGTATAACATGACAAACAGCCAGAGTAGTATTCAACATTTAGAACACCAGTGCCACACTAGGCTGGAATAACCCAGTAAATCTGCAGATACAAGCACTCCATGAAGTATGATGAGATGAAAATCCTGGTACAGAGTCCTATGTTCTGGACAGTATCATTAAGGGGGCGACTGAAATCAAAAAGGGCAGAAAATATGATAACATGGACACTTAGCAAGGCCTGGCACCCCATGCTCAAATGATTGTAGAGTAATGGCATCTTGTCACAGTAAACTGGGTTTGTGATTGGGAATACAAAGGTAGGACTTCCTCGGCACTTCCTCGATTAGTAGAGGAGACATTACACACTACTAAGACACAGATGAAGGTGCAGATGCAGGCACGACCAACATGACAGATTACCACCAGCCAAACCATAGGGGGTGACTGGCAGGGATTGGGGTCAGGTACAGAGGGAGGAGCAGTTCCTGTGGTACCTCAGTACATCAGGAGTGCCTGATGTAGGGAAGCTACATCAACAAAATGTGTTTCCAAAACCTGAGATACTATCCATGTAACAGTCAAGCCCACAAGTCACGTTTAATTTGAGGAGTGCTTAGCTGTATGTTGTGAGAAAAGTGGAATCCTTCTGTGAAAAATGACTAATATCACTGCTTTTCTGATCTGCAAATTTAGCTGTCTTGCTTACTGACTGATGGTCATGAACATTCACTAATGACATTTATGGACTTGTATATCAACTGCAGGGAGATACATTCCACATAATCTTATCAAGGATGACTTTATGTCCATCCCAAGTCGTTTAGGGATCTGGGTTCTATTATATGAAAGCCTCACATTCTACTGAATTCTCAGAGATCATGTATAGTCCTGTAATCAAAGGCCCATTTTTTGTCTATTCCACAACATTTAGAGATCGAGATTCCAGTATGTGAGAACTTTACACTGTTCTGAGATCTCAGAGATCATGTACAGTCCTGTAATTCTGATCACTTGTCTATTGCCATGCATTTGTTGTGTAACTTTTATTTCAATCATATGTAACGCTCTTGGTCCTGTAATTTTCACAAACATTAGTCTAGTTAACTGAATATTTAATTTATTTTCCTTCAGTTGTGTAGCTCTTGTAAAACTGATTACGATATTTGGGTTGGCAGTGAAGATAATTATTTCTCCTTTACTGATATAAACGAAGGGGGTCATTAATACAGAATAATAATAATAATAATAATAATAATAATAGTAGTAACAACAACAACAATAACGATAAACCTAATATCAAGTAGCATAGCATGCCAGCAGCGAATTTTCCCCAGTCTGAACATGGCGTCTTTTCTGAACTGATGAAGATGCCTAATATGGATTTTTGCTTTCTATTAGTTCAATATGACGTAACCTGCTTGTGTACCTTCAGTCCCATGAAATTAAAGTTTATTCAAGAAATGTTGTGATTTGTGATCTTTCAGAAATCATGCGAAAGTCCAACTGAGAATATGGAGGGAGGGGGGCTGATAGATCAAAAATTCTGAAAAACATATCTTTAGGAATTCAAATTTTTGGGAGATTCCTTCTGTATTTTCTCACATGCATGACTGATTGTAGCAGCTATGTCAGGAGAATAGGCTTTTAATATTTTACTTTAAATTTGAATCAGTTCATGAGAGTTTCTGTTTTAAAGAGGTTTAAGTACATTTCCAATTTCCTGTGAAAAAGTTGGACTAGCACAAAACTGACAGACTGTTTGCGTAACTTGCAGTCACAAACACTGAACTAATTTTCCTTTTCAGCTACCTATACCAACTTCCTCCATCGTGTTAAGGATGTAATTATTAAAAATATTGCTATGTAATAGCATCCTTTCTCATCTGGCCACTTACTTTGATATCTAAATCATCCTGATGCTTGACATATCTCACAGTTTTCCTTATATGGCTTTAACAATGTTTTCACAAATATTTACTTAGTACTTGACATGCAGACATTATGATTTTCTTTGATAGCGATTCTTAAGATGGGTCAATATGTCTACTGTTCAGACAGTTGTACATCTGTGCTTGTTCTAACCATTTTGGACAGATCCACAAGGTTTGTTCAGAAAAGAGATCACTAAATCTATAAAAAGTAACTTATTGATCAGAATAGTAAAATGCATCAAAATTATTCAAAAAAGGACCATCCTACATTGATATATTTTTGCCAGTGAGATTTCCAAGTATTGTATGCTTCTTGGAAAGCTTGAGTTGAACCGTCCTTTAGGGCATGCATAACAGCAGTTTTCATGTTGTCGATGGTCTTGAAATGGTATCTTTTCAAGGGTGTCTTGAGGCAGAGAAACAAAAAAAAGTCTCCTGGAGCGAGGTTGAGGCTGGGGGTGGGTGGAGTGGGGTGTGTGGCTAGGGCACTGTTGCCACATCATTTTTGAGCAGGTAATCACTCACCTAAATAGTGGTCTGACTGGGTGCATTGCTCTGATGTAGCTTCCCAGAACTGGCGATGTGTGGGCTGATGGTTACAATTTCATGAAAGTGGTGTTGAGTATATCCAAGAGTCTGAGTTACATGGTCTGTATTAAAAAGTTCACACACACGATTCATGCTGTATAAACCTTCCGACATTGAAGAGCATTCAGAGTGAGTTTCACCATTGACGCCACTCCAGTTGTCTTGACAGACATTCATTCCTAAATGTTACTCAATCTCTGGAAAATTTTTGGCACTGGACTTGCCAAGTTTCACACAGACTTTCATTGAATATTGTTTCTTAAGTGTGTCTAGAACTGGCTCACCAAACAGAGGTTCATGTAGGGACATGTCCTGACTTTCCAAGACCTTGGAGGAAACTGGGGTTGATCATGCTGGGAAGCTAAAAACATCCGCCAATTAGCACAGGGAGATAGACACACTCCAACCCAATAGGAGCATCAGAATAGAACTAGTGACATTACTTGCTGGACAAACCTTGTCTTTTCCAGCAGCTCAATATTTTAATTCCTTCAAAATTCATGGCCTTTTCATGTTCTGTTACTTCTGTATTTCGCAATTCTTATTGGGATCAACTATTGAAGGTGGAGACATTTATCTAGAAATGTGTCAAAGTTAAAAATTAACATTTAATACACTAAATATAGCACTCCAACATATATTCCCTTAGCTCTTCCAACACTTGACTATTGTGAAGTAATTAATTACCCTGACTTACTTGTCAGAAACTCCATTTAAGTAGCCATATTGTCTATTGAGCCATCTAATCATAAAGATCTGTATATAGGACCAAATATAAAGACATTATCAAGCAAGTAACTTACCAATACACAGCTGTCTTGTACAGTTCTGAAGCAAAGGTTTTCAAATGATACTGAAATATAAGTTTTGAGCAATATTTTTATGCCAGGGGTTTGATTTCTTACAAAGAAAGTAAGAATCTCCTGCAGAGTTGGCTGAAACACTCCACGGAGTTGTTCAGCCACCCAATAGGGAAGGGTTTACTTCCTCCACACACAATGGCCCCTTTCCATACAGAGTATGAGAGTTATGCCTATCGTGTATTTATTGAGAGTAGGGCAGCATTATGATACCCAATGCTGATGCATGAGACACAGCAGAGATCTGGAATTTAATCTAGCACATTGGCACAAAATCTGGTACATAGGAACTTTACAGACCTCAGCCAGGATTCAAACTGGATACCTCTCAACAGAGTACCATTGTACAGGCATACATTTATGATTTCAGCTGTGGGTGGAGGTGGGTACTCCTTTTAATTAAAAACACGGGGGATATGGAAACTGAAATTGCCACAAGTTGTTATTTGCCTACATTTGTCTGTCCAATAATGCAATAGTGCTTCTGAGCTTTTTTAGCTATTGAGGCAGCTAAAACAGACTACCCAGAATATATCCAGAATGAGTAAGTCAAGGTGAGGTTTTCATTAAGTTGTAGCAGACAATGTGGCAAATTTTTTGACATAAGGAAATAATTTTCAATGTTTGTAGCTGTTGACTCATGAGATGAAAATCGTTTTTTAAGTGAAGTACGTACTTTTTCTGCAGCACTGGAAAGTGCCTCTGAGAAGGACTTTAACATATGTGATACTTAATCAAACAGCAAGAAGGTAAAACTGTGCCTGAGCACTGAGAAAAGAGATCCCATAATTAATATTGGTTTTACTGTAACACAAATAAGCAAATACTTAAACAATTCTTTGTGTACCCACTTCTCCCAGTAGTACAAACTGCCCCAGAAACCTGTTTGGTTTCCATGTGACTTGCTATACAACAATGATAGGCAGTAGTTGTTTATATTATTATTATTATTATTATTATTATTATTATTACTATTTTCTTTAGTATCTGTCCCATGGATCATGTGCAGTACAACACACTGTATTGTAATGTTAGACATTTTACTCTTCTTAATTTTAAGGCTATATAGTATTTACTCATATTTATATTCGCACATTCTACTCATAGGTTGCACAAAATTCATGTACCATATACTATGATAGTATCTTAGAGTTTCACATTTATTTTATAATAGTAACATATGTTATAATAGTGACATATGTTACTATTACATGTTATCAAAATATTCTCTTACTGAGTAGATGCCTGTGTCTTAACTGTTCTCTCAATTTTTTCTTCCTTTTTTACATTTGTGATTGATTTTATAGGATGTTCTAGAGTTTTATTCCCATGTGCTAGGTAGGCTTTTGGCATTTGTAAGTGTTTGGAAGCATAACATGGTAATTACCTACTTGCTGTGTGCAGTGATAGTGAATATGTGAATTTTCTCATATTTTATTACTAATCCCCCCCCCTAAATGAACCATGGACCTTGCCACTGGTGGCGAGGCTTGCATGCCTCAGTGATACAGATATACAGATAGCCGCACCATAGCTGCGACCACAACGGAGGGGTAGCTGTTGAGAGGCCAGACAAACATGCGGTTCCTAAAGAGGGGCAGCAGCCTTTTCAGTAGTTGCAGGGACAACAGTCTGGATGATTGGCTGATCTGGTCTTGTAACATTAGCCAAAATGGCCTTACTGTGCTGGTACTGTGAACAGCAGAAAGCAAGTGGAAACTTCAGCCATAATTGTTCCCTAGGGCATGGCATGCAGCTTTACCACATGGTTAAATGATGTCCTTCTCTTGGGTAAAATATTCCAGAAGTAAAAGTGTCTCCCCATTCAGCTCTGCAGGTAGAGACTACTCAGGAGGATGAGCATTATTAGGAGAAAAGAAACTGGCATTCTATGGAACGGAGCATGAAATGTCAGATCCCTTAATCAGGCAGGTAGGTAAAAAAATTTAAAAAGGGAAATGGATAGGTTAAAGTTAGATATGGTGGAAATTAGTGAAGTTTAGTGGCAGGAGGAACAAGACTTCTGGTCAGGTGAATGCAAGGTTATAAATGCAAAATCAAACAAGGGTAATGCAGAGTAGGTTTAATCACGAATAAAAAATAGGAATGTGGATAAGCTACTAGAACAGCATGGTGAATGCATTATTGTAGCCAAGATACACACAAAGCCCATGCCTAAACAGTAGTACAAGTTTATATGCCACCTAGCTCTGCAAACGATGAAGACATTGAAGAAATGTATGATGTGCTAAAAGAAATTATTCAGATAGTTAAAGGAGATGAAAATTTAATAGTAAAGGGGGACTGGAATTTGATAGTAGGAAAAGGAAGAGATGGAAAAGTAGTAGGTGAATATGAATGAAAGAGGAAGCCACTTAGTAGAATTCTGCACAGAGCATAACTTAATCATAAGTAATACTCGGTTTAAGAATCGTGAAAGAAGGCTGTATACATGGAAGAGGCCTGGAGACACTGGAAAGTTTCAGATAGATTATATAACGGCAAAACAGAGATACCAGGTTTTAAATTGTAAGACATTTCCAGGGGCAGATGCGGACTGCGAAAAGGTAGGAATTTAAGGAGATGGGACCTGGATAAACTGAAAGAACCAGAGGTTGTAAAGAGTTTCAGAGAGAGCATTAGGGAACGATTGACAACAACAGCTGAAAGAAATACAGAAGAAGAATGGGTAGCTTTGAGAGATAAAATATTGAAGCCAGCAGAGGATCAAGTAGGTAAAAGATGAGAGCTAGTAGAAATCCTATGGTAACAAAGGAGATAGGCCTACTGAATTTAACTGGTGAAAGGAGAAAATATAAAAATGCGGTAAATGAAGCACGTGAAACAGAATACAAACATCTCAAAAATGAGATTGCCAAAAAGTGCAAAATGGCTAAGCAGTAAGACAGATACTGCCTACAGGAAAAGTAAAGAGACCTTTGGAGAAAAGAGAACCAGCTGTATGAACATCAAGAGCTCAGATGGAAAACCAGTCCTAAGCAAAGAGGAGAAAGCAGCAAGGTGGAATGAATATATACGGGGTCTACACAAGGGTGATGTACTTGAGGGCAATATTATACAAACGGAAGAGGACGCAGATGAATATGAAATGGGAGATATAATACTGCGTGAAGAGTTTGACAGAACAATGAAAGACCTAAGTCGAAACAAGGTGCCAAGAGTAGACAACATTCCATTAAAACTACTGGTAGCCTTGGGTGAGCCAGTCATGACAAAACTCTTCCATCTGGTGAGCAAGATGTATGAGACAGGTGAAATACCCTAAGACTTCAAGAAGTATAGAATAATCCCAATCCCAAAGAAAGCAGCTGTTGACAGGTGTGATAATTACAGAACTATCAGTTCAGTAAGTCACTGTTGCAAAATACTAACATGAATTCTTTACAGGTGAATGGAAAACCTGGTAGAAGCCAACCTCGAGGAAGATCAGATTGGATTCTTTAGAAATGTTGTAACACGCGAGGCAATACAACTTATCTTGGAAGATAGGTTAATGGAAGGCAAATCTATGTTTCTAACATTTGTAGACTTAGAAAAAGCTTTTGACAATGCTGACTAGAATAATCTCTTTCAAATTTCGAAAGTGGCAGGGGTAAAATACATGAAGCAAAAGGATATTTTCAGTTTGTACAGGAACCACATGGCAGTTATAAGAGTCTAGGGGCATGAAAGGGAAGCAGTGGTTGGGAAGGGAGTGAGACAGGGTTGTAGCCTATCCCTGACGTTATTCAATCTGTATACTGAGCAAGCAATATAGGGAACAAAAGAAAAATTTAGAGCAGGAATTAACATCCATGAAGAAGAAATAAAAACTCTTGAGATTTTCCGACAACATTATAATTCTGTCAGATACAGCAAAGAACCTGGAAGATTAGCTGAACAGAATGGACAGTGTCTTGAAAGAAGGATATAAGGCAAACATCAACAAAAGCAAAACAAGGATAATGTAATGTAGTCGAATTAAGTTGGGTGATGCTGAGGGAATTAGATTAGGAAATGAGACACTTAAAGTAGTAAATGAATTTTTTTATTTGGGGAGCAAAGTAACTGATGATGGTTGAAGTAGAGAGGATGTAAAATGTAGACTGGCTATGGCAAGGAAAGCATTTCTGAAGAAGAGAAATTTGTTAACATCGAGTATAGATTTAAGTGTCAGGAAGTCGTTTCTGAAAGTATTTGTATGGAGTGTAGCCATGTATGAAAGTGAAACATAGGCGATAATTGGTTTAGACAAGAAGAGAATAGAAGCTTTTGAGATGTGTGAATGCTGAAGATTAGAGGCGTAGCTCACATGCGTAATGAGGCGGTACTGAACAGAATTGGGGAGAAGAGGAATTTGCAACACAATTTGACTAGAAAAAGAAGTCGACTGGTAGGACACATTCTGAGGCATCAAGGGATCACCAATTTAGTATTGGAGGGAAGCGTGGAGGGTAAAATTCGTAGAGGGAGACCAAGAGATGAATGCGTTAAACAGATTCAGAAGCATGGACGTTGCAGTAGTTTTTCAGAGAATAATAGACTTGCACAGTATAGAGTAGCATGGAGAGCTGCATCAAACCAGTCTCTGGACTGAAGACCACAACAACAACATTACTTATTTCATGTTTCTCGATTAAAAGTGAACTTTCCTAGGATGTACATACAGGGGAATGGTGATATCTTTAATTTTTTAAAGTGAAGACCTACATAAATCTCTAACACTCTTTCCAGTAACGATTCCAATACCTCTCTTTTGTAATTTGAATGTACTCTGTGCTGCAAGAGAGTTACCATGGACTAAGACTGGATATCTTACACGAGAATGAGCATAAATGTGTAACATGCACTGGGTCATTCCATACAAATCATCCAATAAAAAATAAATTTTACACCCACCTCCTTAGATTTTCATGAAATTTGGCTCAAATGGTTCTAATACCATCCTGACAACACCTGCAAATTTTTTTTGCTGTATCTCTTATAGTTTTTTTTAAATGAATTTTTAAATTTTTATGTTTTGCGTTTTCCGAACCTTCGGAAATGGTAAATTTAATTTGTATTCAAAACTTTAAAATTGCTTATCTTAAAAACTCTTTTAGATAACATCATGAATTTTTGCAGCAAGTTTATTTATTATACATATTTGAAGATAAAAATGATACTATTAAAATATATTAATATTTTCTATGAAAAAAAATATATGTATTTTTTTTTTTTTTAACGGATGTTTTGTTTCATAAGAATTGCAATATCTAGAGTCTCAGAACTGATAGAATGCTCAAATTAGTTTTAATTTACTCTTAAACATATAGGCTACTTGATAAAACAAAAATAATGATGGCTTTTTAACATGTTTATTAATTATAGTAGATTACATTAGAATTATGTACAAAGATAGTGTACTTATGACACTTATGTATAACCCAACTGATTGCTTGAAACATTGAATTTTTTGAGTAATTTTGTCTTTTTAATAAACATTAATGCTGATTCAAACTGTTTTTCCACTTCATCCAAGAGCTTTCTGTTCTTTTGATACAGTCTTTTTTGAAGTAATACATTCTTCCAGTGCCGCTTGATTGAGGTGCGTCTACTACACAGACTATGTGCTCCAAAGGCACTACGCAAGAATCTTCTCTTTCAGGCCAATAAATGGTGCAGCTTGTCCTGAAGGATGTAGAAATAGAATTTCTGCATCTTCTTCATCATTGAATATTGTTTTTACCAGTCCAAAGTACCAGTTATCGTCATAATTTGCAGCCATATAGCTATTTATGGATGGTTCAACACGAACCCAATCAGATGAAGAATGGAAAGAAAAGACTAAGGAGGGTTTTACACTATCTGTAGTCCTTCTAATTTCAAGGCTGTTTGTTGGAAGTGGTTTGAAGTTATGAAAACTTCTTGTTCCAGAAATGGTTCGGGTTGCTGAAAAACATTTTTTTAGTTTTAACCGTAGCAAATCAGCGTCTTTTTTTGTCAATAAAGTGAAAATGAATGTTTTCAATATTTTTTTCACAAAACTTTTACACATCGATTGCTGTCATTATTTGTTCTTCGTCTGAAAGCTGTAGACTGGCTTTCCTTAAAATTCTTTTAATAGTTCATCCTAGGCCATCACAAATTGACTTCCCATGACTTGTTGCAAAAAAAGTGTGTTGGGCCTTCAAATTAAAGTCTCTCAAGTGTTCAGTCAAATTTTTAAAACTGTTTCTATTTTTGTACTGCCCAGCACAACCATCTGTAAAGTAGTGAACTGAGTCAATGTCAGTATGATGTAATGACAGCCACTTTGTAATTTATTTTTGTACAAAGTTAACAAAACCAGTGTCATGTTCTTGGTCATCACTAATAAAACAGTGGTTGGAAACAAAAACATTGTTTTCCTCATTTCTTAGAAAAACTCCAACTGGGTGTAGAGTACAACTACCTCTATTCCAGTGGTAACTTTGGATCTCATTTTGTATAACAAAGGAATAATTTTCACTGAAATCCATCACAATAATTGCTGTTTTGGGTGGTGGGTCTTCTTTCAATCTTTTAAAGGCTGCTGATTGGGATTTTGCTATAAACGAGTGCGGGGTGAGCTTTTCCAATGACCTAACCAATAAAGAAATGTAGTCTTCAACAGTGATAGACTGTTTGATCATTTCTGCCCTGTCTGTGTTAACCCACTGACTGATTACAATTTCTTCTTCTAAATCATAATCTTCACTTAGTTTTTCAGTTAAGTACTCAGTTAGTGCAGTATTTGCAGGACAGCTGTCGCAATGATGTAGCATGCAGTTTTGGTTTTGCGTGTTGCACACAAGCATCTTAATTAGGTCTTTATAAGATTCTTCAATTTTCACAGCATCCAGTAATAGTTTAACATTCTGGTGGATACTGCATACACATACAGTGTGTGTGCCTGCAGCACCAGCAAGAATACACCATTTAGGTCTCAAGAAACAAAATTTTGAAAATCCTACTTCTACCTCGGGATTCTCCCATTAGAAAGAAGTTCTCTCAAGATACACAAAATGAGTCTTTTTTGCATGTACAAATTTTTTTGAACACTTACTTTGTCTTTTGTTCCAGATAGCACTCTGGAACTTTCATCCTTTTTATAAAAAATCTGTTACAAGTCTTACTGTATTTTCAGAAAGATTTTTACCTTTTTTTGGACCAGGAGTTTCCAAAATACCCTTTTCAGATTTTAGCTTTCTAGCTTGTCGCACCATGTACTCACTCACATTAAATTCTTTCATCACTTTATTTCGACTCCAAGAATCTGGAGCCAAGGTCAGAATCTGGATTTTTCTAGACCTCCCAACAGATGAAATCTTCTCTTTCATAAGAGAAATCATTACATCAAAATCCTTTGCTTTCTCAACCACACTTTTATCTCCTTCGTCATCATCAGAACTTGGTGCATCATATTTTAATGCTTTTGAAACCGCCTTTTTTGCAGTCTTATCAATACTGCTAACCTTCCTTTTAAAATAAGACCCTTTACTTTGTTCTGACAAGCCATGAAGCTTTATCGGTGTTAAACCTAAATTATCAAGAGCAATGTTTGTTTGTACGAGGGATTCATTTCTGGATTCCAATGATTCTAATTCACCCATTACTTCATCATCTGTTTCACTTTCATTGACTTCAACTCTTAATTTTTCCTCACAAAAGTTACGGCATGTTGAGCAAAGCTTTTGTCCAGGTTTTATGCTAATATTTTTTGTCAGTAATTGTTTAGAAAGATCCAAGCCTACACTTCTCAACGATTTTTTGATGGGCTTTTTGTGTTTTTTAGTGGGTCTACACATGTTGTTTGATACTTTTCAAAAACATTTAAGAAGTAGTAGCTGTGGTGTGAACATATATTCTTAAATTCACACAGATTAATTCCAGATCGTAAGTGGATCAAATCTTTTTCTTCCTCACTCAATTCAGATACCGGTTGTAACTTTTTTGAAGGTGTGTAGGTTGTTTGGAAACAGTCAGATTTTTTAAATAACCCTACGCACAAGGTTTGAATATCTGACATACTGATTTCACTTTTGGTCTGATTACTGTTCTGGTTACTTTTATAGGATATTTGAAAAGAATCTCTGTAAACTAAGTAACAGTACTTACTGAAAGCTCAAATAAACATAATAAAATACTATCCAAGCACTATTTAACACTGTAATAATTTTTTACTTTTTATTTTTAAAATATAATTAATATTATTTTAAAAATCAGATAACTATTAAACAAGTTAAAAGGGCAACATAATTTTTCTTTTATCTAATAGCCTATACAATTAAGAGTATTTTAAAACAAATTTGAGCTTTCTACCAGGTCTGAGACTATAGATATTGCAGTTTGTGTAAAACTAAACATCCTAAACATCCGTTAGCTAAAAAAAAAAAAAAAAAAAAAAAAACTATAAGAGATAGAGCAAAAAAATTTTACAAGTGCTTTCAGGATGATAAAAGAAGTAATTGTACCAAGTTTCATCAAAATCTGACATGGTGGGTGTCAAGGCCTGGGTGACTTGACATGGAATGACTCCACTTATTACTTATTTACGCAGGGTTCTTAGGGTCCTTACAATACAACAATAGTTACAAAGCTTTGAATTAACATGTGTCTAATGCATGTCGGGTTCATTGTTATTCTGGATTCACAGGCTGAAGAATTTAGCCTCCTTACTATTTACAGCTGGTTGAATACTAAAAGTGATACATTGATATTGGACACTTCAGTTTTGTTCATAACAAAAATTTAATGATGCTGTTTTACTGTCATTAAAAAGTATCTAGTTTATCTGGGTTCTAGCCGACTGTCATCATTTTCTACCTGTATTATAATTGCCATGTCATCAGCAAACAATACTTTTCTTTTTGCCTCAATATTTAGGAATGAGTCATAAATACAGATAAGAACTAGAGGTTTGTGTACTGATGCTTGATGAATGCCAGAGGTGAATGGGTCTGAATTGACAAGCACACAGGAACTAGTTTAGTGTTGCAGTATGTAAACCATAAGTTAACTCTTCGGATACGATCGCTGAAACAGCTCAATCGGAAGTCCTTATACCACAGTGTCTAATTGTCCTAATGAGATTGGCGTGGTCAACCATGGCTAATGCTTTTATTAAGTCTAGGAATATTCCTATTACTTGACTTTTATCATCCAGAAGTTTTAGAACATTGTGCACACTGTCATATATAGCAGTGTGATTTTTGGCTTCTAAAGCCATGCTCTAGTGAGCTGGCATATTTTTGTTCCCAAGGTTTTTCAACCAAATATTTATTTATTTATTCATCCCTCTTTAAGCATTTGCATGCAATTGATATCGTCATGAACTATGTAAAAGAGGTTTTATAAAGGCACATATACGATACAAAAAACAACACGTGGTAAATAAAGATTCCTCCACATTGTTAAATATGGAATTATACATTGGTAATTTAATAAGTATCACGCAATAAATTAATAAAGGATATACACAAAAATTTGCAAATATGGTAACAGTATAAATATTAGCTGAACATTATTTAGTTACTTGAACATTCATTACAAGATACTAAGGGGCACAAAAAAGCATAGAATGAAAGTAGGTAACATTGCCTGCGCAAGTAGTGTGTTGAAAAGCTTTAGTCCTACATATTTGTAACTGTTTTGTGTTTTATTACGTCGAATTGACGGTATACTTGTTTTATAAATAAAAACTGTCTTTTCTTGCTGCACTGTGTTCTATATCTCACAGACTCTCTTTATTTTACGGTATCTTCAGTAGTGTATAGAATGATACAGTTTTGTTTTGATATATGTTATTTGTAAATTTTAAGGCAATTCACATTCCGTTTTAAGTAAATACGTGGTTACTTACAGTTCTTTGCGGTTTTGGTCGGCATTTGCGTTGCCTCTCAATTGGTCACAGGCTGCAGGTTACATCAGAACTTCACATACGAAATATAAGAACGTTTTCATAATTCGAACTTTTTTTTTCTTTACTATTTACATACTGTTTGCCCTTCCTGACACGGCGCACTATTAGTTTTCTGTCAGTAATTGTACATATTTAATCAAAAACGCAACTACTGTCAGTTCCTCATGTCTCATCCTGTTTGCCCGGTTTGTATACGCACGTTGCCAACCTAACGAAGTGTCTGCTGGAAACTAACGTCATAACGTGTGTGTGTGTGTGTGTGTGTGTGTGTGTGTTGTAGAATGTCGAATATGAATGTAATAGCTCTCAGAGAGTGGTTGAAAGTTCTGGTGTTCAGCTTATTTGAGTTTTGGTTGAAATGATTTGTGGAGAGGTTCATGGGCAAGTGACTGGTATTATCATTACTATCATTATTATTGTGATAATAATCCTCTATTGGAGCATTACTCTATTAATTTATCTACTAGTGTAAACAATGAGTTGTTTGGAACGTAAACTTGATCAATTAACAGGGTTTTCTTTTCTGCTTTGGTTTTCTGCATGTGATAATTTTGTTGCAGGGTTAGTAGGTGTTTTTTATTGTTGATTATAATTATTTTCATGTCTTATTCTTCTCAAGTGGTTGGTTTGTAATTGTGTTCCCTTAGGTGTTCTACAAATGTGGAGTGGTTTGCCTTATACTTCCAGGCTCTCATCTGTTCTTTGTATCCGACATCATATGCTCTGCCTGTTTGTCCTGTGTATCTGCCATCACAAGAGCTACACTGTAATTGATATATACGTGATTTCTAGTATATATGTATGTTATTTGTCAGTTTTGGGTTTATTTGATAGAATTGTCTGTTGTGTATGCTATGGTTATGCCCTGTCTTTTGGAAATGTTAGTGATTTTGTGTTTCTATGTCATTGTATACCATCTTGTGTTTTCTCTTAAATTTTCCTGATTATTCTGTGATTTGTTATTGTACTGAGTGTTTATAATAGTGTTTGGTTCTGTTTTGTTGCTGTCAGTGATTTTGTTTTTCTGCTTTTATTTTATGTTTAATTTTGTTTGTTTAGCTGTGTGACTATGTTACAACTGTAATCGTCAAGTGGGGATACTTTGACTGCAGGTCTTACTTTGTTCAAAAATTAGGAAAAACTTTGAGCGTCTCTTTCACAGATATTACTGAACTTAGCTGAGTGCACTCTTTCCGTCGTAGTTCTCCACATTGTCGCTAGATGGCAGCACAAATCCCATAATCAAAGAACATAAGTGTGCAGTCATAAATGGCAGACATACTGAACGTTACATTCCGCAAATTTTTTTCGTCTGTCTAAATACCTATATGAAGAATATCAGTGGTGATTTCCAGTGTTTGTGTATTGTAGTAAGCTCTAAGATATCTATTGACAATGCTTATATAATATCTTGAGCAAGAATTGACTCATGAAACTTAAAAATAAACGTTTCGTTGAGGACTGCATGTTTGTTAAGTTATGTGGGGTTACTTTGGCCAGTAGTCAAAGTATCCCCACAACACAAAAATAGCGATTTTAATGGCTTTTCTTCCGTTTTACAGCATTTTTTGCTCTTATGTTGTAGGTAGGCCTAAACAAAGAGAAAATGACAAGAATTCATAAAGACTCCCTTCAGCAAGAAGATATAACAGTGCTATTCCAGAAAATATCGAGTCAGCTTTAAATGAGGTTAACAAAGGTACATTGTCAATCACTGCAGCTGCTAAGAAATACAATATAGCGAAAGGAACATAAGTAATAGGTTTCACAACAGGCATGAAAAATAGTTTGGCAAGCCCACTGTATTTTCTTGTGAAGAGGAGATAGCTTTGGTGCTTCATGCTGTTGTTGTTACTGAATGGGGTTTCCCTTTTGACAGCCTTGATTTACGACACCTTGCTAAGTCTTATTTAGATATACAGGGAAGACCAGTTAAATTATTTGGCAGGAATATTTTGCCAGGTATTGATTGGGTATGTTCATTTGTTAGCAGACATAAAAAATGGTCTTACATTTAGGAACTGCCAGAATATCAGGCGTGAAAAAGTGGGAATTACAGCAGATGTAATAAAGAACTATTTCATTAATCTGGAACAGTCACTTCAAGACGAAAATGAAGTTACTGGTGTACCTCCAGAAAGAAGTTTTAATTTTGATGAAACGAACCTATGTGATGATTCGGGTGTGAAGTGCATTTTCAAGTGAGGGGTGAAATACGCAGAACAGGTGAAGGACAGTAGCAAAACCAGCATTTCTTTGATGTTTTGTGGCTCTGCAGCTGGAGAGGTTCTACCTCCATATGTAGTTTATAAGTCTGAACATTTGTGGCAAACCTGGGTGAAAGGGGGTCCCAGCAAAGCCAGGTACAATCGAAGTAGTTCTGGTTGGTATGATGCCAATTTTTTAGACTGGTTTATGAAATTATTTCTTCCACATGCCAAAAAGCTTGTGGGGCAAATTTGTGCTTATTGGAGACAATCTATCGTCCCACTTCACTCTTGAAGTCATACAGGCAGCTGTAAGCAATAACATTGCCTTTTTGTGCATCCCAGAACACTCCAGACACATGTGCCAACCACTAGATGTGGCATTTTATGGCCCCTTAAAAATTTTGGACAACTGGAAAAGTGGCTTAAAAAAGAGGTCACATATTTTGTCAAAAGATAGTTTCCCAGCATTATTATCAACCCTGTATGATAAGATCAAAGGTTCACCAGAAAATGAACCTGTAAGTCAGAATCTTATTTCATGATTCAGAAAATGTGGTATCTGGCCTTTTAATCCAGAGCAGGTACTGAGCCGTATAACTGCTCAGAACAACTCTGGCTTGGATGAAATTATGCCTACAGTCTCCAATGAATTGATCGATCTTTTGAAATCGATGAGAAATGGAGAGAATGCTGAACCTCGCAGACGGCGTTCCAGAGTAAATGTCATAGCAGGAAAGAGTTTGTGTATGGAAGACCTTGTAGATGACCCAGATTCCACTTCCAGTGAGGACAATGATCCAGATATTCATTTATTAAATACAGGTAAAATCATTTATGATTGTGTAATCACTTGTTAACTTATTTCTGCTTTATCTTGGTTCTTGTTATGGTTCTTTTGAATCACCTAGGTTATTTTACTTTATTTCTTGTTCTCAGCTGAAGATAATAAAGAAAGAATGGCTGGAGAGACTGCTGAATGTGTGGGGAATTCAGGGATGACTCAAAAAAGTGTAAAAAATAATGACTTTGTGATTGTTTGTGTGCTGACAACACACAATACACGCAAATACTTTGTGGGTGAAATCAAAGAGAAAACTGACTCAGAATTTCTTGTTAGGGTTCTAAGGAAACAGAAAAATAAGTTTGTGTGGCCAGAAGTGTTGGACGAATGCTTAATATCATTTGAGCAAATAGCTTTTGTACTCAACAAACCAGATATTTTGAAGTGTGGTGTTCATTTCTCAGAAAAAGAACTTGAAGGCTTTTCTATAAATTGAGTGGTTTGAGGAGGTTACTGTTACCTCACATCACACTAAATTCAAATGTTATTCAATAAGCTTGTATAATATAATGGTGTGCGACTGATGATAAATGTACTGCAGCTTCATTACGGTTACTTAAAATATTTTTTGAAATATAAATATACATTTACTTATCATGAAGTTGGTCAATTTACACGACAGCTGGGGATATTTTGCCCAAGTAAGTATTTTTCATTAAGTTTGTGCAAGTGTCCAAAGTAACCCCGACCATGAGGTAACTTTGACCAGTAACAAAAAAATTATTTTGCTTGATGTACATCGTTTTAAATAAACTTAGGTAAATTAATCAGTAGCTAGGTGGCTAGCCCCCAAAATACAATATTCAGTTTCAGGAAACTGTGTGTGACCGATATCACACTTAAATTGAAAATTTTGGTCAAAGTATCCCAATTTGACGGGGCCATTGCTTTCAGCTATCTGCAATATTATGTGAAGTTCTTTATGGTTTTATTGGATGTGTGACCCTGTGTTGAGTTTGTGGAGCATGTGTCAAAGTGCTGCTTGCTTTTGTATGTGTGGGTATTCCGAGTATTGGGGAATTATAACATTAGTTGCTGTGGGTTTATGGTAAATTGCAAACATGTTTTTATTGTTTTGTTTTTTGATTCTTATATCCAGAAAGTTAATTTGATTATTCTGTTGTCTTTCAATTGTGAATTTTATATTTTTATGAACCTTATTGATGTCAGTATGTAATTTTTCCTCTCACTTGTCCGTGAACCCTTCCACAAAAATTTAAACCAAAACTCAAATCATCTGAACACTAAAATATCCAACCACTCTCTGACAGCTATTACATTCATATTCACCATTCTACAGCACACACACACACACACACACACACACACACACAGCTACAAATATAACAGAAATGAATAGATGTTAGGCCTGTTTCACATTATGACACTGGTGACAGTCACCAGCGACGGTCACCAACAGAGATACATTCGTCTGAACTGGAGTGTTCATACCGGAACACTACACTGCCTCACCAAGCCACTGTGACCCAGCAGTGACACACCCTCGCCATATGTGATGGACAAGGTCACTCTGTTCACAGCAGTCATCGCCATGCATGTATTAGTTTGGAACACTGATCACAGATACAGCACTGTAGATTTGCCAACTGATGGGTAGTCATTTCTGAGACAGAGACGTGAAATATTCGTTGCACATTATACTTTACACACTATACTCATGAGTTTAGATTTGATTAACATGGAAGATTTTGTAAGTGAAGTAGAAAGCTGTCCTGCTTTTTGGGATGTCAAAAGTGATCACTATAGCAACAAACTGATGAAAATGAGTGCATGGCAAGAAATTATAATGAAGTTTGTGCCTGATTGCAGTGGGACGAGCATGGATAGGAAAAACAAAATTGGTAAGTTGTATGTTCTTTTTCCAAATTTAATACCTTAATTTTCGAACCATAAAAGGCTAGCGAAATTTAATTGTTACCCCTGTACGAGTCCATTTCACTAACTAATTAGTTGTCAATAACTGCGGTGTCAGACACCAGTGATCCAAGAGTGTTCACCACAGTCACTGGTGACCATGACAGGCGACCGTCACCAGTGTCCCAGTGTGAAATGGGCCTTAGTTTCTAGCATACACTTCGGTAGGTTGGCAACTTGCATAAGCAAACCAAACAGGATGAGATGTATTGTGAACTGACAGTAGTTACGTCTTTAACTCACAGTTTGTGATCAAATATTAGCAATTAGTGACAGAAGACTGATTGTGCGCCACACCAATGAGGACAAACAATATTAAAATTGTGAAGAAAAAAAGTTCGAAACGTGAAAATGTGCTTATGTATCGTAAGTCAATTTCTAGTGCGACCTCCAACATGTGGCCAGATGAAAGGAAACGCAGCTGCCAACAAAAAACGTGAAGAACTGTAAGTAAGCGCTTGTTTACGTAAATAATGAGATGTGAATTGTTTTATAATCTACAAATAACACATATCAAAACTGTATCATTTGAGACCCGACTGAAAATGCTTCAAAGTAAAAAAGGCAAAACATGCCTGGGAGTAATAAAATACAGTACTACAGTGCAGCAAGAAAAAGCGCTTTTTATTCATGAAACCTATATTTCTACACTTGCTGCGGAGGATGGCCACGCAAAAAGTAGGTATTTCTACCTTTAATGCTTGACAGATATTATTATTGTGAATTGATTGCATAAAGTTGTAACTGTTGAGGTTTTCTTTTATGTACAAAAAGCAGCCATTTGATGAAAGGTATTCAACTGTCAGTAACTGTAATTCTTTGAAATAATGCCTACACGATGTTATTTTTGGTGATCCCAGCATTGCTCCTAATGGCTTCTTTCTGCCAAATAAAAATTTTCCTTGCCCTTGGCTAATTACCCCAAAGTAGAATACCATAGTGTAGATGGCAATGATAGAAGTTATAAGAGGAGTTAAATAGAAGTTTCTCAGAAACAGATATGCATATTTTTTTTCAGTAGATAGATAACTTGCGTATAGTGTCTGTGATTCTCCCAAGTTAATTTTGTGTCTAGGTATATGCCAAGGAGTTTGATAGGAATGGACTATCATCAATATTGGATAAGCTGTAACAAATATTTAGAGTCTTCTCATTGTTAATAGCTAGCTCATTAGCTTCAAATCACATACTGGGAAATTCAAGGAAATCTTTACTTTGCTCTTTCAGTGTAATTATGTCCTTCCCAGAATTGATGAAAACTGAATCATCTGCATAAAGTACAAATTTGCATGACGTATTGCCGGCAGGTAATTGATAAATATTATAAACAGTAGTGGCCCAAGCACTGACCTGTGGGAAACGCCTCCAGTAACATTCAGAAACTGAGTTTTGAGGACTGTAGCTTACAATTTGTTTGCTGCTATTGAGATAAGATTTAATGAGGCAGAGCTCTGTGTCCCTAATGCTGTAACACCATAGTTTCTCCTGTAATATTCTGTGGTTTACCGACTTGTTGAGGTCCATTAGTGTGGCTTCAGAAGTTAATTTGGATTCAACAGAGGGCTGCACAGTAGAAACAAAATTTGAACAGCTTGATCACTGGGACCTAAGACCATACTGAGACTTAGTCAGTAACTGATTTCTGACATATGCATATAAACTTGATATTGTATACAATATTCAATTGTTTTTGAGAAAAAATATACTGGAGAAATTGTATAATAATTACTAGTGCAGGATTTATCACCCTTTTGTGTAATGGAATTACTACTGTATTTTTTAGACATTCTGAAAAAATAGCGCTAATTAACATCCAGTTCATAAATTGCAGAGAGGAAGTGATATTAAGATCATTATTTTTTTTGGAACCACGTAATTACGCTACTGATTTAATTCAGCACGTACTTCCACTTTCCTTCAATTAAAAGCTGGCCTTGTATCAGCAAACTTTTATAAAAATTGATTTATATGAGCAGATTGTGAATTAGCTTTTGGTGCACCCTTCAAACCTTTTTTATGAGAGGACGACGAGTTAGGTTGGCAGAATTGAGAAAAAAGAGCATAAATTCCTCTGGAGTGACAATAACATCGTTTTTAACTTTTACACAATGTCTACCTGTACCTAATGGCAGCCTGACATTTCTTATTGGAGTTTTCAATGAAGTTATCGTTTTCTCTGCATTTAGCTAACCTGCTTTGTGATCTGTAGGATGTCTAGAGGCTGTACGCCGTTTTATTAGTGCTACCACCTTTTATTTTATTATGGCATATCAAAAGCAATAATCTTAGCTTCTTTAAATGTGGTGTGAACCATTTTTGCAAAGATATTTGGCCTGTCTTGCCTGCTTTAGTTTTGTTTCATTTGCTAACCACTGCACAGGAAGTATTGAAAATTTCAAATAGAATGCGAGAAAACCTGCTACAAGCTTCCTCAACGTATCTGGAAGAGCATATTACACTGAAGAGCCAAAGAAACTGATACTCCTTTCTAATATCGTATAGGGTCCCCTTCAGCATGCAGAAGTGCCATGACATGACATGGCATGGACTCGAGTGATGTCTGACATAGTGCTGGAGGTAAGTGACACCATAAATCCTGCAGGGGCATTCATAAATCTGTAAGATTACGATGGGGTGGAGATCTCTGTGCAACAGAATGTTGCAAGGAATTCCTAATATGCTCAATAATGTTCATTTCTGAGGAGTTAGGTGACCAGCGGAAATGTTTAAACTTAGAAGAGTATTCCTGGAGCCACTCTGTAGTAGTTCTGGAAGTTTGGGATATCGCATTGTCCTATTGGAATTGCCCAAATCCGTCAGAATGCACAATGGATGCAGGGTATCAGACAGGATGTTTACATACATGTTACCTGTCAGAGTCGTATCTAGACATAACAGGTGTCCCATATCGTACCAACTGCACACACCTCACACCACTGCAGAGCCTCCGCCAGTTTGAACAGTCCACTGCTGACATACAGGTTCCATGGATTCATGAGGTTGTCTCCATACTCGTGCACGTCCATCAGCTCGATAAAATTTGCAACAAGACTTCTCCAATCAGGCAACATGTTTCCAGTCATCAAGAGTCCAATGTCAGTGTTGATGGGCCCAGATGAGGTGTAAAGCTTTATGTCATGCAGTTATCAAGGGTACACTATTGGGCCTTTGGTTCCAAAAGCCCACATTGATGATGTTTCATTGAATGGTTCACACTATGTTACTTGTTGATGCCCAGCATTGAAATCTTCAGCAATTTTCGGAAGGGTTGCACTACTGTCACATTGGACAATTCTCTTCAGTCATCATTGCTCCTGTTCTTGCAGAATTTTTTTACGGCTGCAGCGATAGCAGAGATCTCATGTTTGACCACATTCCTGATATTCACAGTACACTTGGGAAATGGTACTATGGGAAAATCCCCACCTCATCGCTACCTCAGAGATGCTGTGTCCCATCGCTCATGTGATGACTACAATACCTCATTCAAACTCACTTAAATCTTGATAAACTGTCATTGTAGCAGCAATAACCGATCTAGTAAGTGTGCCAGACACTTTTTGTCTTATATAGGTTTTGCCGACTGGAGCACAATATTCTTCATGTTTACTTATCTCTGTATTTGAATATGCATGCCTATACCAGTTTCTTTGGTGCTACAGTCTATTTCAGTTTGGGACCTTCACCTTCTCCCTGAAGTTATTAGTGCTTTTATTAGTTAATAGCCTGACACAATTAGTTGGTCCACGATCGCCCTTTGGTTCACTAATTGCCACAGTTCAAAATATCTTTTTATACATTTGTAACAAAATTGTCAATGCAAGAGAGTTGTCTTGCACAGAAGAGATTATGAGATCTTAACATGTAAGAAAAGTAGTATTTCTTGGTGTCTCTTTCTTACATTAAAATTTAAATCTCCAAAAATTAAAGTCTTGTGTTTGGCATATTTTTCTATTTGGAGAATAAGTTTATATAAGTAATCTACAACTTGCCCACCACCACTATCAGGAGAGTTGTATGTTGAGAGAACTATGAGTTTTAGTATTGGTAGTAGCATGACATGTGCTTTAAAACTGCATTTAACATTTAAGTCCCTAACATCAAGCACAGTAAACCTTTATCCGAGATTATTAATTGTATATACTGATCAACTCCCATAACCTTGAGTGGGTCAACAGTAAATTGCAAAGTTAGCCTCTTGGTTCTTGTACATATTGCATATTACCCATCTTTACCTGTAGCTTACCCCTACTTTTCTCAGAGTTTTTCCCACCAATTTACATTATCATAAGCTTTTCCCAGGTCGACAAATCCTATCAAAGTGTCTTGATTTGTCTTCAGTCTTTCTTTCATTATCAACCACAATATCAGAACCGCCTCTGTGCTACTTTTATCTTTCCTGAAGCCAAACTGATCGTCATTTTCGTGCCCATTCTTCTGTATATTATTCATGTCAGCAACTTGAATGCAACAGCTGTTAAGCTGACTGTGCGATAGTTCTCGCACTTGTTGACTCTTGCTATCTTTAGAACTGTGTTAAATGTTTTTTCTGAAGTCTGATGGATAAATTAAGTAATCTGCCTCCTTTTTTATTTTATTCTACAATTATAATCTATATATGTTTTAAGAATCATACGCATTTATTATAAACATAATTTTGCACATCTTAGTGTATTTACTCATGACACAGCCACACCATGTGGCTTGTTGGTTGTCATAATTGCAGTTGGTCCATTGGCTGCTCATGGCGTTCAAGTCTTTGTAGCACCTCATTTCCATTTATCTCAAATACCATAACGCATGCGGCATATATTAAAAATAGACACTAGACACACACAAAAGATTAATTTTCCTGGAAACCAAAATCACAATAAAGTTAGTTATATTAATATTTAATAAATACACACAGTAAATTAAATTTGTATATATTTATTTCATATAATTTCTTTTTTATCAGTGAGTGATTATTTGCTGAGCTTGTTGATAAATTATGAACTCTTATGTTGATCTGAATCATCTCAATATCCAGATCATAATTTGTGTTTTGGCTGCCGCTAACATGTCCTTGACTGGTATGACTGTCAGGCGTCGGCGACCCAGACAATATGATTCACCAACACTCCATTGCACTGTGTGAGCCTTTTTATCTGTCCCCTATGCTATGTACAAAATATTACAACATTTGTACTTATTATTACATAACATTAACAGAGTATTGACATACCTTTTAAAATACATAATAGCAAAAGTAACATAGTGAGTTCCCTTTCAGTCTTTATTAATAAAATGTATAATTTCTCAGTTTAATAAGGATGCCTGTCAATTGTAATGCACAGTAATATTTTATATCCACAACACCCTAGAGTCCTTTCATCACATTTTTTACAGATGCTGCCAGTTCCACTGCATTAGTATGAGTTATGAGTATTATTTTGTGTGGTCCTTCATTTATTCCATAATTTTTTTATATCACTAATCCTGTATTCTTTTCTGGATTTTGTCAAATGCCATCTACTATAATAACATATCCAAAAACTTTATTTCTCTTTGTCCAAATTCAGATATATACCAGTAACTTTGATGCCATTCTCAGAGAATGCCCCTGATACTGATATATCCAAAATTATGTTATGCTCCTTCCAATTACTAACTGATATCAGTCATCTACATAACGCTTCACTCTTGGTAATAAGTCCTCTCCTAACACACCATCCAAAATACTTATAAAGGCTGACACAAATATATTCCTCTAACATCTCTGTTCTATCCATTTGTGGAATGATTATTTTATTTATTGGCTTAGCATCCAGTGTTATTTAATTTATTTATTCATCCAAAAACCTTTCCAGGTTGTGGGACACAAAACAAACTCGAACAAAACAGTAACACATCACAGCACAAACACGGTTTTACTCCATCAGATACATAAATTTTATTTGTATTCACAAACAAGCTTGCACTAGTTGCAGTAGCTGCAGTGTCTTGTTTCAAGTCTCTTGTACCTCAAATATTTAAAAATAACTGTTACTGAATTGTAGCAATGATCTAACAAGAATGCCCATAGGGTTTCACAAAAGAGAGTGAATGATGATATGATTTTTACTTTATGTTGAGAGGCACCCACATGCCTTGCTCATACTGTGGCATCAAGCAGTCAGGCCTGCAAGATGAGTGGTCTGCCAAGCGAGTGGATTCATTCTTATTTATCGAGTAACATGAACTCTCATACTCACAATTAAGTTACAAATTATCCTCCTGTATGAATAATACGCAACGGAAACGCACATCTGACTATCAGTGATTTACAGAACTCTGACTGTTCACTACGCACTGGCAATACCACATTTTCTTTTTGTCATTTATTTAACGGCTTTTATCAACACATTGCCACCGCACTGAATATGAATGGCGCACACATTATAAATTCGGGACATCATGACAACATACAATTCGAAGGAAAAGTCCACCAATCTTTTTCTTTTCACTATCTTATTTATTCCGATAAATTCTATAACCTTAACACACAAATTCTATAACCTACAACAATAACACATGAGAAAGTCCGCTCAGTGGGCATGGCTTTACATGAGTCTCTACCTTATGGTCTCGTAATTATTTAACGCTACAGTGCACTTTCTGGATAGGATGGTGGATCTTTTATTATATCTCACACTTCGACTCTCACAATCATCATCACGAAACTTTCCTCCAGACTGAGCGGTACCGAAGGAACAAGCATAACCCACTAATCTTTTGAAACTACCTTGCTACTCTCCCATGAAAACCACACATACCCAAATTACATGACATACACCACACTACAACATGGAATACAATACAATAAATAGTCACAACACTATCACTTTCAGCTTTCCCACTTCAATTAGTATTTATTCCAGTTTCACACGACACTGCCCCACTTTGTAATTCTACTTTCCTACTATGAACTCTGGAGATATATGCACGTCTTCCTGTGCAATGCAAGCCAAGTGGCGTTGCTGGATAGACGGCCGACTCACCTTGCTTCTCTCTCAGAGTTTGAATCTATCGTCACACGGAATCGTATCACGCAAGGTAATATTAAGAACATATTCATCACACACGCGAGTCCTCAACTGATACCATGGATGAGTACTTCTCTTTATCCTTTGTCTCATACACAGATTGAGACTCACACAGTACTCACCACGTGGAAGTACTCGTCTCTAATTTCAAGTCCTGCACACGCCATTTCTTAAATATTTCAACTTATGGTACACACGCTATTTCTTAAATATTTCAACTTATTGTACACACGCTAGTAATTCAGCTTAACTTAAGCACACGGAAGTATTTCAACTTATTGCTACACGTGGTTTCATTGTGACCGTTGGTCACTTCCGAAGATTACTACGATCCCATTAATATTACCTGCCTGACATTTAATTCTCCCCACAAAAGTTCCTGACATAGAGAAATTATTATTTCAAACTGCTCTTAAATATTCCACATGCATACCATGTCTCCACTCTCTTGTCTTTATGGAGCACACCTAAGACAGGTCTTAACAGCACAAGAGCCAGCGGCAGAGTCCTGAAACATGGCCGTTCTTCAGGTCATCTCGCACCTCTGTCGAGGTGGGGGAAGACCATGCTACCGTATTGGTCAGCCACATTTCAGGCGCTCAAAGCTCCGGTAAATTTAATCTCTTTGGTGCCACCAAAGGTGGCCAAAGGATCGTCTCAAAGATGATCATATATTCACATTCACTATCTGCGGTTAGCAGACGACCATACATTCATTCATTTCACAGATCTCACCAAACTGGATGTAGGGATTTACTTTGTGGGAGTGCACATGTGATCAATTAAATAAATAAATTGTCATTCTTTCCCACACTGGTATCCGGCTTCGCTGTATTAATTGAAATTGAGTTATTTTACAAAAAAATGTGTTGTTCTGACAAAAATAATGAAGTATTTTGTACCTATTTTCAATTTCGGGCAGTACTGTACCCTTTCAATGTGAAAGCTTATTGTAAATTTTTATAACCTCTTTATCGTAGAAGTTTTGTAGGCTGATGTCCTTACTGAATGGACATGAAGCTTTTCCTTATGTCTTGTATCATACTCATGGCTATTAAAATTTTCATTTATTTCTTTAAATTCTTTCTAGCACACTTGAAGATTTCTAGTATGTACATACAGGAAAGTGGGAGGACTGATGAGTTTTGAATGAGGGTTTTGAAAGAATCTGTTTGATGTTCCTGTTGCATTGCTCTTACAGTTCTTTTATGGGTTAGGAAAATGAGTGAACTAGGTGGTGTACTACCCCATAATACAATTTCATACCACACAATGCTATGGAACTGGGCAAGGAGACAATTTGGACGTGCTAAAACATGCTTTAACATAGAGTAATTGTACTCTATAACATATTTTATTTAGTGTTCCATTTATTTTATGTTTGTGTGTATCTTGAAGGCATGTGCCGAAAAACTTTGTTTCCAGAGAAGATGAGAAATTTTGTAATATCCACCATTTTTTATTACCACAACAATGGGGCTAGAATATTGTCACTGGGCTCTCTAAAAAATATTCCATATCAGTATGTGTCTAATATCTTTGTCTATGGCCTTCTGGTTTACTATTGGTATTACATATAACTGTAGTTTGGGACGGCTACATTCTCTCATCTCCAAACTAGTGAACATAGTCCTTCCGCAGACCACATCTATCGGAAAATACTTTAACATTTTCCTCAACAACTTCTTTAGTGATTTCTTTCTGTCATATCCTGCACCTTACAATTGATGTTGATAATGTCATCATTGCTTTCCTGGGATGCTATGAAATTTAACTTTAACCTACATATTTCAAGTTCACTGTTCTCCTCTACACTATCAAAAGAAACATCTTCCTCGTCATACATGATGCAATTTGATTTGTTTCTACAAGCTACAATTGTGCTGTCTCAACTTTCATTATTCCATCGCCACTTTCATCAGGGTAATCATTAATTTTGTTCTTTGATATTTTTACATGCATTCTGTTTACTTTTTGGGATTACACAGCCTACTAACTTCAGTTCCTCTCCTTTTTTACCTACCTTTATTTTACCACCACCTCTCAATAAATCTACAAAATCACATGTTGCTTGCAGTAAAGGAAACTGTTAAAGAGAACCAATTTTTCAATGTATTAAGTTAATCAAACGAGTTATGTTTTAAATGTAATTTCTGTAAATTTAACTTTAAACAATCTGTAGTTTCAGCACCTATTATTGCGATGATTTATAAGGGCCCGATTTTTGGTCACGAGACAGTTAGTCCACGGCTGGGTTTCAGACGAGTAACCTGTGCTAGTTATAACAACAACAATGCTTCAAATTAACTGGGAAATAAATGTTAAACAATTAGGTCTTGGGTAAAAATCAGTGACAGTGTCTGTCTCCATATGAAACTGATTATTCTTCAAGAACTGTGATCTTTGTGGTTAGGTTTTACTGCTCATAGATGTTCAACAAGAAACTTTTGTAGCAGTATATGGAGTTTCGCATGCAAACTATTAATGAGGCTTATGGAAAGTTTAAAAATGGTGCACTGGCCATTTAACTGTGTAATATTAGGGGGTTGTGCAAAGTGAAAATTAAAACAATGTAAAACGTAACTGTGCATCTATCGGCTACATCATTTAAAGTAGTCAGTGTTGGACTCAACAAACCCCATTTTTCATCCAGTGTAGCAACACAGTACGTTGACACCGACACCGAGGACAACAATCAACACACAACAAGATAAATGAAGCAGGTGGAACCGCCACAAGCTGTCATGAGACTGGTGTAGTAAAGCTAAATTCCTATAGAATTGAGTTTTTCCTGATACCACATCCATGATTGTCGCCCAGAATTTTCTCTTTCCCCCCTCTCCCATTTTGTCTGTGTTTAGTGCTGCACTTTTCATTTCAGTGTATACATGATAAGTAGTATATTATGGGCATTCCAGTACACCCTAACCTTCAAATGTCTGCTGACGCTCATGAAGGTATCATGTGAACTCCCATGATGTTACAAGTTATCAATGACACCACTGAGCCATGCCCCTTTCTGCATCCGCCTACCCTCCCTTCTCCAACCAATCACAGCCTTTATGAGCAACAGAATTGAGACAGTTAATCAAAATCCAAGGTGGCAGAGCTAAACTAGTTGTGCTAGCAGGAAATTTGAAGCTTCCACTTTCATCAGCCAATCATAGCCTGGCACTTTAGTGTCACAAAAATGAAAGCGTCAATCAAAATGTAAGATGATGGAACTGACCCCATTGTGCTTATGGGAAAAATTAAAGATGATGGAATTAGCCCAGCTGTGGTTTTTAGCCCCTCTAAATTAGATTAGATTAGATTAGTTTTTCGTTCCATAGATCCATGCTTAGGAGATCCTCGTGGATGTGGAACATGTCAAATTTTTTTTAGCTGAAATAACAATACTAATAGTATGAATATATACAATACATCATTTGCTTCTATTAAAAAATTCGTCAATGGAGTAGAAGGAGTTACCACTAGTAAGTCTTTCAGGCTCCTTTTAAATTGATCTTTATTTGTAATTAAATTTTGTATGTTTGCTGGCAAATTATTGAAGATGAGTGTTCCTTAGTAGTGGACCCTTTTTTGAACTAAAGTAAGTGCTTTTAAGTCTTTGTGCAGATCATTTTTGTTCCTGGTATTGTATGTATGAACTGAACTGTTTGTTGGAAAAATAGATATATTATTTAGGACAAATTTCATTAAGGAGTAAATATAACGAGAGGCAGTGGTTAGTATACCCAGTTCTTTGAAGAGGTTTCTACATGACGTCTGGGAATGTACTCCACAAATAATACATATTACACGCTTTTGGACTCTGAAAACTTCTGTTTGACTTGAAGAGTTACCCCAAAATATTATACCATATGACATTTTGGAATGAAAGTAGGCAAAGAATGCAAGCTTTTTCATTTTTATGTCGCCTATATCTGCTAACACTCGAATTGCAAATATAGATTTGTTAAGGCGTTTCTGCAGTTCTGTGGTGTGCTCCTCCCAACTGAATTTATTATCAAGTTGTAATCCCAGGAATTTAAGACTGTCAACCTCTTCCATCTGCTCTTCTTCATACTTTATGCATATGCTGGGTGGAAACCTCTTACAGGTTCTGAATTGCATGTTGTGAGTCTTTCCAAAGTTCAATGTCAATGAGTTGGCTTTAAACCATTTATTAATATCCATGAAAATATCATTAGCAGATCTTTCTACAACTACACTCGACATAATATTTATTGCAATACTTGTGTCATCTGCAAACAAAATGAACTCTGCTTCCGGCAGTGTAACTGATGAGAGATCATTAATGTACACAAGAAAAAGCAATGGCTCTAAGATGGATCCCTGTGGGACACCACATGTAATTTCTTCCCATTCTGATGATGACTTAATTCACTAGTCCCTTGTACTGACACCCTTTGTTTCCTGTTAGCTAGGTACGACTTGAACCATTTTGCAGCACTGCCCATGACACCATAGAATTCTAATTTATTTAAAAGGATGTTGTGGTTCACACAATCAAATGCCTTTGACAAATGACAGAAAATAGCTGCTTGTAATTTGTTATTTAATGAATTAAGTACATTTTCACTGTAGGTGTAAATAGCCTTCTCGATATGAGAACCCTTCAGAAATCCAAACTGTGTTCTTGATAATACGTTTTTTGTGGTCAGATGGTTGAGAAGCTGCCTGTACATTACTTTTTCTAAAATTTTTGAGAATGCTGGCAAAAGTGAAATCGGTCTGTAGTTTGATGGTATCTCTTTATCCCTTTCTTGAATAGAGGCTTAACATCTGCATATTGTAGCCAGTCAGGAAATATCCCAGTTATAATTAACTGGTTACACAAGTAACTTAGAATTGTACTAAACTCACAAGAACATGTCTTAATTAACTTTGTTGATGTTTCATCATAACCACTAGAATGCTTTGTTTTCAAAGATTTTATTATGGAAGTTATTTCTTTTGCTGAAGTGAGTGACATATTCATATAGGTGAAGATATTTGTAAAGGCTAGTTTCAGATATTCAAGGGCATTATGTACTGATTCTGACAATCCCATTCTATCAGTAATGGATATAAAGTACTTGTTAAATAGATTTGCCACACTATGCCCATCGGCTACTAAAGTGTCATCTACCCTTAATGCTATTTGCTCCTGTTACTTTCTGGTTCTACCAGTCTCCTCTTTCACTATATCCCATATTGTTTTTATTTTGTTCCCTGACATTGCTATCTTCTTCTCGTAGTGCATTTGTTTAGATGTCTGAATTACTTTTTCTAATATTTTACAGTATTCCTTGTATTTAGCTAAATCATCAGTATTGGAGCTATTCTTGGTCGACGGATACATTTTCCTTTTTGTCTTACAGGAAATCTTTATTCCTTGTGTAATCTGTTTAATTTGAGTAACTTTTAGAGGGAAACAGTTTTCAAACATGTTACTGACATTGTTCATGAATGTATTATATTTTTCATTCATGCCATGGGCACTATAAACATCTTTCCAGTTCATATCTTTGAGCAGTTTTCTAAAACACTCAATTTTTGGTTGACTGACTACTCTCCTGTACTCAGACTTAGCAGTCTTGATAATCTGCTCAGAATTTACATCTAAAACAAGGAGCTGCATGTCATGATCTGATAGTCCATTTATTACAGGTTTTATGATACGATTTTGTTCCTTTGATTTGTCTATAAAAATGTTATCAATGGCTGTCCTTGAGGATTTAGTGATCCTAGTTGGAAAGTTTACAGTGTGAGTTAGATTGAAAGACAACATTACTAACTGCAGTAAATGTTTACTGGAAGATTGCATTACAAAATCTGTATTAAAGTCACCAGCAATCAAAATTTCTTTGTTTCTTCCTGTTAAGTAACCCAAAAGAGCTTCTAGATGATTTATGAATAGATTATAATTTCCTACATGTGCTTGGTAAATAGTTACAATTATATAGGATCTGTTATGGAACTCTACTTCTGTTGCACATGCTTCTAGATGCTGGTCTAAACAGAATTTATTAATGTCAATGTTCTTGAATTTATGGCAGTTTTTAACAAATGTGGCAACTCCTCCTCCATCCGTATCTACTCTGCAGAAGTAGGAAGCTAGCTTAAATCCTGAAATGTCTAACATATCTATGCCAGTGGTCACTTGATGTTCAGAGAGGCAGATTATGTCAATTTGGTTAGATGAATTCATTTCATCAATACAAATGAGTAGTTCATCAATTTTATTTCTGAGTCCCGGAATGTGGTGTAATAAAGATAACTGATACTGCAAACTAATGGGATTATAACTGCTTTGGCGAAGATGAACTGGCAGTTTCTGATTACTTTCTGTTAAACATTGTTTAAATGGAATCTGTATGCTAAAATCTGACTCCTGTTCGTCTGTTTTCTCAAACTGAGTGTGTCTGCCAATCTCTCTTAAAACTCGTTTTCTTTCCTCCTTCCCTATCCTAATCCTGGGTGATGGCAACGGCGATCGACGGCGACGTACAGCGGCCAATTGCACTGACGTTTTCAAAACACGTGACGTCACGCCGCGGCGTGGGAGCGCGCGGACACGGAATTTAGCGGCAGTCAGTAACGAGCCAGTGGGTGTGTTGGACCTTCCATCGAGCTACGGACGGGGGAGACGAAACGTTGGGAATCGACACAGAATTCATCAACCGACCACGGCATAACAGCCCGGATAATTATAATGGACATGACATTTCCGGCCGTGAAAGTCTACATTTTAGTATCCTAAAAAAGGCATTCCTCTGACGCCTGTGACCACTGGTATTTTACCACTTGTGACAAAAGTGTCCCCCCTTACATTTTCTGCAATCAACCCAGACAGTTTTCCCTTCCCTTTCCTATTGAGGTGAAGGCCATGCCTAGTGTAGTCCCACCTATCGATAGCATCCACAGGAATCAAACCAATATGGGACCCTATATCCGTCCTAAGCAGCCACTCCAACGCCAAGTTCACCCTCCTGACGGAAGAGTTCAAATGAGGCCGATCATGGCGTCTCAACACAGACACAAATCCCACACTCGTATGCTTCGTTGCTGATGCTATCTTCACCAGGTCACTCTCTATGGAATATTCAGAGTCTCTGTCAATGCTATTTCCCGGACCACCCACTATAACCACGGCATCCTCCTTTGTGAAATCTTTGCATAAAGAACATACATCCTCTGTTACCTGACCCAGATCTGCACTAGGCTTGAAAAAGTTTGTGACCTGGTACTCTGGACCTAGATTTTCCTGCAGTAGTTGGCCAACACCTCTACCATGGGAGCTACCTAACAACAGAACTTTCTTTTTCTTTACAAATTTCCCTACCTTTTTCAAGTCCTTGAAAGCTTGTTGTGCCCTTTCTACAGCTTCAGCTACATGAGGCTCATCCGATTATGACTGAGGCAACAGGTCAAATATATTTTCTAGATTTATGACAAAGCTGTCAGATGCTCTCCTTTGTTTGTTCCCCCTATTACCTGTTGCCACTTCCCACCTCTGTTCACCCTTCTCCCTCTTTAACCTGTCCAGTTCCTCCCTTGCCTTGTCTAAGTCAGCTTGAAGAGCTGCAATTTTCCCTTCCTGTTCCAGTATTTTCCTGTCTCTACTACAGATCCTACAATACCACTGGTGAACCTCATTTATGTCCCCATTTCCCACGCCACTACATTCGCCCCAATGAAAGAAACTACAGCACCCATCACACCACACCCCGGAACTAACGATCCTACGGCATGTCACACACTTCTCACTCATGGTGTAAAACAGAAATCGTATAAACTGATTTAAGTACTGACTAAAACGTAAACAAAGGACCCTAGAAAGTATTCAAGCAGATATAAATAAATTGAAAGATTACTGAATAAAAAAACTGGTGATTACATATAAGTTTAAGTCACTGTTTACTTACGATACGCGCGCTTGAAATTAAGCCTAAAATCCGTGCTATAGGCGCGAGAAGGAAAATAAACTTCTTACCCCGTTTAATCTTCTTTAACACTTCACTAACACTTCCACTAATGTAACAACACTTATATTATATTTATACCATCAGGAAACGTTTACCTATAAGTTTAATTCACTGCTTACTTACGATTCGCACGCGTGAAATTAGGCCTAGGTTTCGTGCTACAGGCGTGAGAAGAAAAATACGCTTCTTACCCCGTTTAATCTTATTTTATACTTCACTAACACTCCTACTAATTTAACAACACTTAGATTATGTTCATAACAACTGTGAACGTTTAAAAACAGCTTAATAACAATGTTTTTTATAATTATTTAATGCAGCAAATACTCGAAGAGTCCGCGTCGGCGCAGTGTTGCCAACCTGTACCTCTCCCTTCCCCTCCTCCTTCTCCTCCTCCTCCTTATATCCAGATTATCAGGGTGTAATACTAAAGTGAGGCAATCAGCTGCAAAACATGTGGCCAAGTTTGAAGGTATGAAATAAAAAATTGTGGACCTTGACTTGAATAGACACCAAAATCAAGATCTGCATTATTTCCATGAAACTCAAAG